>NW_011494767.1:219198-241292 GCF_000754665.1 Bison bison bison | reverse complement strand
GGGGGGGGGGGGGAAGTGGGGCATGTCATCACTTCATTCTGTTACTTATAGAGGAAATGTTTCCAGTAAGAGAGCCTGTGTCTGGGATCTGGAAATCTTGTTGTGAAGTGGAATGCTGGTTGTCAAGACTACTGGGTGTAAAGGGATTTGACCTTCACTTGGCTACAGGGGTATAATTGGGTGGTTTCACACAAAAGTAAATTGTTCAAATGTGAAATCAGGAAAAACAGGGACTTTTAGAAATAAGACTTTAGGTAGAGGGGAGATTATTTTCCTTTTTCTTTTTGTGGTTGGGGCTACCTGATTTTTCTCTCTGAAAGTTTAAAGAGCGTGACTGTCACCTCTTTGCCTTAGCATTCATAAGATTTGGACTCACAAGGCCTGCTCTGTTGAGGCTGCTCGTTGTGGTATGTATTAGTGGGAATGTACTCAGAGCTCAGGATGTCTCAAGCATGAATAATTGAGAGAGGAGAGAGGAAAGCACAATGGGATCTCCTAACAGTAGAGTGACGTTATGTATACAGTCCAGTTATGCAAATTCAACTCTTTGCCCTCAGCAGGAAATAATGCATTTAGAGATTACAAATTAAAGAGTATGGGTAATTCTGCAACTCCATTCTAAACAAGTGCACGTGTCCTGAAGCAGGCATGGGCAGGGGGCATGAATCTACTGTTTCTTCAGCCAGTCTTGGCTCCAGTGTGTCCCTCATAAGCATTTCATTTCAGTGGTTCTACTGTAAAATTGTATTTTGCATGTATATGCAGTTATATACCAAACATTACTACATCTGAGATATACAGTGCATATATATTTTATATAGATTTAAATATACAAACTATATATATAGTATATATATAATGCACATATACTCTCTCTATATATATATACTGTATAAATATATGCATAATGCCCAATTAAGTGAATTTCAAAGGAAATTTGACCTGACATAATAGTCAGGTCTCTTAGTCTCTCTAAGTGAGAGACTCATCCTATTTAAGATACTATTCCTGCTCTTGTGTTGTATAGTAGTTAGGAACACCCTCCTTCTTTGGTGGGCCAGAGCCACAACTTTCCAGCTGAATAGTCTCGGGCAAGATACTCTCTGTGTCACAGTTTACCCATGAGTTGAGATGTTACCTGCCTACCTCATAGAGCTGTTATTAAGGCTAAATGAGATCTTCCATACACATGGAAGTACTGTACTTAAAAGTAAGAAGAGTGACATTTGGTGATGTTTCTAAGAAGCAGTCCTGAATAGCTTGAATGCTGGTACCTTATTCTAAAATCACTAGTGAAATCCTTTTTTGCTAACACTTCCCTGAGCATGTCATATAGCGAATTATTTCCCAAAGGAAATAGCTTAGTGATGGTGGTTTGTTTATGAATCACAAAAATGAAAAATTATGTATGACCAAGGTCAAACTAAAAGTAAATAAGCGATAAGTCTATAATTCATTAACCTGGTTAACTGACACTCCAGGTCTTCCAGAAGGAAATACCTGCCCTTATAGCTTTATTCTTCCTGGTGGCCCTGTAAGTCATATGAGTTATACAGACTTTTGGTATATGGGTCTATACCAAATGAATATAGACCCATAGCCTCATAAACAGGAGGTGAAAGCAACCTACTTGCATAAGTCATTAACATTTAGAGATAGCTTGCCATCTTATACTTTAGCTGCTAGAAGGAGGGGCTCCTAGAGATGGATTATGCAATCCAGCCTATTAAGCTATCACAGAAACAGCTGTCTAACACTTTCTTTTATTCCCATTTAAGGTTTCCTGTGGGCTTCCCTTGTGGCTCAGCTGGTAAAGAATCCGCCTGCAATGGGGACCCCAGTTCGATCCCTGGGTTGGGAAGATCCCCTTGAGAAGGGAAAAGCTACCCACTCAAGTATTCTGGCCTGGAGAATTCCATGGACTGTATAGTTCATGGGGTCGCAAAGAGTCAGACACGACTGAGCAACTTTTACTCTCAAGATTTCCTGTAGAAGGCAGTAGTCAAAATCATTTCACTGATCTCAGAACCAGCACAAATTTTTAGTTCCTCTGCTCCACAGTTTTCTTGACAGTTCTTAGTGCAATCCAAATGTCATCAGATAGCTCTTAAAACAATTACCATGTCATCAACATAGACAAAACCAGCCTCAAAACATTCTTGCCAAATTATAAAGCATATGAAATCTTCATAATTACCTTCGTGAGTGGCTTACATATGTAACATTATAAAATAAGATTTATTGAATGTTTTCTGTGGGCCAGGAAATTCCTAAAAATATTTTTACCTAATTCTTCTTAGTGGTTAACCCTGCAAGTTTTTGTTTTGTACCTAAGAAAACTGAACTTTAGAGTCTTAATCTTACTTCTCTTACATTAAACAGAAAGGGAGTGGGATAGCCTGGATTTGAAGCCAGGTTTCTGACTTTGAGCCTGTGTCTTTCTGCTTCTCTACACTGCCCCACCCAGGAAAACTACTCAGTCCAAGGACCATTTGTTTATTTAATGAATGCTGTGGTACATCAGGTCCTGAAGATATGGCAGAAAACAAACCAGAACTGGTCTTGCCTACAAGGTGTTTATATCCACCTTGCAGAAGGTGGAAGGTGGATAGCAGGGGAGGAACTATAACCGTGGAGAAGTGTTAGACGCAAATGCAGGTTCATTAAATTAGGTGTAACGATGTACTACTGTTTTAGGAAGAAGTACTCTCCAGGTGATGCTGATGTGCAGGCAAGATGAGAACCACTGACTTTGTGCCCGACATAGGAAACCCTCAGTTAACCTTAATTCATCCTAGTATGATTCAGATTGAAAACTGGAATCTTGGGGCTTTCTTGGTGGTCCAGTGGTTAAGCATCCACTTTGCAGTGTAAGGGACAGCGATTCAGTCCCTGGTCTAGGAAGATCCCACGTGCTGCAGAGCAGCTAAGCCCGTGCGCCACAACTACTGAGCGGGAGCTCTCGAGTCCGTGCGCCACAACGAATGAGCCCACGCGCTACAACTCTGACGCCCATGCACCTAGAACCTGTGCTCTGCAACAAGAAGCCGCCACATTGAGAAGCGTGCACACTGCAACAGAGATTAGCCTCCACTCACCGCAACTAGAGAAAGCCCATGTGGAGCAACGAAGACCAACCACAGCCACAATTTTTTAAAAGAAAACCTTTAAAAAAATGAAATCTTACATGGCCCTTCACTTTTCCAAATATGGGAGAGACTTGGTGTTTGTGTTAGGTGATTGTTACATTGGACTTGTTTCCTATTGGTTCCAATTGAATGTCACCCCTTTTTCCCATAGGTGACTGAAGGCCATTGGAAGTGGGGTGGTGTCACAGTCCAAGTGAACAGTGCCTTTTTCACTGGCATCTATGGCATGTGGAACCTGTATGTCTTTGCTTTGATGTTCTTGTACGCGCCATCCCATAAGAACTATGGGGAAGACCAATCCAATGGTGAGTTCTTTGGCATAGCTTTATTCAGGATAAGTAGGCTTCTGACTCTTCAAGACTTAGGCAGCAAAAGCTCCAGGTTCCCTAGTGAAATGTTTTCTCCAAGTGTGAACAAGCACCTCTAGGGACTCTGGGGCCATAAGACAAAAAAGCCAATACAGGACTGATATTTCTATGAATCCTCATTTTAAAAAATATTTAAAATGCATTGGGAATATTACATTCTAGTTTACAATATCTCCCAGTCTTACTACAAAAATTAAATTTGCTTTCCTTAATTTTTTGAACAAAGTTGACTATTGAAAAGTGTGCCAAATTTATTCTTCTAGTTTGAGAACCACAATCTGAGATACTGGGTGGATGGGGACTGGCCCCTGAGTTGAAGTGGAGCTGGCTTCATTTTTTCCCTGCTCATTCTCCTGTAAGCCTGTCGACTTGTCCAAACCAATGGCCATGCTCCTGTCCCCATCGCCTTCCTCCCCTTAAGTGCTAGTATGTGCTATCTGTGGTGCTGATGCTGCAAGGAGCCTTGGAGAACTTAGTCTAGCAGTTCTACAGATGAGGAAACTGAGACCCAAGAGAAGGGAGGGACTTGCCTGGGACTTCTCTACCAGCCATGGCAGAGGGAAATGAACACTGCTGCCTGGGCCAGTGCTAGTAACATGGAAGAGGGCCTGGTAAGCAACGCATCTGATAGCTCCTTTTTCTTTGCATACTTCAGCCTACATTGTTTGGCTCCACCTTTATTCTTCTCTTTTTTCATACCTGCTTTACCCTGAAGTGACAGTGTTAGTCACTCAGCCATGTCCAACTCTTTGTGACCCTATGGACTATACAGCCTGCCAGGCCCTCTGTCCATGGAATTGGAGTGGGTTGCCATTCACTTCTCCAGGGCATCATCCCAACCCAGAGATTGAACCCAGGTCTCCTGCATTGGCATTGTCTGAGCCACTAAAGCCCTGGCCATATGCCTATCCCCCAGATATATCCCACCTCCATCTGGGCCTGACAAAACCCTATTCATCTTTTGAGTCTATTCAAAATGTTTCCTCCTAATCACTCTAGTTGGCGTGTGGCAAATTATATTCAATAGAATATTGTTGCCATGGGATGCTGGTAGGTTTTCGTGGTCAAATAAGTTTGAGAATCATTGGGTTTTTAATCATCATTATTGTGATTTACTGTAGGATATATTAATGCCTTTAGCACACTAATTTGTACTGTTAAGTCTTTTAAAATGGGTAGGGGTAACAGCATTTCCAAATTCTCAAGTCATTTGGCCCTGCAACCTTTTTCCAGGCTATTTTTTTGATGTTCTAAAGAACAAGCTCATGTCCTCTTCATTGGCAGGAGGATTCTTAACCATTGGACCACCAGGGAAGTCCTGCATTAATGCTTTAGAAACAAGAGTTCTAGATTAGCTTTCTTATTTCACAGATGGGCCAGTGATCTTGAGACAGGGCTGTGATGACATGAGAGAGAGGGCAGGGAGAAGAGGGCATCTGTGCTGAGGGTCAAGGGTAGTGGAATGGTCTCACCCACGGTCTGCAGTACTACACCTGACTCTGTACAAAAGCATCCTAGACACCAGGGTTCTCTTCCTTCCTACTCCGTGACTTCCTGTCATACTCAGTATCTCTGGCTATAGGTCCTGGGCAAGTGTAAAGACCATTGGCTCACCTATCTCACCTGCCCACCTCTTGGTCTGAGTGACTTCCCTTCTAGAAAGTATGTGAGCTGGGTAGGCTCCAGCTTCCTTTCTACTGCCAGCACTGTGTTTTCCATATGCATGGTGATTGGGAGCATGTGGTCTCTCTGTTGTTGTTGTTCAGTGGCTAAGTCATGTCTGACCCTTTGTGACCCATGAACTGCAGCATGCCCGGCTCCTCTGTCCCCCTCTATCTCTCAGAGTTTGCTCAAATTATGTCCATTAAGTCAGTGATGCTCTCTGACCATCTTATCCTCTGCCACCCCTTTCTCCTTTTGCTTTCACTCTTTCTCAGCATCAGGCTCTTTTCCAATGAGTCAGCTCTTCACATCAGGTGGCTAAAGTATTGTAGCTTCAACATCAATCCTTCCAATAAATATTCAGGGTTGATTTCCTTTAGGATTGATTGGTTTGATCTCCTTGCTGTCCAAGGGACTCTCAAGAGTCTTCTCCAGCACCACACTTCTCTCTCCATGGCCTTCTAAAATGCCAGAGGAAGAGGTTCTGGACTTGTTAACAAAAATCTTGGTTTCATTTCATGGCCATCCTGTTGGACTGTGACAGAAACCATATGGACCTGTCCTTGACTTGAGAGTTTTAAGCAGGAACCTAGTAGGTGGAGTTCCTGCCTTCCAGGGAAATACCACCTATAGCAGTAGCTGGACTTCCCGGGATGTTGGAATGATAATCCTAGCGGGTAAAAGTTATGGGTATGCTGCAGCAGTTTTTGGATGTAAACTGTTCTGCTTGTTTTTGTTGTGTGACTTGTCAAACTGCTTGCCCTCCCTGTGCACCACTTTTCCCACCTGTAGATGATCTCTTAAAGTCTTCTGGGAACATAAAATTTTGTGATTGTTTTCCTTCCTATTAGCAGGGAAGGGGCAGAAGAGCACCTCCTTCATATAGTGGCCATCCAGGGGGTGATTCTGTCACATGTAAGGGTTTTCTAAACACTGGTAAGAATTCACCCAAGCCCAGCACTTTCAGGCACATGTGAGGCCAGAGCTGCGGCCAAGCCTACAGGGGCAGGATGACTGCCTTCTACCCAGTGACACTGGATGCTTGACCTGTGAGCCAGGTGCTAGGCGGCTCCCATGAGGACTTCTCATCCAGGACAACAGCCACCGTCCTAGGCTTCAAACCTTGCAGTTGAGGAAAGTACTTGATTTGTTCCCCAGTAGATTTGTTGCTGTTGAAGACCACACAACACACAGATCTGCAATTTCATAGAAAGCTCAAAGCTATTCTCCATAGGAGGTCATATTCCCCAAATCCCATGCCAAGAGGTGTTCAGAAACAGACATGGTTGTTCTGGATTGTCGTTTACGACTGGGTTGTGCTGCGTGCATGTAGTGGCCACGCTCTAGGGGTGCTGTATGTCCAACATTGAGGAAAACAGTCCCTTATTGTAAAGAGTGGTCCTGTCCAACATGCCAGTAGGGCCCTGGTTGAAAATCATTCAAGCAGTCCAGCGGCAGACTCTTTGGGGACCCTGTTCTGATCATAAACGCAATAGTCACACAATTCAGCATCTCTGTGGTGATGACACGACCCACTGTGACTCTGCAGCAGTCAGCGAGCCCCTGGTGGCTTTCTGTGCTTCTCGCGTCCCTGGGCAGTGCTGTGTCTGGAAAGGGCTTGTCCAAGTTGGGTTCTCTGATCATTTTCCTTCTCTGCTCTCTTTTTATCTCCTCATCCGCTGCCAGACCACACACTGTATCACAGGAATTATGAAGCATTTACCAAGATTTTGAAGCTCCTTGGAAAGAGCTAATTTGGAATAGTACGTGGAAACCTAGAAAATGAACTCTCAGAGGGATACACTGTATTTTTAAATTCTCTGAGTCTCTGGATGGCGTTCCTCCTCCTCCCCCCAGCCTTCTTTCCCTTTCTTGTGGAAAGTTTTTATTTTTAAATGGCTTGGACTCCCTCCCCACTCTAGCTTTTAAGGTCCAGAGCCAAGAATTCGGATTTCTTGCTATGGAGAATGAATCCCAGGTGTGTTGTGTTCTTCTTGCCTTCGTGAGATGGATCCTGGGTGGACCGCTGGAAAAAAGCTCATTTCCAGGAACTTGGTAAGCAGTTTCTGATGCAGCGGAAGCCAGGGAGGCTAAGGAAAGAGAAAGAGACATTAAGAAGCATTTTGTTTGGGAGATGGAAAGAGATGCCAAGAAGTGTATATATGTGGAGGGGGAGTGGGTAGGAAGAAAGTGAAAGTAGAGAGCTTGGATTTTTGCTTCTCTCGTTCCGTCAAGGAATGGCGGAGAGAAAAGAAGTGGGAGACAGGTTTGAGAAAGGGTCGGTTTCCAAAGCACATTTTCTCTCACATAATTCTGTTTCTCTTTGTTGTGTGGCTTGGAAAGCGACCCATAGAAATGAAGCAGTGGGTACCGCAGTGCTTAGCACTGTGTGGGGTTTGAGAGGATGAGCGATAAAGACACAGTCCTTGCTCTCACAGAACCAGTAGCCCGGTCTGGGAGATGAGACTTCCTCCTCTGCCTCTTGAAACCCGGGACGTGGCAGGACGGCTCCAGCCAAACTGTCCGAGCCAGAATGTTTTCATGTGTCAGCGGCTGATTGGTGCCGCAGGGGTGTGGTGTTCTGGGTTCCAAACTGCTGGTTGATCCACTGTAGCTACAGTGTTGGTATAATAAACACGTTCAGATCAGTCTGTATATGTGAGACGATCAATGTGTTCGTCTGTTTACAGACAATCATTTAGTCTGTATAAGGATATACATATACGCAGTCAATGGAATACACTTTTTTTTTAATCTAGCAAAGATACTTCAGATTCTCTTTCAGGAACCATTTGCATTTCCTGCCCTGCTGCTCCTGGGTTTTCATTAAAGCTCTTCCTTTTGCATGTGTGCATGCTAATGCTGCTTGTGTCGTGTCCGACCCTTTGCAACCCGCTGGACTGCATCCCACCAGGCTTCTCTGTCCATGGGATTTCCAAGGCAAGAATACTAGAGTGGGTTGTCGTGCCCTCTCCAGGGGATCTTCCCAACCCAGGGATCGAACCCGCATCTCTTGCATCTCCTGCATGGCAGGCAAATTCTTTACCACCAGCACCACCTGAGAAGCCTACTCTCCCTTTTACCTGTTTCCATAACTGCTCTGTGACTCATTGCTGATGTCTTCCCAGGCAGAAATGAACTCCAGCACAGGCTGGTGGTAACCCTTAGCCCAGAGAGAAGGCTTCATACCCCAGGGGCGTGACATCGATGCCCTGCCCACAGGACACACTGACCAGATTCCCTCAGTTACCAGTTCATGTAGAGAAAAAAGTTGGAGCTGCTTAGGAAGTCAGACAATTCTCGATACTAGGTTTCATTTTTGTGTTATTTCATCTACGAAATTCTTGTCAGAAGGTTTTAGGGAAAAAGTAAGAAATGGAATTCCTGACTGGATGACATAGGGAACAGGAGACACTAGTTGCCGACAGGTTCCTTTCTATTTCTGTTTGTACTGAATGGCTTCTGTCTGACACACCCTTTCTTTTGGAAGCCACAGCAGCAAGCCCGGGCCCCATGCCTTCGGAGCTACCGCTTGGTGTCAGTTTAGCTTCTAGAGGCCCCTGAGGTCTCCAGCTGCTTGTTTCACAGGAAAAGGTGGCTTTGGCCTTTGTTGCCTCAGTAAATGTTTGGTCTGAGTTGTGAGACTTAAACAGTGGCTGCTTTTTATTGCAATCTTTCCCCTGCTTGTGTGTTAGATAACATGCTCACACCCATGGTTTCCCTGGCTTCCCCTTGATGTCTGTGAGCAGTGATGGCCTGGGTCTTGCCCCCTGGACTGGACTCAGATTCTGAAGTGGGGCTTGACATCCTTCACATGTTCTCCCCCCGTGTGTGTCTATATCCTAATTTCTTTTTCTCATGAGAAGTTGTTCAGTTGCTAAGTTGTGTTAGACTCTGTGATCCCATGGACTACAAGTCGCCAGGCTTCCCTGTCCTTCACCATCTCCTAGAGTTTGCTCAAACTCATGTCCACTGAGTCAATGATACCATCCCACCATCTCATCCTTTGTCACCTCCTTCTCTTCCTGCCCTCAACCTTTGCCATCATCAGGGTCTTTACCGATGAGTTGGCTCTTCACATCAGGTGGCAAAGTGTTGGAGCTTCAGCTTCAGCATCACTCCTTCCAGTTCAGGGTTGATTTCCTCTTGGATTAACTGATTTGATCACCTTGCTGTCCAAGGGACTCCCAGGAGTCTTCTCCAGCACCACAGTTCGAAAGCATCAATTCTCTTGGATGCTCAGCCTTCTTTATGGTCCGACTCTCACATCTGTACATGACTGCTGGAAAAACCATAGCATTATGGTTACATTGGATTAGGATTCACCCCAGCGGCTTCATTTTAAACTAGTCACCTCCTTAAAGACCCTGTGTCTAAATACTCACATCCTGAGGTACTGGGAAATAGGACTTCAACAAATGAATAGGGATGGCATATGATTCCAGCCATCATGCTAAGACTGCACGCAAAATGTCTAGGCTTTATGTGTTCCCTTCTTAGGCCTGGTGCTGAATGTCTGGAGACAGGAAATGGCACACTTCAAGCCTGTTATAAACTGTCTTGATGGTTGAAAGGAATTGAGAGATGGCTGGACCCAGGGTTCCTGAACCCTGTGTCACCAAGATCTCACTCTGCCTTATTGCCCAGAAGGGATCACAAAGGCTGAGTCCTCCCAAAGCACACCTGTTTTCTAGCTGCATGTTTGTCCCTAAACCCTGGTGGGGAACACCAGTTTTAGGGTGTGGGACGAGAAACCAGGCAGAGCAGGGAGCAGCTAGACCAGCCCATGCTAGGACATCTCAGTGGGTATTTTAATGATGACTTAACTACATACCAGATACTGTCCTGGTGATTTACATTCTTTAAAAAAAGAGAAAAAAAATTTTTTTTTAAAGATTTAGAAAACCCACCATTCACCAGTTTGTTAACACCCAAAATGCAGAAAGAATGTAATCTTAAGAGTAAACAACAGTCCTTGATATGGAAATAATTTCGCTTTACAAACATTACTCGTGCCTTGATTTTTTTCATTTTGCCATGAACCAGGGACATCATTATCATTTGAGCTTAGCTTTGAAGGTGAATAGGAGGAGATTTGTTGTGGGAAAAAAATTCCACAGAAAAGGCAGGGGTGTTAGAGAAAGAACATAAAGTCTCGAAGAGGACACAGATGGTTTGGAATCCTGACTCCAATATATACTGTGACCTCAAGAAATAAATACGAACTCATGGTGTAAGAGTTGTCTGGCTTCCACATCTGCATAATGAGGTGTTAATTTACCCTAGTGCTTGTGAGGACAGAATTAGGTAGCCCTTATTAATATTAGAAAACGGTGGCTCTCTCCCAAATTTGTGAAACAGCCTTGAAATTCAATTAGAAGTTCCCCTTCTTTTGACTAAAGTATCCAGAGATACACAAATGATTGTCATTAGAATGCTGCCAATCTTAGGAAGCTGTGCTCATTATTATATCATTAGAGTGCATTTTGTATAGCTTTCTACATCCCCAGTATGCATTCCAGGCAGTTAAAATCCAGCAGCAGCTGCATATCCGTGGATGTGATATGGATCCACTGATAGTCCTTTGAGATTACATTCAATGCCAGAGATTGGTCTCATTTCACAATGGTTCAAAATAAGCCTTCATCTTATTCTTGATTAGCTGAGATGAATTGACATCATAACTAGGGAAAGAGACTTACTGCAAACTAAAGAATTCTTTTTTTTTTCCTTTCATAATTTATTCTTTTCCATTTATTCTGCCCTTCCTTCCTAATAAACAACATGTCACATTTTTTTGTCTTGGAAGGGAAAAGACTTCAAGCATGTTTGTGTGCTGAGCAGCAGAAGCTGAGAGAGGGAGGGTAACAGATGGAGTGAGACCTTGGCAGAAGAGGGAGTTTGATGGGATCCCCACTCCTGCTATGTCACTGCCATATTCCCATCCGTTCCCTAAGGGGAAAATGTTGGCCTTCATGGTACAGTAAAACCATGCATGATCATAGATTTTGCTAGCCAGAATCCCATTGATCTGGGCTCTCATTCCAGCTCTGCCGGGAGCAATCCTGGTCATATTATAGAAATTCATTGCCTATTTGAGCCTCGGTGTCTTCACATCTTAGTAGGAAATACTGGGCATGCTAAGCCCCTAATCGTGTATACGGTAAATACTCATAAATAATAGCTCTCTTTACTATCAATGCACTGATGTTGTGTGCTATAAATTCTCTTTCATCAGATGCAAAAGCAAAATTAATATGCTGAACAATTCATCCAAGTTGTTGTATGTATGTATTTATGATGGTAATGCATCGCACGGGGACTCATACTTCACCCGCAGTCTCAATGGCAGTTGGAAACTTGAATATTTCAGAGTCAGCATAGCTTAAGGTTGAGGAGCCTGGATTCTGGAGCCTCATTGCTCCAGTTTCAACACCACATCCTGTTATCAACTTGGGCCTCGGGAAAGTTACTTGACCTCTCTCTGCCTCAGTTTCTTCTTCGAAAGAATGAGAATGATGAAATAGTACCTCTATCAAAGGGTTGGTAATGAGGATTAAATGCATTAATATTTATAAAGTGTTTAGAATAGAGTCAACATAGGACAATATTTGTTAAAAAAAAAAAAAAAACAAGTAATTTTGTTACTTTGTGTGATGTAATCTGTAGGGTTAGACACATTTTCTAGGACCTGCTAATTGGAATCACATTTTAAGCTTAAATACTTGGCACCTTCGGTTCAAAACTGAAGTAGAATTACACTCTATGTCTATTTCCAAGAAGTCTTCAATGAAAGGGATTTCTTAGGTAAACACTTGGAGCTGTTAATGGGTCTACTCGGGTGGTCAGGACTCTCTTTGAAATTTTGATGACTTTCAGACATGCAGATCATGGAATCTGCTTTGAAGTTTTGGTGGTTCAGCCAGATATGCAAATCCAGAACTAGCTTTGAGCAAGAAATTTGAGATTTATACCTATTCTTGAATGAGGAGTGAGCCAGAAGTTGCAGCAGTGAGAAAACAAGTTAGTGACCTGGGAAAGGCTCTGCGTGGCCCCACGAAGCTCTGTGTAAAACCTTTAGGCAGACTTTCCACTTATTAGTGCTGTGCCAAGGGTCAGGAGTGTTGGAGGCTGAATCGACACCCCTCTGGTACCTGCTCCACCCCCTGTCCTTTGATGGGATACTTGCTGTACTGTGCTAAGTCAGTCATGTCCGACTCTGCAACCCTGTGGACTGTAGCCCACCAGGCTCCTCTGTCCATGGGGATTCTCCAAGCAAGAATACTCCAAGCAAGAATACATGTCTTCCTCCAGGGAATTGTCCCAACCCAAGGATCGAACCCAGGTCTTCCGCATTGCAGGCAGATTCTTTACCATCTGAGCCACCAGGGAAGCCCAAAAATACTGAAGTGGGTAGCCTATCCCTTCTGCAGGAGAACTTCCTGACCCAGGAATCAAACCGGAGTATCTCGCATTACAGGCAGATTCTTTACCAGCTGAGCTATCAGGGAAGCCCAAAAGGGCATGTTGCCTCCCCATCAGGGAATCGAACCCCAGTCTCCCACATGACAGGTGGGGATACTCACCACTATACTAAAGAGGAAGGTGGTGGGCTACTTGCTAGTACAGCCCCAAATTGCCATTAGCTGTCTCTGCAACACTAATGACCCTCCTTCTAGGACGAAGGATTCTCCTGGGTAGAGAGCTGCCATGCCAGCACTTCATAAGACTGATGTAGTTCCACAGCCTCCGAGGGTCTACAGTGAAAACCTAACACCATGTGGCACTCATGAAGGGCACCAGCCAGGCAGCCTGCAGGGCCAGTGAGTGGGTGGTCCCCGGGTTCCTAAGGCCTTCAGATTCATGGATGCGCAGCAGGTCCTAAACTACTGACAAGATGTTAGTCCTGAGGGTCAGACTAGAGCTTTCTTCTAAGTAAAGGTATGGAATCCCAATGGAAAACAGAGCTTGTGTATTTAATTCCATGCTTTGAACTAGGAAAAATTTTAATCCTCAAAACTATGAAATCATATGTGTACATGTGTAAGTATAAAAATCCCAGGTATAACCATAACCTTTTGTTCTCCAGTCCCCCTCTCTGCAAATATGACTATATACATGCACCCCATACACAGTCTAACTGAGAAGCATTGGGTGTGGGTTTTTTCGTTTTCCCTTTGCCAGTTACATATTCACAGAAAAGGAAATGACAACCCACTCCAGTATTCTTGCCTGGGAAATCCCATGGACAGAGGAGCCTGGCGGAGTACAGTCCATGGTATTGCAAAGAGTCAGACATGACTGAAGCAACTAAGCATGCGTGCAGTTATATATTCACTTAAATGTCTCATGGCAGGTAGCAGACTTTAAGGGTTTAACACAGAAACTTATTTTTCTCCTGATAGTTGAAAAGAGGCCACATTATGCCATTTTAGCAGAGGAGTACCTGTGTTCACTGGAGATGACTCCAAAACACTGGTGTTGTGTAGAATCCTGGAGGCAGCAGAAAATTCAGAGCACATTTCTGGTACTTTTTTCCTTGGTGGAGAAACCCCCTAATTATTCCTAAAGGCATTACATGTAGTACCCTATCCAATCTTTTGGTAAATATAGGCAGGTCTTCTTTGCCTTCACATGGCATAGCTGCTTTGTAAATTATTCACAGCAAATGTGTATGTGGTCTTGGAATCAGACCTTCCTTCCTGTCTCCATCATGTGTCTGCACCTCTTCCTGGCCTCCCTCCCAGCTTCCTCACCTATAAAGCTGGCAAGACCAGAGTGCCTGCCTCAGAGGGCAAAACCACATGATCATCTCAATAGATGCAGAAACAGCATGAAGCATTTGACAAAGATCATGTATAAAGTGTTGAGAATAGCACTAGGCACAAAGTAAGCTCTCATTAAATGTTAATAATTACTATGAATAATATAAGCACTAAGCTGACTCATCTGTTATTAAAATCTTTCTTGGAAGACAAAAATGTTAAGAAATTACTGCCAAGTCCGAGTACAAAGGGTGGGAGTCAGCCCCAATTTTAGGTATCTGTGCCATAAGTTTTCTCTCTAAGCTCAGAATGTGAAAGAGGTCTGGTTGGGCAGCTGTTAGTGAGGCGAATCCCTGCTTTCTCCTTCCTCCTTGATCACATCTAATACCAAAATCCCTGTTTCAGGTGATCTGGGTGTACACAGTGGGGAAGAACTCCAGCTCACCACCACTATCACCCACGTGGACGGGCCCACTGAGATCTACAAGTTGACCCGCAAGGAGGCCCAGGAGTAGGAGGATTCAGCACCCGACTGGGACTTCCCGCCACATCCCAGCCATTTTTACTAGAACAGGGAGCCTGCCAGAGAGCTCCACATGCCAACGAACGCTCTGTCTCTTAGCTGTGGTTTCTTGGACCAGTGGTGTGGACATTTGTCAGCTTGCCTTCTGACAAGTAGTTCCCGGAGACAGACTCCTGCAGCCACTAATGTGTTGTGTATGATAACAAAACCTCTGGTATGACACATTTTCTGTGATCATTGTTAATTAGTGACATAGTAACATCTGTAGCAGGTGGTTAGTAAACCTCATGTGTTGGGGGTGCACTCCTTGGGGAATGGTTTGGGCCAGATGGGGTCTATATGGAGTGGAATATTTGACTCCTTTTTTTCTTGTTTTTAGGTTCTAGGATAGACTTTAACATTCTTTGCAGTCCAAGATGGGCTGGTGTCATAGTCTTCTCACTCCTAATCCATGACCACTTTTTTCCCTATTTATATCACCAGGTAGCCTATCGAGTTAATATTTAAGTTGTCAATCGATATGTGTCCCTATTTTTTAAGGCATAATATAAAATAACCGAATTTCATGAGAAGATCTATTACACCAGGGGCATTTCAGCTTTGAAACCAAATCTGTGTATCCAATACTAACCAGTCTGTTGGATGTGGGTTTTAAAAAAAATGTTTGCTAAACTATCCAAGTAGGATTTATTGTATTAAATGGCCTTTGGGTCTAAAAAACTTTTTTAACCTCTTGCTTAAAATGTGTTTTCTTTTGATAAGATGCTTCAAACAGCCTCCACAAGTGTAGATCTGATCATTTAAATAAACCTGTATGTATATGCATGTATGTATATGCACACCTCGTCCTCCTGCTCAGCCGGAACACATGCATGCAGATTCTTTTTTTTGAGTTGTGTCTATGGGGTGGGGGGAAATAGCTTTATGAAAAATTAAAATATTTTGCCATCAAAGTTTTGGGGGCAGTATATATTTCTGGAAATGGGGTAACATTTTCTGCACTGCATGGTTAACCTCCACTGGATGGCATGTGTGGCAAAAAGCGTGTGTGGGGGGGGAAAGTTAAATGATTTAGAAGTAGACTATGACTCCCCTCCTATGCCCAGTTCCCCAAGTAGACTGTGTCATTGTACTTTAACTCTGCCATTGGAAAGGCAACGTAATACAGCAGAGAAAGAATAGTGGGTGGGAGGTTAGAAGGCAGTGTTTCCTAGCAGAGGTCTGACATTTATTACATAGTGTGACCTTGTTGAAGCCACCTGACCTGGCTGTTCCTTCACATACAAACTGCCATTCATGAACTTTTAACTGCTTCACGGGGTGGCAGTGCAAATTAGATCAGTTAATGTGTATAGAAATGCATTTTAAACTCTAAAACTATGTAAATATGTTCTTTTTGGAGTCTAAAGACAATTTCGTGAGTGTCCTGTTTTTCAGACATTGATGCCTGGAGGTTTGGGACACAATCCACTTAATCTGCCTACTCAGCACTCCTTCTCTATCCTTTCTTTTCCCTGATTTTGGCTAAAGCTGTGGTAAATAGTGATGGGAGGAAATATTTTGGTTTTGGCTGTTCTCTCAGGCCTTTTCCTGTCCTGGTAAACATTTGATGGTGTCTGATCCAGTGCACTCAGCATCCACTTCTGATTGATCACTGTGGTGCCAGGCTTTAAATGTAGCCCATGTCTCACAGTCTGAAAGGGAAGACGAAGTTAAAATACAACAAGTAATCTCGTGCCCCAGAGGATGGAGGCAGAATTTCTCCAAGGAGATGAGAAAAGGGCCTGAGATAGGTCTTGAAGAAGAAGTAAGATTTTACCAGGGCTGAAGGACAAAGGGAACAGCAGGATGAAAATCATACAGGAAGTGAAGAATGGAGAATGCTTAGATAAAGCTGGTCATCAGGCCTGGCTGGCATATAGAAGGAGTGGAAATAGCAGAAGGTAAGCCCCATGCATCTGTGAGCCAAAATGAGAAGGGTCCTTAATGCTGTGGGAAGAGTTATCAGACTCAGCCTAGGGTTTTATGTGGAGACGTGATATGATCAGAATTACTGCAACAGAGAGGCTGGACAAGCCCAGGAAAAAGATCACAAAGGCTGAAAACAGGGCAATAGTAGAGGACATGGAGAAGATCAGATTAGTTTTGGAGATAGAAGTGGCAAGGTTTGGGCATTCTGAATGTGGACATGAAAAGCAACAGCAGAGTCAAATGTCAAGCCCTTTGAGGAGAGAGAATGGTATGGCTCTTTAAGGATTCCTGGAGGGGCAGCGTCAGTGAGTCTATCACCTAAGGGTATGTATCCATACTAGAAGTTAAGTCTAGCAAGCTTACCTAAACGAGAGACTTTAGCAGAACCTTCCAAGAGCACCAATACCAGTAATTCATGGACCTTTCCACTAGAACAGTTCCATTTACTAGCTGTCTGTCTCTCTAGCTTCCGAAGTAGGGGAGGTACATGAGTGGCTCAGTCTCAGGCAAGCGGCTGCCCCTTGCTGATCAACTGTGATCAGGAAACCAAGTCCAGTGGCCGCTAGCAGATTACCCTGTGGATTGGGGTCAGTTTCTGAAGAATGGAGAGTCCATTTTGAGTTGGCACACAGTCAGAAAACATGTACTACAGTGGGCCAGATGAGAAGTTTGGATTTGCTTGGGCTGGGTTTTCAAAGCTGTCTTCTGGAAGAAATGACAAGCTAACAGAAGCAAGAGGAGAAGCAGACCAGTCAGGGAAGGAGGCTTTGCAGCCATCACTGAGAATGACGTTGAGCTTGGCAGAGCATCAAAACATCACGTAACTATGGTGAACCAGACACGGCCATATTCAAGAGGTGGCAGAAAGAAACTGAGGTAGGTGACTCATAGCCATGCAAAGTATCAAAGAAGCCAAAGAAAGAACCAGATCAAGGGGGGGAAAGTTAGATACCCTGAGAAACTCAACAGCGTTTAAAGATTGAATAAGGCATGTTGGATTTGGCATTGATATGTGGGACCTCATGGCAAGCGCAGCAATTAGACGTAGAATAAGATCAGTGAGTGCTCGTGATGGGAAGATAAGAGGTAGGATGGTGGCTCCAGGAGAAACCAGAGTCTGGGGAGAAAATGGGACTGGATTTGTAGACATTGAGGGTGAGAGCCAGCCATGAAGTCAAGATGATGATGAAGTAGCTTATGCCCCAAGAAGGTCAGAGACTTGGGATAAAGGACACAAGCTGATGAGTTAGTTTTGACAGAGTGAAAGGTCACTTTTATCCAGAGACAGGAGAGAAGTAACCAGTGGATGCTGAAGGAGAAACTTGAGGTCAAAAGAAGAGAAGTTGGCAACCGGTCCCTCTGTGTGTTCTGTTTTCTCTTTTCCCCTTGAACATGAAATGAGCCTAGAGTTGTCCTGAAGAATTTCTCGGTTTCAACAATGCAGGTAGAATACATTTGTTTTCAATCAGCAGAAAGTTCAAGAAATGCTTCAAGAGGTGAGAAAAAGCCTGTAATAAGGACTATCAACCCAGAGCAAAAATTAATTGTTGGTCATGTATATGTTTTACTAATTGTCTTAAAATTTTTAAGTAATTTTGAAGAATATGATAATTGTAATAAGTTTAAAATTCCCCAACTGTCTGCTTTTTAAAAATAAGGAAACTTGCCATTTATGCAACAAACAGGTAAAATACAATTGATATTTCCCATAGAAAACAGTCAGTTTTATATTGACTTATTGGGTTCACCAGGTGTTAATCCTACATTTTCCCCTTAGGGGAAGAAAATGTCTATAATAATGAAATAAATAGTTTCTTTCACAACCTCTAGGTAATTCTAATCATTTCTCAGAACCGAGAGGATGCCTCAATTCTGATGCCAGAGAGCTGTTGGAAGTCGCACCCCTGGGATCCCTGCAGGTACTTTGAGAAAGTCTACAAAAATGTTAGAAGGCAGGTTATTGGTCTCATCCTCATCTTAGCAGTTCCAGAAACTCTATATTGTCAACTCTTTCAAACAGATCAAGTTCTGAGAGGCTGCCTGGCCACACTGGGGCGTCTCAATGAATGACAATTCCTATGCAATCTTTTATAGTGAGGAGTTCGCCATGTCTTGTGTCTCCATCATTCCGGACACATTCTACCTTGCTATTGTTGAGTAACCATGGAGGCTAAGAGAGGAAGTACAAAGGGTTTTTTGTTTTTTTTTGTTTTTTTTGGTGGACAAACGATAAAAGTACAGAGGAATGAGTGTACTTGAAAGAAGTAACATCTCAACCACGATAAAGCCTGAGGGATCATCCCAGTACTTCTAAAGGCAATACACACAGCTCCCTGCAAAGTGCCTAACACAATGTGGGAATTCAGCTGGGGAGGGTTGGTGGGTGAACCGGTAAACGCACCAGCTCATCCTAGTCTCTGACTGCTGTGGACGCCTCCTTCCTTTGATTCAATCAGACCCTGCTCCTTTTGCAGCCATTCAGCATCAGGATATGTTAATGCAGTAAATTAGGCTTACGTGTGGATACAACCTGACTCTCGTGAGTCTATGCTTCACTCATAGAAGGTCCCATCATCCTTTCATGCCATGGGAATTCTTCTGACTTTGGCTGCTTGCTCTCACCCCATCACACTTTGCTTTGTGACTGATTAAGTTGTACAGGGATGACTTGGTTTCTGAGACTGTGTCAGCAATGCCTTTCTTTTCTCCTCACATCAGAGTGATCTTCTGGGCACTCCTTGAACCACCTACTGTCTAGGAGCCTCCTGTCTCAATGACCAGGGTTTTGGCTTTAGAGGTTGAGAAGATGCTTGTGTATGGAGACCAGACCCTCTTTGTGACTTTGACTTTTTGTTCTGACTGTACTTCCTCCCACAAGTCCTGTCCTAGCCAGGACTTTTCTCCTTCAGGCTCATGTCTCGGCTCCCCAGTCCCTCCTCCAGATGTGTTTTCCAGACCCTTGCCTCAGTGCCCTGTTAACTGCATTCTAGTTCCTCACTGTTCTAGCATATGATTATCAGACTGCAGCGTTGCTCTAGCTGGCACAGATTAGTGGAAAAATAATACTTCTACTAGGGTTCAACATACTAACAAAATGGCCCTAGATTTGAAAATTATCCACTTCTTTGCTTCTCATGAACATTCAACCTCTAAAACACAGTTTTAAAAATTAATACAGGTATACCTCGTTTTATTGCACTTTGCAGATACTGCCATTTATTTATTTATTTATTTATTTTACAAATTGAAGCTTTATGGAAACCCTCTGTCAGATGATGGTTAGCATTTTTTATTTTCACAATAAAATATTTTTTACTGAGGTATGTGCATTGTTATTTAGACATGATGCTGTTGCACACTGAATAGACTACAGTATGAGTAGACATAACTTTTATATGCATTGGGAAACCAAAACACCCATGTGACTCCTTTTATTGTGGTATTCACTTTATCCCAGTGGTCTGGAACCAGCCTGCAGTATCTCCAAGGTATGCCTGTATCACCAAAAATATTGTATTCAGCTAAATTATAGGACTTTATGCATATGAATTTCACTTTTCCCACCCACAGATTCAATGGGTAAAGTACATCTTTAACTTTTAAAATACGCACAATTTGATATATAAATAAAAGTAGCTAAGTTCTTTCTAGGTGCAGAATGTGTTGGTTTCAACTGCTGGAGAACTGCCTCCCTCAGCTTGGACCTCTTTGTCCCACTCTCTCTCTGTCTACACACAGTCATACACAAATACAAACACACACACATATACATCCCATTACTGTTAAACTCCTTTTTTCATGTGTTGGTGTTTGTAATATGGAACTTTATAATTTACGTACATTTCCTTTAATATCTCCTCTTCATAGTCACGGGGCTTCTCAGATGGCACTAGTGGTAAAGAACCCGCCTGCCAATGCAGGAGACATAAGAGACCTGGGTTTGATCCCTGGGTCGGGAAGATCCCCTGGAGGAGGGCATGGCAACTCACTCCAGTATTCTAGCCTGGAGAATCCCATGGACAGAGGAGCCTGGTGGTCTGTGGTACATAGGGTCGAACAGGACTGAAGTGACTTAGCACACATGCGCCCTCTTCACAGTCACATAGTGACTGCTTTACATAATAAAGAAGTGAGGTTCATAGAGGGGAAATGACAAAATTGGAACCAAGAAGAGATCGTCAGTCTCTGAACCTGCCTCTTAAGTAGCTTACTTGCAGCAGAAGAGTCAAGAATTTTGTTTTGAGCTGCAGCTCTCATTAGAGCAGAATGACCTTATTGGGAAATGTTATTCCAGAGGAAGAAAATAGCTGCCTACTCTCCATTTTCATCAATGGCAAGTGTCTGCCCTCTTCTGGCCAAAGGGAGGATGACGGCTATCACTGAGCAAATTCTTAGGACAAAAGTCAAACCTTCGTATGGGGGAGTTTGTAGGGGCTCCATGATAATTATTGCTTTTTTAGTGAGTTCTTGTCATAGCTTTGCATATGACTTTGCTCTGGGACCTTCCAGACGACTGCCTGTACCCTATTCCCCTTGAACTTGGTGATTTCTGAAGTCCTCACTAGCCCTGACTGTAAGAACTGTAACGGAGGCTTGTGTTAATGACGTCTTACAGCAATGCAGGGCCAGGTTCGCTGTGGGTGGATGCGAAGGCATGGCAGCATGGCAACCTGAGCGGGGGCAGGTGCTAGTGCAAATAGACCCCCGGCATTTATTGATTAGGAAGCCCCTTCGATCCTGCTCATTATTCTCCTGAGCTCCTTCGAGGCTCTGAGCTCCCTCAAGTGGCTGCTATACCCAGCAACCTTTTTCATCGAGATAAGTCAAGGTCAGGATGGTCTTCACTCCCATGATGAACTCTTCTCAGTTCAGGGACACCAAGAGACTGAAAGTGAGCCATAAACAGGAGTGGCCAACACACAAGGTCCTTCATTGCACGTGCTTGGCGGACGTTCCTCACATGCTGACTCGACGGAAACTTCATGGGCAGCACGAAAGGCTGGAAGCCAGTCTAGACACAAGAGAACTGGGATGTAAAGACGCTTCCTTTGTTTGTGAAATGCTTCACAAAGGCAGTTGTTCCTAGGAATGGGCCAGAGTTTTAAATCACGTATGTGTGTTTTGGCTGGGTCACCCTAAAGGCAGCTTCTGAGTCAGGAATTCATGTGCAGGTTTGGAAGGCCACCAGAGGAGACAAAGAGAAGGTGGGAGACTGGGAAGGCCCCGAGGGTGAGGGGCAGCCCTACTGAGCAAGGAGGCAGAGTCTCGGTGGCACCTGCCCTCTGTTGGTGCAGGGTCACCCCTGAGCTGTTAGCTAACTGGAGCCAGGGTCAGCTTGAAGAATACGGGTGCTACACTGTGTGCTTAGCTGATCCCCAAGTCAAATCAGAGCAGATCAGTCACCCAGTCGGGTCCGACTCTGTGCGACCCCATGAATCGCAGCACACCAGGCCTCCCTGTCCATCACCAACTCCCGGAGTTCACTCAGACTCACGTCCATCGAGTCAGTGATGCCATCCAGCCATCTCATCCTCTGTCGTCCCCTTCTCCTCCTGCCCCCAATCCCTCCCAGCATCAGAGTCTTTTCCAATGAGTCAACTCTTCGCATGAGGTGGCCAAAGTACTGGAGTTTCAGCTTTAGCATCAGTCCTTCCTA
>NW_011494767.1:200561-219098 GCF_000754665.1 Bison bison bison | reverse complement strand
TTTCAGCTTCAGCATCATTCCTTCCAAAGAAATCCCAGGGCTGATCTCCTTCAAAATGGACTGGTTGGATCTCCTTGCAGTCCAAGGGACTCTCAAGAGTCTTCTCCAACACCACAGTACAAAAGCATCAATTCTTCAGTGCTCAGCCTTCTTCACAGTCCAACTCTCACATCCATACATGACCACAGGAAAAACCATAGCCTTGACTAAACGAACCTTTGTTGGCAAAGTAACGTCTCTGCTTTTGAATATGCTATCTAGGTTGGTCATAACTTTTCTTCCAAGGAGGAAGCATCTTTTAATTTCATGGCTGCAGTCACCATCTGTAGTGATTTAAAAACCTTGGAGAGATGCATAAGAGTAAGGAACAAAAGGTAAACTTTTCATTGATCATACCAAGTGTTAGAGATAAATACTAAAATGTCAATGTTCTTACACAACTTGTGATATGCATGTATATATCATGTATATATGTATATATCAAATATACATGTGTATATAATATTTACCATGCACTTTGCATGTCACGATGGTATTATATATGGAAGATTTCTGGAGAATTTCTCCAGAAATTCTCTAGAAAGCAGTATTATGTAACCTTCCTTTTTTACAATTTACTATATCTAGAAGCTCTTTTCCTTTTCTCATCACCTACAACATGATTTTAATGACTTTATTATTGTAGTCTCTGATAAGGATATGTCATCATTCGTTTATTAAGCCCCTACTTTGGACATCTAAATGATTTGCAAAGTCTGACTATTATATGCTGAAATGAACATCCTTGGATATAAGTCTTGTTGTAGGTCTCTGATGGTTGCCTTAAGATCAGTTCCTAACGGTAGAATTACTGGGCAGAAGTTCAATTATTCATTCGTTAAGTGTATATCAAACACCTTATTATGTGCCAGTGCTGTCCTAAGTCCTTGGGACAGACCAGTAAGCCATGTCTCTGTCACTAAGATGTGTATTGACTGGGAGGGGGAGGTGGTGAGGGGGCAATATATAGTAAATGAATACAGTGGTGCTGATAAAAGCTATCAAGAAAAGCATTTACCATGGCCCCCAGAAACATGCCACCAGCAGAATGGGGCCTGTGGCTTCACGTCCTCACTGACACTATGCAGTTTTGACATTTGCCACTTCAAGATGCAAAAAGTTGCATATTTATTGCATGGCCAGTGACATTGAACACATTACTGTGAGTTTATGTTTTTAGGTTGTCGGTTCAGATTCTTTATCTGTCTTCCTCTGATATTCTGCTTTAGGATATTCATCCTTTGTCTCTCATACATGTAACCAAACTTTCCCCAACTTACTACTTGCTTTTAATTTTGTTTTTGATGTTTCTTGGGGCCATGGAGCTTTTAAATTTTATGTAATCAAATCTGTAAATCCTTCCCTTTATATAATCTACGTTTTCTGTAATGCTGAAGGAAATCTTCCTAATCTAATACGTTAGGTCATCCATATTTTTGTCTATTTTTCTAAATTTTCTTTTGAAGTTTTCTTTCATTAAATTCATATGGAATTTGTTTTTCAGGAGGAATCTCAAATACTTTTTTCTGAAGTTTTTTGGAAAATGATTGGGAAAGACCCTCTTAAGCGAGCTGACGGGAGGCGTGGGGGTGGGGCTGTGGTTTGGGGCCACCCCTGAGCTGAGACTCTGGGGCAGCCCTGAGGCTGAAGTGTGGGAGCCCTTCCAGCCTCCAGTCATGCCAGAGGCTGCCTTGGAGAAGTAGAACCCACTGTGCTCTGCTGCCTAGGGGCTCCCCAGTCTTCACCTTGACTTTGCTGGTGTGGGCCCTGCCATATAGGGAAGGCAGACTCTCACAGGGTCATGGAGGAAGTGGGAGAGCTGTGGGCAGGGGTCGAGTTTACTGAGGAACACGTAGGTGGTGGTTGCTGACTGTCCCCGGTGCCTAGGCCTCCCAAG
This sequence comes from Bison bison bison, assembly GCF_000754665.1. Classification (NCBI taxonomy): domain Eukaryota; kingdom Metazoa; phylum Chordata; class Mammalia; order Artiodactyla; family Bovidae; genus Bison; species Bison bison. The sequence goes on along the minus strand of NW_011494767.1, from coordinate 217,162 downwards.
GGATGCACTGGAAAGCCATCAGCTCCTTTGATGCAGAGCTCAGGGGAATAGCATCCAGGATCAGAAACTATTAGCCACATTGATTGGACCAATAAATGGCAACCACTTGAGCCTCCTCTGTGGATAGAAGGGGAGGGGAGTGATGGTCTGGTGGGATAAACAGAGCAGAATGTCCTGGTTGGTGCTCTAACTTTGCAACTAATTGCTGTGTATCCTTGACCAAGTTACAATACCTCTCTGGTTCAAGTTTTATCAGATCAGATGTTCGATTATACTATGTCTAGCAACATTAATTGGTTGGGAAGAATATCCACAGTAGACTTCTTGGTTTGGAGTGCTTGGTACAGTTGTACAGATAAATTTGGGGAATGTGTACAGTACACTAGCTTGATGCTTTGGAAAGAGTGTGTGTGTGTGTATGTGAGTGAGAGAGAGAGATAATTAGAGGAAGAGAAGGGAGGTGGGAAAGAAGAACGAAAGTAAGAAGGAAATTGAAAATAAGTTGGCCCTGTGAAAAAATTGAGCCAAGGTTTGTTGTGAGTTGGAATTTCTGCCAATCATCCTAACCTGCATAAAGGTAAGTGGGAGGAGTAGGGATTACTCATAAAGGTGCAATAGCAAACTTTCAACCCACCAACTGCCTCAGAGGGGGAGAGTCCTGTTCGCCTTCAAAATTAACATTTAAAACCACCCTTGTCCAGAATTGTCACTCACAGCTACTTGCTGCCCTCTGCTGGTTAAAATAAATAATGTCTGCATTACAAAATAAGTTTTTTGTTTCTTGTTTTAGGTTTAAGAGAATAGTTGCTTTGCCAATGGCTCAGATGGTAAAGAATCCGCCTGCAATGCAGTAAACCCAGGTTCAATCCCTGGGTCAGGAGGATCCCCTGGAGAAGAGAATGGCTACCCACTCCAATACTCTTGCCTGGAGAATTGCATGGACAGAGGAGCCTGGTGGGCTATAGGCCATGGGGTCACAAAAAGTTAGGCACAACTAAGCAATTAACACTTTCACTTCATAGTTGCTTTACAAAGTTGTGTTAGTTTCTACTGTACAGCAAAGTGAATCAGCTATATATACATGCTAAGTCACTTTAGTCGTGTCTGATTCTGTGCGACCCCATAGACGGCGCCCATCAGGCTCCCCCGTCCCTGGGATTCTCCAGGCAAGAACACTGGAGTGGGTTTCCATTTCCTTCTCCAGTGCATGAAAGTGAAAAGTCAAAGTGAAGTCGCTCAGTTGTGTCCGACTCTTTGCGACCCCATGGACTTCAGCCCACCAGGCTCCTCCATCCATGGGATTTTCCAGGCAAGAGTACTGGAGTGGGGTGCCATTGCCTTCTCCGTATATATACATATATCCCTTCTTTTTGGATTTTCTTCTCATTTAGGTTACCACAAAGTATGAGTTGAGTTCCATGTGCTATACAGTAGGTTCTTATTAGTGATCTATTTTATACATGAAAGTGAAAGTGAAGTAGCTCAGTTGTGTCTGACTCTTTGCGACCCCATGGATTGTAGCCTACCAGGCTCCTCCCTCCATGGGATTCTCCAGGCAAGAATACTGGAGTGGGTTGCCATTTCCTTTTCCAGGGGATCTTCCCAAGTCAGGGATCGAACCTGGGTCTCCTGCATTGCAGGCAGACACTTTAACCTCTGAGCCACCAGGGAAGCCCTGCTATTTTATACATAGCAGTGTATATATGTCAATCCTAATCTCCCACTTCATCCCACCCTGTATTGCCCCCTTGGTATCCATGCGCTTCTTCCCTACATCTGTGTGTCTATTTCTGCTTTGCAAATAAATTCATCTATATCATTTTTCTAGATGCCACATATAACAATATATAATATTTATTTTTCTCTGTCTGAGTTTTTCACTCTCTCTGAGTCTCTAGGTCCATCCACGACTCTGTAAATGGCACTGTTTTATTCCTTTTTATGACTGAGTAGTATTCCATTGTATATATGTATTATACATCTTCTTTCTCCATTACTCTGTCACTGGACATTTAGGTTGCTTCCATGTCCTGGCTATTGTAAATAATGCTGATGCTTCAGTGAACACTTGGGTACATGTATGTTTCTGAATTATGGTTTTCTCTGAATTTGTGCCCAGGAATGAAATTGCTGGGTCATATGGTAGTTCTATTTTTGGTCTTTTAAGGAACCTCCATACTGTTCTCCATAGTGGCTGTCTCAATTTACACTCCCACCAACAGTGTAAGAAGCTTCCCTTTTCTCCACACACTCTCCAGCATTTATTGTTTGTAGATTTCTTAATGATGGCCATTTAACTGATTGTAGTAATGATATTTATTCTCCCCGCCCCGAATATTTATGGAGCACCTAAGTACCAGCCACAGTTGATGTTCGGTCGCTAAGTTGTATCTAACTCTTTTGTGACCCCATGGACTGTAGCCTGCCAGGCTCCTCTGTCTGTGGGATTTCCCAGGCAAGCATGCTAAAGTGGGTTGCCTTTTCCTTCTCCAGGACATCTTCCCAACCCAGGGATTGAACCTGCATTTGCTTCATTGCAGGTGAATTCTTTACCAATGAGCCACCTGGGAAGCCTGTTCTAAAGCAGACCAGTGACCAAAATGAACAGGTATTCCTACCTTCGTGGAATTTAATTCAATAACAACAATGATAACATCTAACATTTATAGAGTTCTTGCTATGTATGTGAGAGGTAGTATTTTAATTCTTTGATATTTATCAATTCTTTTTAATCCTAAAATCAATCCTAAGAAATAAGTATGTATTTCAGTCATTTTAAAGCTGAATAAATTGATACACGAGAGGTTAACGATTTCCCTGAGGTTAGACAGCTGGGATCCTGGAGAAGGGTATGGCAACCAACTCCAGTATTCTTGCCTAGAGAATCCCCTTGGACAGAGGAGCCTGGCAGACTGCAGTCCATGGGATCGCAAAGAGCCGGACACGACTGAGCAATTAAGCACAAACAGCTGGGAAATAACTGAGCCAGGTTTAATTCATTTTTTCTCTGGAGTCTGTTCTTAACCAAGTCCCTTCACTGCCTTTACTGTCATTTCTAGCAGATTCATTTCTCTCCCTGTCCCAAATACTGTGCAGACACTGACATGAAATGGAAAGGCAAACTCTGACCTACTTGTTTGGTTCAGCCACTCATCTATCTTAGCCTCTGTGTGGCCCTAAGCCAGTCTCTTATCCCACATAGTTATAGGCAGATTAATACATGGTGGGTGCATGCTCACAGCAGGCCATGACAAATGTTGTCCTTGTTCTCCTTCTCCTAAGCTGCTCTTCAGATGAGAGGAAGCCACTGGAGGGGTGGAATCTCTGACCTGTTGCTCCAGGCTTTTGTCTCAAGGTCCTTGTGAGTCCTGCATCTCCAGTTCAGCACAAAGGGCAGGAGGCAACCTGGAGCTTAATGATGAAACTGAAAGTTCTTCCCTGCTCAGCCTGGATCTCTGGGGCACAGGGACAGCTTACAGCAAGAGGGCTTCAGGTCAGCTCCAGGGAAGAGTTGGCATCTCTTGACTGGAAGGTGGAGAGCCTGCCAGGCTCCAGGGAAAGCAGCAGTCAGATGCTGGAGGGAGGGTGGAGAGCAGCAGGGCCCGGAACAAGTAAGGGAGTCTTCACATTTTGTAAGCCCTTGATTTCTACTTGCTAATTTTCTTTTTATCATGTGTGCCCAACCTCATAAAATGTCAGCTTTATAGAGAAAGGACATATTGCTAAATTTCATTTTTTAAAAGTATCTTCAGAAATTTGATGTTTTTAAAAGCAAATTTTAAAAGTATCTGATATTGTATACCCTAGAATCCCCTCTTATAACCATCTAGTTAACAGCATTATACTAGCTACTCTTTAGGAAGCACTTCTGTGCCAGCACCTCACAGCAGCCCCATGACACATCTTCATTCACATCACTTAGAGAGCAACATGCTGAAGCTCAGAGAGGTTAAGTCATTTGTCCTGGGTCACACAGCCAACTCTCACAGCTGTGCCTGGATGGCTCCATTACCACCACCCTATTCTGTGTCCCAAAGGGAGGAGAACATCATAAACTGACTGACTGACCTCTAGGTCCCAGTGTCATCCCAAAAAGCAAAGACAGTTCATCACTGGGTTTTGTCTGAACACAGAACAGAGGTTTCATCCTCATCTCTGGGCTTCTGTCACATGATCTGAAAGCAGCAGATCTGCATGTCCCTGAGAGAGGAGTGATGGGGCCAGCTCTCACATGATCCAGATCCACCAGCTTGGAGCAGCCAAAGGCTCAAGGGAGCCCCAGAAAGGACCTCATGAGAAGCAGTCAGTGAGTTGAAACAGGAGCTGCCAGGAACTGTCATACATACTTGGTGAGAAATTCTCAGTAGCTTTATGTGGGGGTGGGAGGGGAGGGTATCACTATTCTGAACACTAAAGAGAAGGGACTGAGGTCCAGGGGAAGAGGCCTGCCAGAGGCCAGGTGGTGGCTGGACGCCAGAGCCTTACAGAAGGAAGCTCAGTCCTACCTGTGGTCTACCCCCGTGGCCCTGCCCTCCAGATCGGCCGCAGCAGCACTGACACTGCCTGGGGCATGACAGAAATGCAGAATCAGGCAAACCAGCATCCTCTCCCAGCCCCGGCCCACCGGTGAGGCTGCTGCAGCCTGCACCTGCCCACTGAGGGCTAACTCACACCTGAAGGGGCACCCCCAAATTGCAGATAGGAGAGACATTTTCCCAAAGGACATGCAACTTTCTTGGTTGATACTATTCCAGTAGGAAGACCATAGCATGGTAACTGGAAGTTTTACTGAGGCACGAATTTGAGTCATGGCCACGGCCTGGCTGGTGGTCTGGGGAAGTAGCTCTGCTCTTGGGAGCTGACTGGGAGGATGGAGGGGACCCAAGGGCCACTTCATCCTCTGGCTGGTTTGTTCCTGTCATCTAGATCTCAGACAGTGCACCCAGCATAAAAGGGATTGAAGTGAGGAACCCAGCTCCGTGCCACTGTTTCCTCACATGTAAAATGATCATACTGTATATCTCACTGTGTTGTAGGGAAAGGTGAGTTAGGTCAGGCTTGGCATGTCAGAAACGCTCCATAAATGTTAGCTGTGATAATCAACATCATGGATTCTTGACATCTGTGGGAATAATGCACCCCAGACCCTCTTCCAGTTTCCTAAATGACAAACAAAGAATGCATATGTTGGCTCCTGAGTTTCTCCAAACTACATGTTCTATGTTGAATGCAGTGTTTTCTGTGTACCTCATCACATTTCAAGTCAACCAACTATTCAGCTTCTCTCTCACCATGGTGGTGAGTATGTGGTGGCCAGAATTCACTGAGATGCAGTATTTTTATTACCTCATGAGTTTGTCACTGACTCAGTCGTAAGCAGAGACCAACCCAACCACATGAATGAGCAGTCCCTGGGTCCCCTCCACCCCCGCAAAAGCCCCGCAGAGCTGAGACTTTTGCCCAGAGCCCCAGCAGTGGACATGATTCAAATTTGTGGCCCAGCAAAGCTGTCAATTATTATTCTCTGGGCTCATTCCATCTGGAACTGTTTAAACCAAGAGAGTTGGCACCATGACTGTCAAGAGAGCCATTATGATTTTTCCCAAGGTGTGTTTCAGAGGATGCTAGTTCCAGTGAATGTTTACAGGTGCTGAGTCTTCGCTGGGCTCTCAAGGAAGTTTGAGGAACCTTGGCATTTTAAGCAAGTTCCTTTTCTGAAGACATCTGCATTTTTCACATGCCAGCTTTGAGTTTGCAAGGGAGGATAAGGTAGGCTCTTCCTCATGCTTCTTTGACCACGTACTCTTGTCTGTGTGGGACATGTTCTACTGCAGTACTTTCCAGACCTTCCTCTGCACATGGTTCGCCTGGGAGCTTATGTGCTGTTTCTGACTCAGAAGATCTCGGAGCAGCCTGAAAGTCTACATTTCTATTAGGCTCCCGGGTCCTGTGGATGCTACTGGTTCCACGGACTTGGAACAGTTGGGGTTTGAGGAGATACTTCTGAAAGGTGTGTGCTGCGTTCACTACCCCAGAAGGCTCCCGTGACCTCCCTTTCATAGCTTTAACACTTGCTGAAGTGCTTGGAGTGTGTGAAAAGTGAGCCGAGCACTGGGCTGGAGAGGAAGCTCAGGAGAGCAAAGAGTTCCATCTGTTTTGTTCCCAGCAATATCTCCAGAACCGGGAGCTGAGCCTGGATCACACAGGGGCTCAGTCACACCTGTGGAATGATGTCATTACTAGGGAAACTCAGCCAAGATGCTCTTTTCCAGGCGTCTTCTGAAACATGTACTGTGCTGAACTGTGATGGATTTGAGTTTTTCAGTGGGCTGAGATTGCTGCAGACTCACCAAAAATTTTGAAAAGCATCCAAAGCATCTCTTTCTTAAGCTTATAAGTCTGACTCAGCATCTAGGTGAGGCCCCCACCTGCGAGGCATGGCTGCTTTTCTTGTTATGGGAGCTTCAGCTCACATGGTCTTTGAGCATGAGCTCCATGGTCTTCATGGAGAGAGAGGGCATCCCGCTCTGGCACTCGGGGGTATGGGCTACAGGTGGCCCATTATCTCCAGAATGAAGCATTTTCTTTGAGATAGGACCAAAGTAGCCCAGGCAAAGTTCATGGGCAAATTATTAAACCAAGATCAAGGATTCGGCCTCAATCTTGTCCTGATGTTCTCATTACCAATCCGGGCAGGAAGCCAACTTCCTTGTTCTTCAAGTGTGTGTGTATTTGTTTGTTTGTTTTGATCCGAGAGAACAGGAGAAGCTATTTGTTACCATGGCAAGTACTCAGATTCTTATTTTTTTGTATAGAAGTATATTTGACTCATGATATTATATTAGTTTCAAGTATACAATAGTGATTTAGTATTTTTTATGGATTATACTCCTCTTTAAAGTGAAAGTGAAGTTGCTCAGTCATGTCAGACTCTTTGCAACCCCATGGATGGTAGCCTACCAGGCTCCTCCCTCCATGGGATTCTCCAGGCAAGAATATTGGAGTGAGTTGCCATTTCCTTTTCCAGGGGATCTTCCCAACTCAGGGATCGAACCTGGGTCTCCCACATTGCAGGCAGATGTTTAATCTCTGAGCCACCAGGGAAGCCCCATACTCCACTTTAAGTTATCATAAAATATTGGTTACATTTCCTGTGCTGTACAATATATCCTTGAAGCTTATTTTATACACAGTAGTCTGTGCTTCTTAATCCCCTACTCCCATCTCACTCCCTTCCTTCATCCCACTTCCTGCTGGTGATCACTAGTTTGTTCTATCTGTGAGTCTATTTCTGTTTTGTTGTATTTGCTCATTTGTTTTATTATTATTTTTAGATTCCACATATAAGTGGAAATATGCAGTCTTTGTCTTTCCTTGTTTGCTTATTTCACAAAGAATAATACCTTCCAGCGAGGTTCTTAAATAGGGGAGCATGGGGGTTCTCAAATAGGGGTTTAGTGTCTTCAACAGCTTCTCACCTTTGAGAAACTTAATCTTCTTAGGAAGCCCCAGCTCTCAATACATGAGCTGTGTAGCCAGCAACCAATGGGAAGTACACGAGGTGCTCCTCAGTGATTCCTGAGCTGAGGCCATCCCAGAGGGCCTCTCAGAGAAGTGGGAATGAGCTGAGTCTTCAAGTGGGTGGTTAATAGGGCAGGATAAAGGAAGAGTGTGTGAGTGTGATGATGAACTTCCACAAGCATTATTTGGAAAGCTGTGACTAGAGTAGCCTGCCTAGAAGATGGTCTGATATGCAGTGGATAGAAAAGCAGACTGGAAGCGGAGTGTAAAAAGCCTTAAATGTCAGGCCATGGGGGCTGGACACCTGGACCCATCTCTTTAGAACTGGAGTCTGGTTACAGCAACCACTAGGCAGTCACAGAAAGGCTCCTCTTGAGTGAGGCCAAGGGTGGGTCACCAGATTTATAAGGAGCCACTGGGTTCAGCCACTAGGTACGGTTGTACAGCTTGTGCACTGCGCCAGAGTGCCTGACCAAGGGAACAGTTCCCACTCCCCATCAAGCTGCCTTCTCCTAGAGGGCCTCCTCCTTCCGGTGTTCACAAAGACACCCTCGTGAGCTGGCGGTGGTCAGATCCTCTCAAGTGACGGCCGTGGGTGTTGACATTTTCTCAGAGCAGCCGCTGTGTATGTTCCCAGGGTGTCCCGGGGAGGGCGCTGCTCAGCTTAGCACAGGCCGACAGAGCCCTGAACGCAGAGCTGTTCTAAGAATGCAGCCAGAACTGGAGCAAGCCGGTTTTCAGCTCCTGGGCTCACGGACCAGCGAGCAAGTGGTCCGTACCTGTCCTCGCAGCCGAATTCAACGAAATCTTAACTGCGAGGAGGACTCAATTCCTAGCACGAAAGAAGTGAGAACAGAGCGTCTGCAGCCCTAAAGCTCCTAAAGTTAGGACCCGCAGCCCTCGGTCCAGAGGGGTTTGGGCGGAGACTTGTCCCGCAGTTTCCGGGCCGGGCAGGAGTGGAGACACAAGCAAAGGGATACAGAGAGACGCGAGGGCTCCAAGGATGGGGCAGCAGGTGTGTCTCAGCAGGGCCACCGCTAGCCTTTGGGTTCTCCTGTCACTGTGACAACCAGAAACTTTCCCCCGCGTGTTTCAAAGCCCCCCTCAGGAGGGTTGAATCATTCCCAAATGACAACTGAGCCAGCATCCTGGCCTTAGAAGCAAGGGTCCCAGCCTCATTCAAAGGCTGCTGAGCACAGCGCCACGGTCTCCCGCCAGGTTCTTGGTTGGGCTCCTCTGAAGAGTGAGTGTAGGCTACTGACTGTGGCACAGCACCCCCACCCCGCCCAGCAAGGAGCGCCCAGGGTTCCCCCCGACCCCTATTATTGTCAGGGAGGTGAACCCAGCATCAGGTCCACCACTTAGCCTGAGAAGACCATGCGTGACTTGGGGTGTTTACTGCTCCTTTGCCTTATTTTCATATTTTATCACATTCTTACGAATATTTAAACAATGTATTGTTTCATCTTGCTCGTTTTGAAATGTTACGAAAAGATCATACCTTAGGTGAGTTACATTTTTAAAAAATTAAAAGCTCTGTTTGTGAGATTTATTTGCGTTGATGCAAATAGCTGTAGTTCATTCATTTTCACGTTCTCACACAAGTCTCCCAGTGCATGTGGGCAAATGTCCTGAGGTATAGGAATGAAATGGATAGGTCATAGAGTCAGATTTTCAACTTCTATGCGGCACCAAATTGTTTTGCAAAGTGTTTGTATAAATTTCAGTGCTACTGGCAGTATGTGAAAGTTCCTATTAAACCACATTCTCATAAACACCAGCTATTATCTTAATTTTCTCAATCTAGTGTGTGTAATATAGTATCTTCTTGGTCTTGGTTTTCATTACCCTGATTACTAATGAGATTAAACATAATTTCATGTTTATTTGTCATTTGTGCTTCCTCTTCTGTGAAATGCTTAATTGTTCCTGTTCTGTTCCCACTTTCATTAGGTTGTCCTAATTTGTAGAATTAAAAAACATGCAATCTGAATATTAATTCCTTGTTAGTTATATCTCTTACAATTATCTTAGTATTTTCACTTTATGGTGTCTTTTGATAGTATTAATGTAGATGTATTATCAGTGTTTTCTTTTTTTTTAAATTTACTTCTTATATTTATTTGGTTATGCCAGGTCTTAGCTGTAGTATATGGGATCTAGTTCCCTGACCAGAAATCGAACCCAGGCCTCGAAGCACAGAGTCTAACCACTAGACAACCAGGGAAGTCCAGTCAGTATTTTCATTTTTTGTTGGTAGTTTTTGTGTCTTTTTAAAGAAATCATTTTAATAAATTGTAAGGTTACAAAGGTATTTGAAATTTCTTCTAAAAACTTTTTGCATGTTTAAAATTTTAATCTGTTGGAAATTAACTTTTGTATATGAGAATTAGGATTACCTTTCAAGTTTTCTTTTGTGGATAACCAGTCACCTCCGGGAGGAGCTACCCCACGTCCGATGTCAGGGGCGGCAGCAAAAAGGAGCTAACACAGCCTGAGGACAGGGGCGGCGGCTGGGAGGATCAACCCCACATCCAAGGAGCCGTGGCTGCGCAGGCGCAGGAGGGCCTAGAGAAGCTATCCCACGTTGAAGGTCAGGAAGGGCGGCGGTGAGGAGATACCTCTAGTCCAAGGTAAGGAGCAGTGGCTGCCCTTTGCTGGAGCAGCCGTGAAGAGATACCCCACGCCCAAGGTAAGAGAAACCTAAGTAAGATGGTAGGTGTTGCAAGAGGGCATCAGAGAGCAGACACACTGAAACCATACTCACAGAAAACTAGTCAATCTAATCACACTAGGACCACAGCCTTGTCTAACTCAATGAAACTAAGCCATGCCCGTGGAGCAACCCAAGACGGGCAGGTCATGGTGGAGAGATCTGACAGAATGTGGTCCACTGGAGAAGGGAATGGCAAACCACTTCAGTATTCTTGCCTTGAGAACCCCATGAACAGTATGAAAAGGCAAAATGATAGGTTACTGAAAGAGAAGCTCCCCAGGTCAGTAGGTGCCCAATATGCTACTGGAGATCAGTGGAGAAATAACTCCAGAAAGAATGAAGGGATGGAGCCAAAGCAAAAACAATACTCAGCTGTGGATGTGACTGGTGATAGAAACAAGGTCCGATGCTGTAAAGAGCAATATTGCATAGGAACCTGGAATGTCAGGTCCATGAATCAAGGCAAATTGGAAGCGGTCAAACAAGAGATGGCAAGAATGAATGTTGACATTCTAGGAATCAGCGACTGGAATGGACTGGAATGGGTGAATTTAACTCAGATGACCATTATATCTACTGCTGTGGGCAGGAATCCCTCAGAAGAAATGGAGTAGCCATCATGGTCAACAGAAGAGTCCGAAATGCAGTACTTGGATGCAATCTCAAAAACGACAGAATGATCTCTGTTCGTTTCCAAGACAAACCATTCAATATCACAGTAATCCAAGTCTATTCCCCAAACAGTAACACTGAAGAAGCTGAAGTTGAATGGTTCTATGAAGACCTACAAGACCTTTTAGAACTAACACCGAAAAAAGATGTCCTTTTCATTATTGGGGACTGGGATTTCTTTGGAAGGAATGATGCTGAAGCCGAAACTCCAGTACTTTGGCCACCTCATGCGAAAAGTTGACTCATTGGAAAAGACTCTGATGCTGGGAGGGATTGGGGGCAGGAGGAGAAGGGGACGACAGAGGATGAGATGGCTGGATGGCATCACTGACTTGATGTACATGAGTCTGAGTGAACTCCGGGAGTTGGTGATGGGCAGGGAGGCCTGGCGTGCTGCGATTCATGGGGTCACAAAGCGCTGGACACGACTGAGCGAGTGAACTGAACTGAACTGAAAACTCCTTTTAAAAGATGAGGAAACTGAGACTCTGACCAGTAAGGTGAGTTAACCAAAGATGCACAACTGAGGTGGAAAAGCCACACACACGTACTCACAGTTTATAGAAGGATCCTTTCCCTCTTCCTACTGAATGTCTGTGCATTCCTCTGATTTCCTATGTGTACTGCTGATAGGTTTCCCATAGATGTAGCCTCGGAACCCAGTCCTGTTTTCCCACCCCTGCTTCCTAAATCAGACATATTGCAACTCCTTGCTCTTAAGTCTGAGGTTACCTACACCCTCCACATTCTAATAAGTATAATTTCCCAGTTTTACATTGTAGCTAGTTTCTTAGTAATTCTTGAACAGAATTCTGAGAGAAAACTAGGATTCTTTCTTATCTGGGATTTGGACTTCCTAGAGAGCCCAGGGCTCCTTTGACGGTGATATCTGCCATCATGCCATAGTCTGAAATTTGCAAAGTTGCCGTTCATGACCAGTTACTTCTACCTGGGTTCTTTCTCTCCAGTGAGGCAAACCTTGGTTATGAATTTGTGGCACAGAAAACTAGATTTTCCATAGGAGTGAATAAGAATTTAACATGTGTCCTTTTTTACAGACCCAGAAGTTGTTAAAACAATTAGCAGCAGTACTAAATAATGTGAAAGGGCTATGCAAAATACAAAACACTCATGTTGGAAGTCTTTTTCCAAAATCCTAAACTATTATCTCTCATATGGGTAAGATAAATATCAGATAAAGTATGATGCTTCAGTAGATCAGAGAAGGAGCAGGACCCCTCAGCCCCTCCAACTTTTCGGTCAAGGAATTAGACTAGACACTGATAAAGGGCAGATTAGACATTTAATTTCATTAAACACACTGGTCTGGATAAATTAGAGCTGAGAATAGGAACATGCTGATGAGATCAATTATCCACAGGCAGTGATCTCCTGGGAACTAGAAAACCAGGAGAGGTGCCAAAGAGCCAGGAGACTGTGATCCCTGTGATCCTGAATTTTAAAATGCTGAAGGTGAACTCATAAACTTGACAACAGGTGCAGACAAGGATCTAGAAGCCCTGGACATCCACGGTCCCAAGAGAGCTGGGGTGGGGGCCGCGTAATGTTGCACCAACAAAGGAGATGCAGCTGGGGGGTTCTCAGTGACTGCAGACTCCAGCATGAGTCACCACTGGGATACAGCAGCCACGAGCTAATGTCACAGTCAGCCATGTTCACAGAACTATAGTGTTTCCAGAAGACAGCACGATGATCCATCCAGACTTAGTGACATGTGAAGCACTGAGTCATCCTCTATTGATCCTGCTATTGTATAGAGAAGAGTTTCATGACATTTACGCTGGCAACAGGGTCTGTGCTTTGATTTTGGTTTTTTATCACGATGAGATAAACATCGCTAGGCCCTGGAGAGAGTGGCTGTTCGCTTTGTTCTTAATCAAGCACTGTATCAAGGAACATTCTGTTTTTGTCCCTGCTGCTGCTCCCCTCCATCTGAAGGTAGGAGTCCCCAGCTGTATGGATTCTCCTGGGCCCCAGCGCCAGTGTGGCTTGTTGGTGATGAGCATCTGTGACAGAGGAAGGATGCTTCTGAGCTTATAAACAAGCCTCTGGGAGCTTAGCCAGTCAACTGCATCAATCAGGGAGTGTGCCACCCATCCCGCACCCCTTTTTTGACTCAGTATAAGGCAGATTTCCTAACAATCAGGGCTGTTTAAAAACTGAACTGGCTGCCTTGGCAAGGAGTGAGTGCCTCATCAACTGGAAGTGTTCAAGAGCAAAGTGTGGGTGACTCTCTGAATACAGATGTGGATCAAGAAAAGGCTGGGCAGGGAGAATGCCAGAACATCTTCCAAATCTTAACACCAGGGTCTTTCATTTAGACCACCCTGTTTTTGCTGAAGATAAAACTTTCCGAGTAGTTTGATTCTCTTTACTTGGAGTTAGCAGCCCCCTTTGAACGACAGTGTTAGGCCTCCGAATCCATTTTAAAGTAAGTCTTTGCAGATGTTCTCTTATCTCTCTCCATTGCTACCAGTGTTGCCCCCAGTCCCTCTGCTATGACCACCTGAATTCATAAGGAGGGAGAGACCCCTTCTTGGATTTTCTAGTTTTCTGAGTCCGCTGGAAGGACACCTGCTGGCCTCCTCTCTAATCTCTGTACCTTTTTCAGCAAAGAGGAGGAAAAACCAGTATATAAGGAGTATGAACAGATTGCCATGGGAGCTCACCTGTGAGCATTCTCTCTTCCTCACCTGCTTCCTAGCTGGCTCAGTCCAAATGCATTTGAAGCAAGAGCACGAATTACTCTAATTTAGGGCAATTATAGGATTTACAAATTAAACATATTCCCAGTGGTTTCCCTAGCAACCATCTCTGAATCACACGATGAGATAAAACTATTGTTCAACTTAATAGATTCTGCTATTAAGAGAAGTCCAACTATAATTCACAGCAAGCACTCACCTGGTGTGGGCAGAAAGTGCGCTGGATAGCAGGGCAGGAGACCCTCATGCAGGTTCCAATTCACAGGGGTCAGATCCAGAGCAGGGTCATACCCTGAGACCCTGGTGACAGTTTCACAGCAATGCAAAGGGGTCTGAGCAGGGCCGAGAGAAGGAAGACTCCGGTGCTTCTGAGTGAGTGAAAACAATAAGCACAGAACAATTTCGTGAAGGATGCTGAGACATAGTGAGGTCCTATGCAGGATAGGCTCACCCAGCTGTGCAGGGCTAAGGCAGTGCTCCAGGTGGCAGGGCCAAGCCAGGGACTGAGCACGCATCTTTATGCTGCCAGCCTCAGTGGAGTCTGGGAGGGCAAGCTGACAGGAGGACTTTCAGTTCTAGAGTTTTTTTACATGGACAATAGAGTCTTGAGCCATATCGTTTTGAGGCTCCTTCCAGCTCTTTTGGGTAGGAGGACTTACCTGGTTATGGAACAATTTAAAAAGAGTCATATTTATAGTCAGTCAGCTGGTAAAGAATCCACCTGCAATGCAGGAGATCCCAGCTCAGTTCCTGAGTTGGGAAGTTCTCCTAGAGAAGGGATAGGCTACCCAATCCAGAATTCTTGGGCTTCTCTGGTGGCTCAGACAGTTAAAGAACCCTCCTGAAATGTGGAAGACCTGGGTTCGATCCCTGGGTTGGGAAGATCTGGAGAAAGGAACAGCTACCCACTCTATTATTCTTGCTTGGAGAATCCCCAATGGACAGAGGAGCCTGATGGGCTACCTTCCATGGGGTCTCAAAGAGCTGGACACGACTGAGGGACTAAGCACAGCACAGAGATGAAAAGAGCAACTTTATTGGTACTCATGTTGGAGCACTTCAGCTGGACCTACAACCAAGTGACCTTCAAAATGACACGACTGTGACCGAGTCTGGACCTGCACGTGGGTAGAAATGGGAATGTAGCTCAGACACACGAGAGTGGGGAACTTACCTTGAACCAATGAATTCTGGAGAAGGACGCATCCTCCTCAACTGTGGACTGGGATCCAACTGTTCTTCCTTCCTACAGGAAAGCAGAAGTAAAAAAAAAGTCTGCATCTAACATGCAGCCAGCGTAACAGTGAGTCCAGCCTCACCAAAAAGAGAGGTCCTCCCCCAGCCCCCTGCCCTGGGAAGAAGTGAAGGAGGGGGAGGAAGATGGGTGCAAACTAACTCCTGTCGACTAAAAAAGATGCACAATGTGAGGGTTGCAAGGTAAATTTTATTGGGGCAAAATAAGGACTGCAGCCCAGGAGACAGCACCTCAGATAGCTCTGAGAGACTGCTCCAAAGAGTGGGGGAAGGTCAGTATATAGGATTTTGGTGAAGGGGGAGTTCAGTGCAATCAAGCACTTACTTCACAGGTTTTCTACTAGTCTCATGGAGCTGATGTCACCATGAAGGGATTTAGTGCTTTTCTAGGTATGAACAAGAGAAGGCAATGGCACCCCACTCCAGTACTCTTGCCTGGAAAATCGCATGGATGGAGGAGCCTGGTAGGCTGCAGTCCATGGGGTCCTGAAGAGTCGGACATGACTGAGTGACTTAACTTCACTTTAGATGTGAAGAGATGTAAGGATTAGGATTATGAAATCAGTTCCTGAAAATATCTAACTATCTAAAGACCTGTTCCATCAGATTCCCTGGAGCACAGAGTGCTTCACTCCACCCTGAACTCCCTCAGGGGATGTTGAAGGTCAACAGCTGCAGGAGCACAGGGTTCAGTCTCTGCAGCGGCATATGGCAAAGGCCCTTGTTGTTCTGCTGCTGCTGCTGCTGCTAAGTCACTTCAGTTGTGTCCGACTCTTCGAGACCCCATGGACTGCAGCCTACCAGGCTCCTCCGCCCATGGGATTTTCCAGGCAAGAGGACTGGAGTGGGGTGCCATTGCCTTCTCCTTGTTGTTGTTCAGTTACCAGCAGATGCTCTTGGCAAGTGCCAATTTGTAGTTGATACTTCCAATACCCCAAAGAGGGTAGAGATTCCTGTTTTGTGGAGTGGCAAGAATGCAGGAGGGGGGAAAAGGGTTCCCTAACACAGGGCAGGGGGTGTTGAATGACATATTAGAGGCACTAGCTGGCTCATGGTCGATGCCCCTCGTCTCATCTTGCTTCTCAGACAGTAGCCATCTGGCAACCCACAACCCTGTGTGTGTTCAGAGAGCCTGCAACTCTCAGCAGCTGCCACCCACACATATACAGGTCACAGTACCTTTGAAAATTAAAATCTGCAATTAGACAAGCCTTTTCTGTCCCAAGACAGGTTTGAGTAGAGTGGAGCTATTGAGTTATTGAATTTTTAAGGGTATAATTTTTTTTTTTTTTAGTTTTCCAATATTTCTTATTATGACTGAACTGTATAGACTTTTATAATGTTCCTTGTAAAAGGAGAATGTGTTTATAAGCATGCATCTTGCAAAGTCCTTTGCTGCCAGTCTTTCTGAACTATCACCAGTGGGGGATTCATGCTGTCTTTCTATATTTCTTGTTCTGTTTTTCAGAGTTTCTTATTCAGTAATCAGCACTCTAGCAATAGCAAACCCTGATGGGTATTACATTCTGGACAGTGAACAGATATTTGTCTAAGGGTCAGAGAGGGAAGAGAAAACGCTCAAGAACTCACTACAGTGAGTGACTGAGTTGGGTTCAATGCCACATCCAAGTTGCCTTGTGCTGCTTCTCATGGGCCTAGAGCGACAGTGACTGGCTTTCAAATCCTTTTTTTCCAAGATCCGTGCCCGTCTC
>NW_011494767.1:191549-200461 GCF_000754665.1 Bison bison bison | reverse complement strand
CATTCCCCTCCACTAGATAATTGGATTCGTGGAGGAGAAAGACACCAAAATAACATCTTTCTAGGGTAGAATAACACATGGCCTCCTGTTTTCGGAGAGTAAAGGAAAAATCTCTCTCTTTTGGTAGGTTGCTGATACCCGATCATATTTATTGGCTCCTGACTCTGTGCCAGGCAGGGTGCTGGACACTTTCTGTTGTTTCATTTAGTCTTCACAGCAATCCCATGAGCAATGATTATCATCCTTGTGGTACAGATGAGGGAAAAAAAGAGGCATGGAGGCTCTTTAGCTTTCTGTGCAGTCTCACCAGAAAGTGGTGGAACTTTTCCAGCTCAGACAATTGCATTTTAAATCCTTCCCAAAGCCTTTATCCTCTACCTAGCCATTCCTCCTCCTACCCAAAGTTAGAGATGTATTTAAAGGAAATCCATTTTGAATTTGCATGTTCCTTGAGTGTTTGAGTTTATGAATCACTTTCACTTGATTTCCTTCATTCTTTGCTTTCTGTACTTACAGAGAAACAGGTGTTTGGAAAGTAAGAAGACCGTTGGGGGAAGGCAGGATCTTGGAACCTGGAGACATGCTGGATCCAGAGACTGTAGGCCCATCCTTTGCATCTCCTCCCTAGGCCAGCTCTAGTCGTGGAGTGTTGGTAAGAACAGCAGACAGGAGCCAGTGATTTGGCTTAGCTATGCAAATTTGGCCACTAGATTTCCACTCTCTGGTTACAGTCTCCTGCACTGTAGTACAAGCAGGTTGGGGTTAATGAATGCTGAATTTTCCCTGAGCCTCTAACCTAGGTAACTCAATCCCACACCACTGAGAGACACTGCTAGAAAAAGCAGTGTTTTCTCTGAGCAACTGTTTCAGCCTGTCTGTTTGGCAAATGCTCATATAATATATACGGCTAGCTACTGTATACTGTTTTAGGCACTTTATAAACATCAACTTTTCTAATCCTCCCAAATACCATGTGGTAGGTATTCTAGAATATTATTGTTATTATCCTGTTTATAGGCAAGAGGGCTGAAGCACACGGTGATTTACTCAAGGTCCCAAAGCTAGTAAGACCGGAGTCAAGGTGAATCTGAGAAGTCCAGGTCCAGAGCCCACGTTCTTACTTTGTTTTTATCTCACGGAGAATGGAATTGATTATGTAACTGATCAAGTGTCTCTCTTTACATTAACAACCCAGCTTCCATGCTACCTCTCACATGTAGAAAGTGTGCAGACCTTGGAAGTGTGTGCTTTAGGTATTAGCTTCACCCCAAGCTTCACTCTGCCTGCTTGTTTTCATCTCACTCTTCACCACACCAGATTTTTACCCCCTGTTTATGAGCATACCTCTTTTTGTTGTTGTTCAGTCACAAAGTCATGTCTGACTCTCTGTGACCCCATGAACTGCAGCATACCAGGCCTCCCTGTCCTTCATTATCTCCCTGAGTTTGCCCAAACTCATGTCCACTGAGTCAGTGATGCCATCCAACTATCTCATCCTCTCTCACCCCCTTCTTCTTTTGCCCTCAGTCTTTCCCAGCATCAGGGTCTTTTCCAGTAAGTTGGCTCTTCACATCGGGTGGTCACACCACTCACCAAAACATCCTTTTGGGAAGATGGTAAGTAATTTTAAGAATAATAATAAAAATAAATGTACAGGTGATTCAATCATAAAATAAATATAAAGGTGGTGTAAGTTTAGAATCCTAAGAGGCTAACTATCCTTCAGGGTCTGTGTGGTGCTTCCGCAGAGTTTGGGAGAGACAGTGGGCTAAGAGGCAGCTCTACCTGAGAGGAACAGACTGCAGGTTCTCAGAAAGGATGTGTGCTTCCTGCTGGAGGTGGGGCTATTGGAAATGCTGTTGGATGTGGGGGGATTGATTACTGCAATAATTGGGGGGTGCTATTGAGATAAACTGGTCAAAGGGAGACAGTCCCACACAAATTACAAATGTCCCATTAGAACTATATGGATATAAAAATCTCTATGGTTACAAGAGCCTAGCACCTAACTCTATTTCACATACATTTAAAAGAAAGTTTTACAAGGTTTTGACATATACTGAATTTCCTAGGAATGCAACTCCCATATAAAGTAAGAGAAGATTGCACATCATTTGTTTCAGAACTTTACCAAGAATTGTCCCCCACTTTGGAATATTCTGGGCTTCTTTGGTGGTTCAGACAGTAAGGACTCTACAATACAAGAGACCTGGGTTTGATCCCCAGTGGGGGAAGATCCCCTGGAGAAGGGAATGGTTACCCATTGCAGTATTCTTGCATGGAGTAATCTATGACAGAGGAGCCTGGCAGGCTACAGTCTATAGGGTCGTAAAGAGTTGGACATGACTGAGCGACTAACACTTTCACTTTTTAGACTATTCCATTATGAACAACAGTACTTCTGGTATCTGAGCTATCAATGTAATACACCTGTATCAGTCTGCATTTGCAGCTGTTGCATTCATACTGATGCTGCTTATACACACACACACACACACACACACACACACGTATGCTCATTTAGTCTTAATCTCAAAATGTTAAATATACATAATAGTAATCATTATTTGAGTGTTGTCGTCTCACAGATACAGATTTGCTCATTATAACTAGGACCTAGCATCTGCCAACTTTATTGTGTTTCTAGTGTAGCCATGCCTGAGCATCTCTAGGTAAAAATACATATGCTTTTATTATAAATTACTTTTCATTTGTTGATTTTCTATTCAAGGGGATATTGTATTATTTTCTAAAACTTTAGACTATTTGTGAATTTCTTTCAAGATAGCGAAGGGGGAGTTAACAAATGTGTACTTAAGATGATGGTGTTATGTCTGATAGGTTTGACATATCCTATGTCTTTTGAGGCCTTAGCCTCAAAGACAGGCTCCCTGCATGTACAAGGGTCTCCTTCAACTGTGTGCTTCCCAGCTTAACATGACAGTAAGTAGCAATCTCAAAAATGACAGAATGATCTCATTTGTTTCCAAGGCAAACCATTCAATATCACAGTAATCCAAGTCTATGCCCCGACCAGTAATGCTGAAGAAGTTGAAGATGAATGGTTCTGTGAAGACCTACAAGACCTTCTAGAACTAACACCCAAAAAAGATGTCCTTTTCATTACAGGGGACTGGAATGCAAAAGTAGGAAGTCAAGAAACACCTGGAGTAACAGGCAAATTTGGCCTTGGAGTACAGAATGAAGCAGGGCAAAGGCTAATAGAGTTTTGCCAAGAGAACGCACTGGTCATAGCAAAC
This sequence comes from Bison bison bison, assembly GCF_000754665.1. NCBI lineage: Eukaryota > Metazoa > Chordata > Mammalia > Artiodactyla > Bovidae > Bison > Bison bison. The sequence goes on along the minus strand of NW_011494767.1, from coordinate 197,201 downwards.
ACCCTCTTCCAACAACACAAGAGAAGACTCTACACATGGACATCACCAGATGGTCAACACCGAAATCAGACTGATTATATTCTTTGCAGCCAAAGATGGAGAACCTCTATACAGTCAGCAAAAACAAGACTGAGAGCTGACTGTGGCTCAGATCATGAACTCCTTATTGCAAAATTCAGACTTAAATTGAAGAAAGTGTGGAAAAATACTAGATCATTCAAGTATGAGCTAAGTCAAATCCCTTACAATTATACAGTGGAAGTGAAAAATAGGTTCAAGGGATTAGATCTGATAGACAGAGTTCCTGAAGAACTATGGATGGAGGTTCATGACATTGTACAGGAGGCAGGGATCGAGACCATCCCCAAGAAAAAGAAATGGAAAAAGGCAAAATAGTTGTCTGAGGAGGCCTTAAAAATAGCTGTGAAAAGAAGAGAATAGAAAGGCAAAGGAGAAAAGGAAAAATATTCCCATTTGAATGCAGAGTTCCAAAGAATAGCAAGGAGAGATAAGAAAGTCTTCCTCAGCTATCAATGCAAAGAAACAGAGGAAAATAATAGAATGGGAAAGACTAGAGATCTTTTCAAGAAAATTAAGAGATACCAAGGGAACATTTCATGCAAAGATGGGCACAATGAAGGACAGAAATGGTATGGACCTAACAGAAGCAGAAGATATTAAGAAGAGGTGGCAAGAATACACAGAACTATACTAAAAAGATCTTCATGACCCAGATAACCATGATGGTTATCTCTCATCTAGAGCAAGACATCCTGAATTGTGAAGTCAAGTAGGCCTTAGGAAACATCACTATGAACAAAGCTAGTGGAGGTGATGGAATTCCAGTTGAGCTGTTTCAAATCCTAAAAGATGATGCTGTGAAAGTGCTGTACTCAATATACCAGCAAACGTGGAAAACTCAGCAGTGGCCACAGGACTGGAAAAGGTCAGTTTTCATTCCAATCCCCCAAAAAAAGGCAATGCCAAAGAATGCTCAAACTACTACACAATTGCACTTCTCTCACACACTAGCAAAGTAATGCTCAAAATTCTCCAAGCCAGGCTTCAATAGTACATGAACTATGAACTTCAGATGTTCAAGCTGGATTTAGAAAAGGCAGAGGAACCAGAGATCAAATTGCCAACATCTTTTGTATCATAGAAAAAGCAAGAGAGTTCCAGAAAAACATCTGCTTTATTGACTATGCCAAAACCTTTGACTGTGTGGATCACAGCAAACTGTGGAAGATTCTTCAAGAGACGGGAATACCAGACCACCTGATCTGCCTTCTGAGAAATCTGTATGCAGATCAAGAAGCAACATTTAGAACTGGACATGGAACAACAGACTGGTTCTAAATAGGGAAAGGAGTACATCAAGACTGAATATTGTCATCCTGCTTATTTAACTTATATTCAGATTACATCATGTGAAGTACTGGGCTGGACAAAGCACAAGCTGGAATCAAGATTGCCGGGAGAAATATCAATAACCTCAGATATGCAGATGACACCACCCTTATGGCAGAAAGTGAAGAAGAACTAAAGAGCCTCTTGATGAAAGTGAAAGAGGAGAGTGAAAAAGTTGGCTTACAACTGAACATTCAGAAAACTAAGATCATGGCATCTGGTCCCATCACTTCATGGCAAAAAGATGGGGAAACAATGGAAACAGTGAAAGACTTTATTTTCTTGGGCTCCAAAATCACTGTGAATTGTGACTGTAGCCATGAAATGAAAAGATGCTTGCTCCTTGAAAGAAAGCTATGACCACCCTAGACAGCATATTAAAAAGCAGAGACATTACTTTGCCAACAGAGGTCCATCTAGTCAAGGCTATGGTTTTTCCAGTGGTCATGTATGGATGTGAGAGTTGGACTATAAAGAAAGCTGGGCAGCGAAGAATTGATGCTTTTAAACTGTGGCGTTGGAGAAGACTCTTGAGAGTCCCTTGGACTGCAAGGAGATCCAACCAGTCAATCCTAAAGGAAATCAGTCCTGAATATTTGTTGCAAGGACTGATGCTGAAGCTGAAACTCCAATACTTCAGCCACCTGATGTAAAGAACTGATTCCTTGGAAAAGACCCTGACACTGGGATGAATTGAAGGCAGGAGGAGAAGGGGACAACTGAGGATGAGATGGTTGGATGGCATCACTGACTCAATGGACATGAGTCTGAGTAAGCTCCGGGAGTTGGTGATGGATAGGGAAGCCTGGCATACTGCAGTCCATGTGATTGCAAAGAGTCGGACACTACTGAGTGACTGAACTGACTGAAGTAGCATTTGGTCAATGTGTCATGTGTTTCTCCTTCATTCCTCAAGTAATTTATTGAATGCTAACAGCTAATAGACACTGTGCTAGGTGCTACAAAGGCAGTTTGCTTAAACTCAACTAATGCTACAAAATTAACAAGAGGAAAATATAAACAATTTTCGCCAATCAGTTTGAAATTTTATGACATGTGGTGTTGGAGAAGACTCTCAAGAGTCCCTTGGACTGCAAGGAGATCCAACCTGTCCATTCTAAAGGAGATCAGTCCTAGGTGTTCTTTGGAAGGACTGATGCTAAAGCTGAAACTCCAATACTTTGGCCACCTCATGTGAAGAGTTGACTCATTGGAAAAGACTCTGATGCTGGGAGGAATTGGGGGCAGAAGGAGAAGGGGACTAGAGAGGATAAGATGGCTGGATGGCATCACTGACTCAATGGATGTGAGTTTGAGTGAACTCTGGAAGTTGGTGATGGACAGGGAGGCCTGGCGTGCCGCAGTTCGTGGGGTTGCAGAGTCGGACATGACTGAGCGACTAAACTGAACTGACAAATTCCTTAAAATCATTACTTACTGAAATTGACCCAAGAAGATATAGAATATATGAATTTTCCTATAGATATTTTTAAAAAATCTAATTCCACATGTCTTTCCCAGAAAGAACAGTTTGGCTTCACTAGTGAATTACACCAAACATGTAAGAAAGAATAATCCTAATTCCATGAAAACTATTACAGAGAGTAAAGAGGAAAAACTTCTCAATTTGTTTTATGAGATCATATAACCTTGATACCATAAACTTGATGTCAAAAATCATAGGCAAATATTACTCATGAACATAGGTGTGAGTATTCCAAAGAAAATATTAGCAAACTCAATCCAGCAATATATAAAAAGTACAATTCATAAAAATCAAGTTGCATATTTTGTAGAAATGCAAGAGTAGTTTAACATTTAAAAAAACAGGCAGTGTAATTCACTGTATTAAGAGTAAGAAAGCTATAAATCTTTTGGACATTTCAATAGATGAAATATTTAATTAAATTCAACATCTATTCATGAGAAAAAAACTTATAAACTAGAAATAGAAAAGAATTTCCTTAGTTTCATAAGGGTTAGTTAAAAAAAAAAAACCATATAGTGAAATGTTGAAAGCTTTCTCTTTGAGACTAGAGATAAGACTAGTGTGCCCAATATCACCACTTCTGTGAAGCATTTTACAGAAATCCTAGCAAGTGCAACAAGAACAGAAAATAAAAGATACAATGAATGTAGAGTAAGAAGTAAAACTGTTATTACTTACAAATATTGTTGTATGAAGTAAACATCAATTTACAATTAAATTACCAGAAATAATAAGTGAGTTTAGCATAGTTTGTGAATACAAAGTCAAGGTACAAAATCAATTACAGCAGTAAAAATTAGAAAATAAAAATTTTAAACACATACCATTACAGTAGCAACAAAAGCACCAAATACCTATGAATAAATCTTACAGAATACATGTAAGAACTCTACTTAGATGATAATACAATATTGAGAGAAATTAATGAGGACCTAGATAAGTAGAGAAATAGCCAATGTTTATACATTGAAAAGGGAGAAGGCAGTGGCACCCCACTCCAGTACTTTGCCTGGAAAATCCCATGGATGGAGGAGCCTGGTAGGCTGCAGTCCATGGGGTCACTAAGAGTCAGACACGACTGAGCGACTTCACTTTCACTTTTCGCTTTCATGCATTGGAGAAGGAAATGGCAACCCACTCCAGTGTTCTTGCCTGGAGAATCCCAGGGACGAGGGAGCCTGGTAGGCTGCCATCTCTGGGGTCACACAGAGTTGGACATGACTGAAGTGACTTAGCAGCAGCATACATTGAAAAACCCTATGAGACATTAACTCCATGATTTACAGTCCTGATCAAAATCACAGTAGCATTTTTTATAAAAAACTCACGAGCTGCTCCTGAAATATATATGGAAATAAAAAGGGCTACTATGAAAGAATAAGGTGACAGAAGTTGCACTCTAGATGTCAATACTAAGTGTGATATGGGTGTAAATGTAGACAAATAGACTAAGAGTCCTGAAATAGATCCACACATACTTGGACATGTGATCTTACAAGTCTACACTAAAAAAGCAGTGGGGAGAGGATAGTTCAATCAGTGTTGTTGTCTTTTGGATAACTGTGTGGGAAAAAGAAAAGAAACTTTATTATTATGTCACAACATACATAAAAATCAATTTTCAATTGATGGTAGCTCTAAATGTGACATTTCTATAAGATAAAATTTAAAAAATCTTCATGATGTGAAAGTAGAGAAAAGTACTTATTAAATGAAATATACTCATCAACAACAAAGGGAATATTGATAAATTGGACTACATTCAAATTAAGAACTTTTGTTTATCAAATGACATCACTAAAAGAGTGAAAAAGTAAGCCACAGAGTAGAAGATACATGTGACATATTTTACAAAGGACTTGTATTCAGAATATGTGAAAAACTTTTTCCAAATCACTAAGTAATGTATATAATTCAGTATATCTTGTCTACGAAAGAAGGTATCCAAATAGCTGATATACCTATCAAAGGTGCTCAACCTTATCAGTAATCAAGGAAATACACACTGAAACAGACACCTATCCTGTGACCAGCAGCTCTCCTCCTAGGCATGTACACAACAGAAGTGCAAGCATAGGTGTACAAAGCCATTTATGAGAGTGTTGAGTGCAGCATTATTTGAAACCGCCCTAAGTTGGAAGCAACCCAAAAGCCCATTCATAATAGAAATTATGGTATACTCATTCAGTGAAATCGTCTTCAGCAATTATGATGAAGAAAACCATGGAAACATACAACATGAACAAATCTCACAAACATTATTTTGAGCACAGAAATCCAATGCAAAAGAATATACACTGCATGATTTCATTGATAGAAGGTCAAAAACAAAACTATAGCTTTGGAAGTCTGTGTAGTAGTTAAATAGGGAGAAAGCAGTTTTGGAAAACAGGCCTGTGCTTGGCTTTGGGAGGTGCTAAAAATGTCCTATTGATTATGGTGATAGATTATATAAAGTTAAAAGCACTGCAGATGGTGACTGCAGCATGAAATTAAAAGATGCTTACTCCTTGGAAGGAAAGTTATGACCAACCTAGATAGCATATTCAAAAGCAGAGACATTACTTTGCCAACAAAGGTCCGTCTAGTCAAGGCTATGGTTTTTCCTGTGGTCATGTATGGATGTGAGAGTTGGACTGTGAAGAAGGCTGAGCACTGAAGAATTGATGCTTTTGAACTATGGTGTTGGAGAAGACTCTTGAGAGTCCCTTGGACTGCAAGGAGATCTGACCAGTCCATTCTGAAGGAGATCA
>NW_011494767.1:181068-191449 GCF_000754665.1 Bison bison bison | reverse complement strand
CAAGGAGGTCCACCCAGTCCATTCTGAAGGAGATCAGCCCTGGGATTTCTTTGGAAGGAATGATGCTAAAGCTGAAACTCCAGTACTTTGGCCACCTCATGCGAAGAGTTGACTCATTGGAAAAGACTCTGATGCTGGGAGGGGTTGGGGGCAGGAGGAGAAGGGGACGACAGAGGATGAGATGGCTGGATGGCATCACTGACTCGATGGACGTGAGTCTGAGTGAACTCCGGGAGTTGGTGATGGACAGGGAGGCCTGGCGTGCTGCGATTCATGGGGTCGAAAAGAGTCAGACACAACTGAGCGACTGAACTGAACTGAACTGATGCTTATGATTTGTACATTTTTTTTAGTGAGATATATTTCAACTTAAAAAATCACCTGTGCCCTATCAGACTGATCTTATGGAATTGTTTGTTAATACTATCAATTAAAATAATAGTTACTGTGACAATTTATGCATAACACTGATGAAACAAAAGTGTGAAATTATCTATGACTAAGAATTGTTAATAAAAGAATAAAGTTGAACTTATGGAAGAAAAGCTACACATAGAATGTAACCTTAAGATTTTGTGGAAGGAGGTTCAACAAAGATCAAACACTTTTTGGCTGTTTGCCTGACTCAAGACTTTGGGCCCTGTTGGTGTTCAAGCACACTCTGTGCTGGCCTCTGAGTCTCCGGCTGGTTTGTACCCAACCTACACCTCCTCTGGTGCCCGCAAGTCTTTTCTCTTAATCTTGGACCAAATGAAGGCAGAGTTCTTTGAGCACTGACTGGCTCATAGAACTGAAATGTCTCCAGCAACACAGAATGGCAAATTGCTGTGATTCATCCTGAGAGCGGGCAGCCCTCGGAGAGCTTTGTTGTAAGAGAAAGACACTTGCCAGAACCCGTCTGTATGGCCGCTGCCTCCTTCATCTACACGTGGGATGAGGAGACCTGGGTTTTAAATTTTAATCTGAGAGCACAGATTAGTACCTGGGCTGGTTTCCTTTTGAGGTTTTAGTCTTTGCTGTTGCAACTGCTATTACTGTTGTAAGAGAAAGAGAAGGAGGGAGGGAGAAATCTCATATTCCCTTGCCTGAATTTCAAGACCCTTTTAATCATTCCCCAAGCTGCCTTTTAAACATATCTCCCACTGATCCTCTGGGTGGTGCCTGTATTAACCGAACAAAAGTCACCACCACAAAATACTGTGTGCTTCATGCTCTTAAGCATTTGTCCGTACTTCAGCCATTCATTTCTACTTGGATGAACCAATTCCACCTTCAAGGCTGAATTCAATGCAACTTCTACCAGAAGGGTTTACTGACCATTTGCAGCCCCTGTGAGTGCTCTTTCCTGCTTACTCCTGTGACTATTTACTATTTTCCACACCCTACATCAAAATGCATAGTCTTCAGGGGATTTATCTACCATCAATGAGTATGAACAGCCATCTGTGAGCTGTTTGAAGCTGGGAATAATAGAATTTCACATCAATAATTTTTTCCTCCTGTTAAAATACATATCATGTACCAGGCACTATATTAAATACTTCATCTACATTATTTCATTGACTCCTCATGATAATTCTGATAGGTAGATATTATTAAGAAGAAGAGAAGAAGGCAATGGCACCCCACTCTAGTACTCTTGCCTGGAAAATCCCATGGACGGAGGAGCCTGGTGGGCTGCAGTCCATGGGGTCACTAAGAGTCAGACACGACTGAGCGACTTCACTTTCACTTTTCACTTTCATGCATTGGAGAAGGAAATGGCAACCCACTCCAGTGTTCTTGCCTGGAGAATCCCAGGGACAGGGGAGCCTGGTGGGCTGCCATCTATGGGATCGCACAGAGTCGGACACGACTGAAGTGACTTGGCAGTAGCAGCAGATACTATTAAATACGTGATCAAGGTTATTCTGGAGACAACAAACTGCAGAGCCAGAACTCACAACCAACTCATGACTCTTCACGTCATGCTCCCTGCTCTGTCACAGAGCTGCTCACGGACAAGAGGTGTAGGTGAGCTAAGGCAGGTGGTATGGAGAGAAGTGAGAGATGAGGCTGGGCCTGACCGCAGGGTTTCACCCGTGTCAAATCAGCACATGCTGATCTGGAACCCTGTCGAGCAGGCAGTGGAAATACACTATGTGTGAGAAAGGAGACCTCAATGAGCCTTCTGGAAATACAGATCGGTAGGTCCTACACCACCTTCAGAGTCAGCACAGTGACTGCAGGCATAGACTCGAGAGCCAGACTGCGTGGATTTGAATCCTGGCTACCTCACCTATCAGACATAATGCTTTAGGTAAGTTACTCACCTTCTCTGAAGTCATTTGTCCACTCTGTGCCTGCTTTTTTAATCTGCAAGATAGAGATGGTAGGATTTACCTCATACGCTGTTGTGAAATAAGTTAACACATGGGAAGACTTCTGCAGGGCACCAAGGACACTGTAGGTCCATGGGAGAGTGGGCTCTTCCTCTCCTTCTCTGATTGGGCCTCAATGTTCCATCTGTAAATGAGAGTGGGACCAGCTCTTCCATAGTGTAGATGCTATAACATACATTTCAGCTCTCCTCTTAGATTTTATGAGTTCCAGGCAAGTCAAGACCCTGCTTCTAATTTGCTACGTCAGCTGACAAACCATTTAAATGGAGAAGCACTTATATGACCTTGAACTTTTTGTCTCCAGGCCTCAGTGTCTCCACCCATCCTTTCTGCTTCACTCTTCTAGGACCCCAAACAGAACAGTGCACACCTCTGAGATGAAAGCATTTATGGAGCCCCCAGACCCAGAGTGGTAGGAGGAGGAGTGTATGGAGTGTTAGAAGTGGGACGATTTTCCTCTCTCAGGCCCTGGGCCCCAGATCCAGAACTGTGGCCTCCCAACTCATGGTCAAGTTGTCCTTGAAGGTAAGGTCCAGGTGAGGCATTTTTGAGGTTAGCTCTGTGAAGGGGAAGTGGGTGGGAAGCTAAGAGACTACATCCACAGGCATGTGGGCCACAGTGAATGCTTTCTCAGGTGCACGCTAGGCCCTCCTAATTCTGCCTCCTTCCCCATCCCATTCTTGGACAAAGACAACTGGCATTGTCAACATCTGATATGAAGGACTGTATGGATGTAGCTTAGGCCTTACTCCAACCTAGTTACTCCACTTTAACCCCTTAAATCAGGGGTTCAGAAGACACTGATGCATGCAGGTTGACCCCAATCCCTTTCACAGTGATTCAGGTGACAGTTTTATCAAATATTTTCCCCAGCAAAACAGGACTCGCCAGTCTGCTTGTCTCCAATATCTCTTTCTTCACACAGCCAATGTCACATGCTTTCGTTTTCTGTTATGGGAGCACCAACCTCAAAGTACCAATTTCCAGTATGGTTAGGGTAGCCTGAGCTATGCTGTGATTGCAGACAGGCCCAAGCATGTAATGGCTCAACAGGAAAACAGTGTACTTCTCCCTTGTCTCAAGGTCTAGCAGGCTGGAAGATCCCCTGGAAGCAGGGGTTCAGGAAACACAGCTCCATCTATCCTGTGGTTCTACAGCCTTCAGTGCATGGCGCCCAGAGTGAACTTGGGGGTTCTCTCCCTTCCAGTCCAGAAGAGAGAGAGTGAGAAAGACCGGGAAGTGTCATCTCTGACTTTCATTCATGACGTTCTGCCTGGAACTCAGTCATGTAGTGCCAGCTAATATAATGGAGGCCAGGGAGTGGAGTCCAGCTGTGTGGACAGGAAGAAGAGGTCCTCTAGTCCCTGCTACTTGTTAGCTATGGTGTTGGTACAAATCCTATCTATTCTACCTTTAAAATTTTTCCTCTCTTCTCTATTTACAGTATCACCGTTTAAAATTTCTATCCTTTCATAAGCCTTTCAACTTCTTTTTTCTCTGTTTTTATCTTCCCAATTTTCTTTAAATAGTTGTCATGTCTGATATAATTTAGACGTGATCATATTACTCTCCTTACCCCAAAATATTCATATCTTCTACACCTGTGCTCATAGAATAAAGTGCAAACTCTTTATCCTGGTACAGAAGTTCTGCCCACCATGTGCACAAATACAATTCACAGAATTCCCTGTTTCTTATGCCCTGTTCTTTCCTTTTCCATATAGTGCATCTGATGGTCCTTCTGCCTTCTCTGTCTCTTAAAACCATACTCAATCGTCCTACCCTCCATGAAACTGTCCTCAAGTTGCCTGGTTGAAATTCATTCTTTCAGTGTTCTCATGCATGCTGCATGTTCAGTCGCTTCAGTCATATCCAATTCTTTTGCGACCTTATGTTCTGTTCATGGGATTCTCCATGCAAGAATACTAGAGTGCGTTGCTATGCCTTCCTCTAGGGGGCTTCCCAACCCAGGGGTCGAACCTGCATCTCCTGTGTCTCCTGCATTGCAGGTGGATTCTTTACCCACTGAGCCACCTGGGAAGCCCAGAGTTCTTATAGCCCTTTGTTAATCTCTGCATTTGATTCTTATGTTATCGTTATGTTATGTAACAGTATTCTCACATTTTGTGGTCAAGGACATATGTGTATCAGCAAAGAGCAGAACCAATTGGAAATTTACAAATATTCACATGTCTCCATGTTATACAGCAAAACAAAAGTAGCATTCTTTGAGTCTTGTAAATTTAAAACTTTATCAAATCAGTTTCTTCTTGTGGTCTTTATGAGTCAGAAGGAAGCATCACTCTCACTGTTGGTACAAGTGAAGGGAAACCTCTTCTCACTCTTTTCTAAGAATATTTGATTAATTGTAAAGACTTCATGTTTTAATACATGACTTAGTGACTGAACAACAATGATATGTTTTGAGGCCAGTCTCTGTAATTTCATTAATCTTAAAATGTAAAAGCAGGCTTGTAAGTATAGGATGGAAAGGGAGAAAGAGAAGAATAACTTGGTAGTGAAGAAAGCTGACAAACACCTGCACCAGGTGATCAAGGATAATATCCACAGTGGTGAGTCATGCTGATGGTGTGTCCCTTGAAGTGGTATGATGAGAATGATTCTGTGCCTCTGTGGTCCTCCTCCCAAAACATTACCCAGTCTAATTAAGAGAAAAACATCAGACAAGCCCCACTTGAGAGACATTGTACAAAATATCTCACCAGTAATCTTCAAAACTGTCAAGGTCATCAGAAATAGGGAAATTCTGAGAAACTTGGTCACAACCAAGAGTAAACTAAGGAGACATGGTAACTAAATATAATGTGGTAAATGGAATAGGATCCTGAGATACAGAAAGGGCATTAGGAAAGAAAATGAGACCATCTTAATTAAAAAATGAACTTGAGTTAATAATCACATATCAATATCAGTTCTTTATTGTGACCCATGTACCATGATAATGTAAGATGGTGATAATAGAGGCAACTGGCTGTGGAATATATGGGAACAGTTCACACTGTCTATGATGATTAATTTTATGTGTCAACCTGGCTAGACCATGGCACCCAGTTATTTGGTCAAACACAACTCTAGATGCTTCTATAAAGATATTTTTTTAGATGTAATTAACATTAAATCAGTAGACTTTGAGTAAAGCATATTACTCTTCATCACGTGGGAAGGCCTTTCCAATCAGTTGAAGTTGTTAAAAGACTGAAGTCCTCTTAGTTGAAATCGGGATGAAGTATGGTCTTGAGTTCATAGTCATGTATTAACATTGGTTCATTAATTGTGACAAATGTACCATATAAATATGATAATAACAGGGGAAACTGGCTGTGAGCTGTATGAGAACTCTCTTTACTATCCTTGTGATAATTCTGTGAGCCTAAAACTGTTATAATATTTTAAAATCTTTAAAAAAAAATCAGACTTGCAGAATTCAACTTAACTGGCAGAAGTATGATTTTCTTTTAAAACAGTGAAACAAGGAGCATATATCATTGTGTTCCGCAATAGCATTCTGAGTCCTGCCGAATTGACACAATGGGGTAAAAACTTATTTCTCTTTATTAACTTGTACAAAGAAATGCTTTTGTTCAGCCAATGAGTGTTTTACAGTTAAACAGTGTATGTGGAAAAAAATCAAAAGGGAATGCATTGCAAAACTAAACTCCTTTACTTAAAAGGGGCCTAAAATGTGTTTCTTGTTTTTAATGGGGATAATTATTTTCAGTCTTTAATAATCATTCCTCTTTCTAGGCAGCTCTTGCTGCCACTTTAATAGAACACAGTGGCACAGAGAGAACTGGGAACAGGGCAAGGGAGATATTGGACAGAAAGGTCTTTGCTCTGTCTGGCAGGTAATGCTCAGAACACTGGGGAAGTTGAAATGAAGCCATTCGTTCAGAAATATGTCTTGTTTGCCTACTATACACCAGAGTGTGAGGGCTTCTAAAATGAATCATTTACAGATGCTGGCCTCAGCACCTTATCACCTTATCATTGTTCAGGGTTGTAACATATACATGATTTATATAAGGATATAAAATTATATATCCTTATATAAATCACATCTGTATAATAGATATAAATTATGTGCATGCATGTATGTATATATATCTCTCCTGTGTAGCTCACTGTCTTTCCTTGCCTCCCATAGGCAGCTGTTGTAATGTGTTTAATATGTATCTTATATGCATGTATGTGTTCCTGCAAAAATGTATATTATTGTTTGGTGAGCATATATCTTTAATTATTGTAAGTAGTGAGGTGCCACATTATCTTATCCCATTTTATTACTTTTTATAGTAGGCACTATGTTTCTAACCACTATCTTTGTTGTTAGTGAATACATAATCTTTAACCTGTAATTGCTACATAATATTATAAGAAAGAAGAAAAGTCCTCGTTTGCTGGTCTCTGGAAGACCCTCTTCTCCCACCAACCCCCTCCTCAAGGAGCCTTCATTTGGTTGGTGCCTTCCCTTTGGTCTAGGGTATAAGTATTCGCTTATACAGACCTGATTGTCTGGGAAAGTTTCCAAAGAAGGATTATGGCTCATTTCATTAAGAAGACTATGCCGGCAGCTTATTCAAAGTTGTAATTAGTGAAATTGTACAGATACTCTCTCCCTCCTGAGAAAACATAATTTCTGATTCCTTTTTTTACCCTTGACCCAGAAGACTGTGTTAACTCCATCTCTGAAACCCCCATAGGGATTTGTTTTCCCGGATGTGCTCCTGTGGGAGAGTAAAAGGTGAGGGCCTGGAGACAGGGGCTAAGATCTTGTCCTGGCTGTGTCTGATTGGCTGAGCCACTTTGAGCAGGTCCTAACATCCTTCTGTAGTTTGAATAGGTGCTGAAGTCACTCTTCCTGGGTTTGAATCCCAGTTCTGCAACTTCTGAGCTATGGAACCTTGGGCAAATTATTCACCTAGGAAAGGAGGTAATTAAACCACGAATGATTTCTAGGGGGGATTCCAATTCAACTATTATTTCATCCATAGGTGATTTCTTGGCTCCGTGCCCTTTTGGCATCATTCTTCTGTCTGTCTTTTCCCAAGCAACCTCTTTTCCCTTCAAGGTTCTCTCCAGATGGCATGTTCTTTAAAGCTTTTCCTCAGATTTCAGATTTAAGTAAAGAATAAAAGAGCACTAGAGATTAAATAAATAAAGGTAAAATTAAATCTTTTATTTTTCTTATTAATTGATCTAATAGATAACTGTTCAAAGTGATAATAGTAACAATACATTAGGTGATTATAGCATATGGATGAGTGAAATGAATGACATAAATTTGTAAGGAATGAGAGGGATTAATTGGGAATACTATGTTATAAGGCACATGTGTTGCATCTGAAGTGTTATTTGAAAGTGGACTTAAATTTGTTATAAATGTATTTTGAAAATTGATAGACTAAGACTGGAGAGAAAATGGAATTATATGAATTGCTTGGTTAAAAACAGAGAAGGCAGAAAAAGGGAGAAAAAATAAAGAACAAGTACAAAATGTGAAACACCTGCAAACATGGTAGATAGTAAACCAAATACACTGATAATCACACCAAATATGATTGTCTAAATATATCAGTTAAAAGACAGAGGCTGTTAGAGTAGAAAAAGAAGTCATTCCAACTATATACATATATTTTTTCCACAATGAATCTATTTTAAATATAAAGACACAAATAGATTAAAAGTAAAGGGATAGAGAAAGATATTCTACAGTAACACTAATCAAAGAAAGCTGAAGTAGCTATATTAATTTCAGACAAATTAGACTGAAGAACAAGGGAAATTATCAGGGATAAAGAGGGTCATTACATAGTGATAACAGAGTCAATTCTCCAAGAAGACATAGAAGTCCTTAATGTGTATGTACTTAATGACAGAACATCAAAACACATGAGGCAAAACTAATAGAACTGAAAAGGAGAAATAGACAAATCCATTAATATGGATTTGGAGACTTGAATACCCCTTCAGTAATTAATAGATCCAGCAGGCAGAAAATGAGTAATAACATAGTTCAACTGACACAGCACAATTAATCAACTAGACCTAATTGACATTTATAAAATACTTCACCCAACAATAGCAGAATACACAGGAACCATGCTATGTTGATCACTGTAGCTTTAGAGTAAGTCTTGAAGTTGGGTAATTGCAGTCCTTCAACTTTGTTTTTCTTTGTATTGTGTTGGCTAATTTTTTTTTTTTTTTTGCTTTCCATATAAACTTGCTAATATCCACAAAACAGCTGCTTAGATTTTGATTCAGATCATATTGCATCTACAAATCGAGTTCGGAAGAATTGACAACAATATTGAGTTTTCTAATCCATGAACATAGACTGTCTCTTTTTAGATGTTTCTTGACTTTTTTCATTAAACTTTATTTTTATGCATAGACCTTGTATATATTTGGAAAGTTTATAACTTAAATGTTTCAGTTCTTTTGGTGCTATGGTTCTGTGTTAATAATTTCAAATTCCAATGTCCATTGTTGGTATGAAGGAAAATAATTGATTTTGTACATTTACCTTGCATCTTGTAACCTTGCTGTAGTCATTTACTCATTTCAGGTGGGTTTTTTTGTTTTGTCAGTCCTTTGGGATTTTGTACATAGACAGTCATGCAACTTTCAAACAAAGACAGTTTTATTTCTTCCTTTCTAATCTGTATATCTTTTATTTTAAAAAAGTATTTAGCCCTATTGTTTACATAAGTAGGAATAGCTAACATTTACTGAGTGATTACTATCTCCAAGCAATGCCCCAAGCATTTGTTATTTGTTTACTCGTGAAATACTTGTTATTTAGTCACAGGAACTTTCTAGAGTAGGTACCACTATTATCCCAGTGTTACAGAGGAGGAGACTGAGGGGGAGAAGAAGCAAATTGCTTAAAACTTTGAAACACTGTCAACATTTTGGTATTAAAATTTTCTCTCTTCCCTGGAAGAAGCATAAAAATCCATGCAAACCATGGTTTCCAGTTCTTGTTTCAGGAAATACAGTCATCAAATCTATCTAACCAGCCCCAAGCTTTCCCTGGAGCTTTATTCCTATAATCCAACTGAGTACTAGAATTGGTCTCCTGCCTGTCCCACAGGCACCTCTAACTCACTATACTCAAAATCATATTCACAATTTTCTTCTCCAGTCTTGCTTTTCCTCTTGTGTTTCTTTTTTTCTTATGATCTCTTCTTCCTTTTTATCTTTTATGCTATGCTATGCTAAGTCGCTTCAGTCGTGTCCCACTCTGTGTGACCCCATGGACTGCAGCCTACCAGGCTTCTCTGTCCAAGGGATTCTCCAGGCAAGAACACTGGAGTGGGTTGCCATTTCCTTCTCCAATGCATGAAAGTGGAAAGTGAAAGTGAAGTCGCTCAGTCCTGTCTGACTCTGTGCGACCGCATGGACTGGAGCCTACCAGGCTCCTCCGTAGGGATTTTCCAGGCAACAGTACTGGAGTGGGTGCCATTGACTTCTCCTTTATCTTTTAACCCCCACTTTATTCATTCTGTTAGTTTAGAGATAGGATGATTGATCAAGCAAGATTAAAAGTGGTTTCAAGCTTTCTTCTGTATTAGAATCACCTGAGTCAGTTCAGTTCAGTCGCTCAGTCATGTCCCACTCTTTGCGACCCCATGAATCGCAGCACGCCAGGCCTCCCTGTCCATCACCAACTCCTGGAGTTCACTGAGACTCATGTCCATCGAGTCAGTGGTGCCATCCAGCCATCTCATCCTATGTCCCCTTCTCCTCCTGCCCCCAAATCCCTCCCAGAATCAGAGTCTTTTCCAATGAGTCAACTCTTTGCATGAGGTGGTAAAAGTACTGGAGTTTCAGCTTTAGCATCATTCCTTCCAAAGAAATCCCAGGGCTGATCTCCTTCAGATTGGACTGGTTGGATCTCCTTGCAGTCCAAGGGACTCTCAAGAGTCTTCTCCAACACCACAGTTAAAAAGCATCAATTCTTTGGCGCTCAGCTT
>NW_011494767.1:176605-180393 GCF_000754665.1 Bison bison bison | reverse complement strand
TGAACATCAGGAAGTTCACGGTTCACATATTGCTGAAGCCTGGCTTGGAGAATTTTGAGCATTACTTTATTAGCGTGTGAGATGAGTGCAATTGTGCAGTAGTTTGAGCATTCTTTGGAATTGCCTTTCTTTGGGATTGGAATGAAAACTGACCTTTTCCAGTCCTGTGGCCACTGCTGAGTTTTCCAAATTTGCTGGCATATTGAGTGCAGCACTTTCACAGCATCATCTTTCAGGATTTGGAATAGCTCAACTGGAATTCCATCACCTCCACTAGCTTTGTTAATAGTGATGCTTTCTAAGGCCCACTTGACTTCACATTCCAGGATGTCTGGCTGTAGGTCAGTGATCACACCATTGTGATTATCTGGGTCGTGAAGATCTTTTTTGTACAGTTCTTCTGTGTATTCTTGCCATCTCTTCTTAATATCTTCTGCTTCTGTTAGGTCCATACCATTTCTGTCCTTTATCAAGCTCATCTTTGCATGAAATGTTCCTTTGGTATCTCTGATTTTCTTGAAGAGATCCCTAGTCTTCCCCATTCTGTTGTTTTCCTCTATTTCTTTGCATTGATCGCTGAGGAAGGCTTTCTTATCTCTTTTTGCTATTCTTTGGAACTCTGCATTCAGATGTTTATATCTTTCCTTTTCTCCTTTGCTTTTTGCTTCTCTTCTTTTCACAGCTATTTGTAGGGCCTCCCCAGACAGCCGTTTTGCTTCTTTACATTTCTTTTCTATGGGAATGGTCTTGATCCCTGTCTCCTGTAAGAAGGATTCTTTTCACTGTACTCCTTTTCAAGAGTCTTTTAGCTATACTAGATACTATGCCTTCCCATATAAATTTTAGGATAAACTTATTTATGCTTATAAAATTTGGCTGAGATTTTGACAAGAATTGCATTAAAACCATAGATCAACTTGGAGAGATCTTTACTAAGTTGAATGTCCTAATTCATGAACACATTATGTCTTTCCATCAACTTAAGTCTTCTTTGATTTCTTTTATGAGCATTTTGTAATTTTCAGCATTCAGACTATTTATGTGTTTTGTATATGTACAAAGTACTTTCTTTTTTGTAGTGACTGTAAATAATACTGTTTTTAATTTTGGTTTCTATGTATTCTTTTTTATTATAAAAAATATTCTTTTATTTTCAACCTACCTATGTCATTTAATATGAAGTGAATTTCTTCTTACTTCAAACATCATATAGTTGGCTTGTGTTTCTTTTTTGGTTTGTTTATTTTATCCACCTTGCAATCTGCCTTTTTATGTGGTGTATTTACACCATTTACATTTAAGATGATTCTTGATATATATGAACTTAAGTACACAATTTTATTGTTTCCTGGTTTTCCTCTGCTTTGCTTTATCACCTTTATGTGGGTTACTGGAATGTTTTTTTAATAGGATTCTCTCTTGATTTATTTTTAGTGTGTTTGAGTATATCACTTTGTATAAAAAGTTATTCCTTTGGATATTACAATATGCATATATGACATTATAATCTATTATTGCATGAGTGAAGTATGGAAACCTTGCTTCTATTCAGGTCCCTTTGCCTTTCCCAACTTTTAGCACCATTGCCTTGAGTATCAGATATTATAATTTTTCTTTCAATCATCATGATGATTGTAAAAGTTTATGAGAATGATAAGCAGGTAAGTGTAAGTAAGTGTTAGTTGCTCATGGACTGCAGCCTGTTAGGCTCCTCTGTCCATGGAGTTCTCTAGGCAAGAAGACTGGAGTGGGTAGCTGTCCCCTTCTCCAGGGGAATCTTCCCAACCCAGGTATCAAATCTGGGTCTCCTGCATTGCAGGCAGATTCCTTACCATCTGAGCCACCAGGGAAACCCATGAGAAGAATAGTCTATCATAATTACCCCTATTTTTAAAATCTATCTTGATATTATGCTTTCCCTATGAAGTTCCTAATTATCTTTTCCTTTCTGTTTATGAAACTTTCTTTGTTATTTGTTGTTCAGTTGCTCAGTCATGTACGACTGTGATCCCATGGACTGCAGCATGCCAGGCTTCCCTGTTCTTTACCATCTCCTGGAGCTTGCTCAAACTCATGTCCATGTTGGTGATGCCATCCAACCATCTCATCCTCTGTCACCCACTTCTCCTCCTGCCTTCGATCTCTCCCAGCATCAGGGTCTTTTCCAGTGAGTTGGCTCTTCGCATCAGGTGGCCAAAGCATTGGAGCTTCAGCTTCAGCATCAGTCCTTTCAATGAATATTCAGAGTTGATTTCCTTTAGGATTGACTGGTTGGATCTCCTTGCAGTCCAAAGGACTCTCAAGAGTCTTCTCCAACACCACAGTTAGAAAGCATCAATTCTTCAGTGCTCAGCCTTCTTTACAGTCCAACTCTCACATCCATACATAACTACTGGTAAAACTATAGCTTTGACTATGTGGACCTTTGTTGGAAAAATAATGTCTCTGCTTTTTAATACTCTGGCTATGTTTGTCATAGCTTTTCTTCCAAGGAGCAAATGTCTTTTAATTTCATGGCTGCAGTCACCATACACAGTGATTTTGGAGCCCAAGAAAATAATGTCTTTCACTGTTTCCATTGTTTCTCCATCTATATGCCATGAGGTGATGGGACCAGATGCCATGATTGTAGTTTTCTGAATGTTGAGTTTTAAGCCAGCTTTTTTATTCTCCTCTTTCACCTTCATCAAGAGGCTCTTTTTCACTCTGCTCTTTCACTTTCATCAAGAAACTTCCTTCAGTCACTCTTTGAGGATAGGTTTGTTAGCAAAAAATCCTCTTTGCTTTTCTTCATCTGGACATGGTGTTTGTTCTTGAAGGTATATTTTGCTGGATATAGAATTTGCAGTTGACAGTTCTTTGAAAAGACTTTCAGCACTTGAAAAATGCCATGCCATTTCCTTTGGTATCTGTGGTTTCAAATGAGATATCTGCCATCATCTGAATTAATGTTCCTCTGACAGGTAATATATTCCTTCTTTCTATCTACTTTCAAGAATTTGTCATTGTTTTCAGAATTCAATTATGTGTCTTGGCATTGATTCCCTTGGAATTCTCCTGGTGGGGTTTGTTCAACTTCTTGGAACTCTAAGTTTGTGTCTTTCAACAAATTTGGGAGATTCTCAGGCATAATTTCTTGCCATACTCATTTAGACTGTTTCTTCTCTCCTTCTGGGGCTCTGATACAAATGTTGGGATTTTGGTTATTGCACCACAGACCCTAGAGACTCTCCTCATTTTTTTTCCCAGTCTATTTTATCTCTATTGTTTATATTGAGTAAATTTTATTTCTTTATCCTCAAGTTCACTGATTCTATCCAATGTCATCTCCATTATAATATTAAGCCCATTAAGAAAGTTTAAAAATTTTCTATTATTGTATTTTTCAGTTCCATAATTTCCATTTAAATCCTTTTTATATGTTTTATTTGCTGAACTTTTAAAAAAAATTATTTTATATCAGAATTCAGTTGATTAACAACCAATGTTGTGGTAGTTTTAGGTGTATAGCAAAGTGACTCAGTTCAGTTCAGTTCAGTTGCTCAGTCATGTCCGACTCTTTGCGACCTCATGAATCACTGCATGCCAGGCCTCCCTGTCCATCACCAACTCCCAGAGCTCACCCAAACTCATGTGCATTGAGTCGGTGATGCCATCAAGCCATCTCATTCTCTGTTGTCCCCTTCTGCCCCCAATCCCTCCCAGCATCAGGTTCTTTTCCAATGAGTCAACTCTTCACATGAGGTGGCCAAAGTATTAGAGTTTCAGCCTCAGCATCAGTCCTTCCA
>NW_011494767.1:175793-176505 GCF_000754665.1 Bison bison bison | reverse complement strand
ACCACAGGAAAAACCATAGCCTTGACTAGACGGACCTTTGTTGGCAAAGTAATATCTCTGCTTTTCAGTATGCTATCTAGGTTGGTCATAACTTTCCTTCCAAGGAGTAAGTGTCTTTTAATTTCATGGCTGCAATCATTATCTGAAGTTATTTTGGAACCCCCCAAAATAAGGTCTGACACTGTTTCCTCTGATTTCCCATCTATTTCCCCTGAAGTGATGGGACCAGATGCCATGATCTTCGTTTTCTGAATGTTGAGCTTTAAGCCAACTTTTTCACTCTCCACTTGCACTTTCATCAAGAGGCTTTTTAGTTCCTCTTCACTTTCTGCCATAAGGGTGGTATCATCTGCATATCTGAGGTTACTGATATTTCTCCCAGCAATCTTGATTCCAGCTTGTGCTTCTTCCAGCCCAGCGTTTCTCATGATGTCCTCTGCATAAAGTTAAATAAGCAGGGTGACAATATACAGCCTTGATGTACTCCTTTTCCTATTTGGAACCAGTCTGTTGTTCCATGTCCAGTTCTAACTGTTGCTTCCTGACCTGCATACAGATTTCTCAAGAGGCAGGTCAGGTGGTCTGGTATTCCCATCTCTTTCAGAATTTTCCACAGTTTATCGTGATCCACACAGTCAAAGGCTTTGGCATAGTCAATAAAGCAGAAATAGATGTTTTTCTGGAACTCTCTTCCTTTTTCCATGATCCAGCA
>NW_011494767.1:173905-175452 GCF_000754665.1 Bison bison bison | reverse complement strand
TTTTCTGGAACTCTCTTCCTTTTTCCATGATCCAGCAGATGTTGGCAATTTGATCTCTGGTTCCTCTGCCTTTTCTAAAACCAGCTTGAAAATCAGGAAGTTCATGTATCTGTTCTTTTTCAAATTCTTTTCCTATTTAGGTTATTACAGAGTGTTGAACAGAGTTCCCTGTGCTATACAGCAGGTCCTTGTTGGTTGTCTGTTTTAAATATATCAGTGTGTACATTGTCAATTCCAAACTCCCAATGTATCCTTCCCGCTTTCTCCCCTGCTAACCATAAGTTCATTCTCTAAGTCTTTGTGTCTGCTTCTCTTTTGTAAATAAGTTCATTTGTATCATTAAAAAAAAAAGATTCTGAATATAAGCAATATTATATTGGTATTTGTCTTTCTCTGCCTGACTACTTAACTTAGTATGATAATCCATGTTGCTACAAATGGCAGTATTTCATTCTTTTTTATGGTTTGGTAGTCAGTTGTATACATATACCACATCTTCTTTATCTGTTCATCTGTCAGTGGACATTTAGGTTGCTTCCATGTCTTGGCTATTATAAATAGCATTGCAATGAACACTGGGGTGCATGTATCCTTTCAAATTTTGTTTTTCTCCAGATATAATCCCAAGCGTGCTTCCCTGATAGCTCAGTTGGTGAAGAATCCACCTGCAATGTAGGAGACCCCAGTTTGATTCCTGGATCAGGAAGATCCACTGGAGAAGGGATAGGCTACCCACTCTAGTATTCTTGGGTTTCCCTTGTAGCTCAGCTGGTAAAGAATCTGCCTGCAATGCGGGAGACATGGGTTTGATCCCTGGGTTGGAAGGATGCCCTGGAGAAGGGAAAGGTTACCCACTCCAGTATGGAGAGTTCCATGGACTGTATAGTCCATAGGGTCTCAAAGAGTCAGACGTAACTGATTGACTTTCTATATTCTATAATCCCAAGAGTTGGATTGCTGTATTATATGGTAGCTCTATTTTTAGCTTCTTAAGGAGCCTCCATACTATTTTCCATAGCTGCCGAACCAATTTACATTCCCACTGACAGTGCAAAAGGGTTCCCTTTTCTCCATACCCTCTCCAGCATTTGTTGTTTGTAGATTTTTTGATAATCTCAAATATGCAGATGACACCACCCTTATGGCAGAAAGTGAAGAGGAACTAAAAAGCCTCTTGATGAAAGTGAAAGTGGAGAGTGAAAAAGTTGGCTTAAAGCTCAACATTCAGAAAACTAAGATCATGGCATCCAGTCCCATCACTTCATGGGAAATAGATGGGGAAACAGTGTCAGACTTTATTTTTTGGGGCTCCAAAATCACTGCAGATGGTGATTGCAGCCATGAAATTAAAAGACACTTACTCCTTGGAAGGAAAGTTATGACCAACCTAGATAGCATAGTCAAAAGCAGAGACATTACTTTGCCAACAAAGGTCCGTCTAGTCAAGGCTGTGGTTTTTCCTGTGGTCATGTACGGATGTGAGAGTTGGACTGTGAAGAAGGCTGAGTGCCGAAGAATTGATGCTTTTGAACTGTGGTGTTGGAGAA
>NW_011494767.1:169327-173755 GCF_000754665.1 Bison bison bison | reverse complement strand
TGAGTGAACTCCGGGAGTTGGTGATGGACAGGGAGGCCTGGCGTGCTGTGATTCATGGGGTCGCAAAGAGTCGGACACGACTGAGCGACTGAACTGAACTGAACTGATCCTGACTAGTGTGAGGTGTCATCTCATTATAGTTTTGATTTGCATTTCTCTATTAATTAGCAATGTTAAGCATCTTTTCATGTGCCTCGGCCATCTGTATGGATAACTAAAGAAAACTCCTGTTCATTTATAACTACTGTATAGTAGTATATAGTTTTATTTTTCAGGGAACCCATTCCTTTGACTCTCTGGCCTACTGCAATGCTGGATCCCTGGGCTAGGGCTGCTCTTAAAGTGAAATATTTTATATTGACTTTTGAAGTGCAAGACCTGGTTTGGATGGAGGAGCTATGGTTTTGTATTTTTATCATTTCTTCTGATTTCTATGTATAACCTCATAATTTGATTTCTCTGGCATTTAAAGGCTTTACTTTGGGATATATATTTCCACACCCTCTTGCTTTCCTCCTCCTTTCTCTTCTTCCTCCTCCTCTTCCTCCTCCTCCTTTATCTTCTTCCTCCTCCTATTTTTCACTTCCCCTTCTTTTTTGTTGTTTCTTTGTTTTAAATGTTTTTCCTCCAAAGGCATCTCATTCATCTTCCATATATCAGGACCCCATTTTTTTGTGTATTTGAAACGTGTATTCTTAGTTTGTTTACTGTAAAGAAACAAATATGCGTTATAACAATGGGAAAAAAATAAAAAGCAGTAGAACAAAAGACATCCATACACCCCAAGGAACCGTTGTTTTCAAACAAAAGGCGAGGCTACAGGAGTGAAGAGTAAGCTTGGTCTTAGGTCAGAGCATGGCCCCTGAGGTTCAGTTTCCTCATCACCAAAATGAAGGGTTTGACTTGATGGTCCTCAGGCCACTTCCAGCATTATAAATGACTTAGTGATTAGACATAATTGTCTTCAAATAGCTGAAAGGCTGTAAGGGCATCCAAGGGAGCAGACTGATCAATGCATTTCCAGACTCCAGACGATGAAACCGGAATCAGTGGCTGGAGTGACAGGTAACTATGAAAACTTCACTAATAATCAGAACTACCCCCAAACAGAGAGGACAACCTGTCAAGTGCCAAGGTGTCTGCTCTGGGGTAAACTGATGCCCATCAGTTTCAGTTTCAGGACCCTCTTTTCTAGTCTTTCTCATTCCTAAAGACTTTTTGTTGTTGTTCAGTCACTAGGTCATGTCCGACTTTGCAACCCCAGAGACTACAGCACGCCAGGCTTCCCTGTCCTTCGCTATCTCCCTGAGTTTGTTCCAACTCATGTCCATTGAGTCAGTGATGCCATCCAACCATCTCATCCTCTGTCACTCCCTTCTCCTCCTGCCCTCAATCTTTCCCTGCATCAGGGTCTTTTCCAGTGAATTGTCTCTTTGTATCAGGTGGCCAAAACATTGGAGCTTCAGCTTCAGCATCAGTCCTTTCAATGAATATTCAGGGTTGATTTCCTTTAGGATTGACTGGTTTGATCTCCTTGCCATGCACGGGACTCTAAAGAGTCTTCTTCAGCACCACAATCTGAAAGCATCGATTCTTAGGTGCTCAGCCTTCTTTATGGTCCAACTCTCATATCTGTACATGACTACTGGGAAAAACCATAGTTTGACTATGTGGACCTTGTCAGCAAAGTGATGCCTCTGCTTTTTAATACACTATCTAGGTTTGTCATGGCTTTTCTTCCAAGGAGCAAGCGTCTTTTAATTTCGTAGCTGCATTACCATCTGCAGCTCAAGAAAATAAAATCTGTTACTGCTTCCACTGTTTCTCCTTCTATTTGCCATGAAGTGACATTTTAGGTGCCCTAGTTTCAATAGGCAGTGTTATTTGTGGTTTAGGAGGAATGTGCAAAGATTTCGTTCTTGCTCAGAATTCTCACTGCTCTTCTTCCCTGCCCCAAGTTCTTCTGTCCTCAATTTATTTTCCCCAAGCCTGCTGTGTTTTCCTGGTGGAAATCTGCTCTTATTTGGTTTAAATAAAAAGGTCATTGGCACTTCCAAAAATGCTCAAAGACTACACGATTATGTGTATACAGATTTCTATATTATTATGTGAAGGCCAATAGCTGTCTTTTATGAATTACCTATTGTATTCTAAATGCCTTCTAACTAGTGCATCAGGGAGTAGCTCCTTGAATCCTCCCCACAATTCTTTCTTACAGGTATCAGTTCCCCTCTACAGAAAAGTAATTTCTCCAGGATCGCACAGCTCAAAGGCATATTATCATTTCAGTTGCTCAGTCATGTCTGACTCTTTGTGACCCTGTGGACTGCAGCATGCCAGGCCTCCCTGTCTATCACCAACTCCCAGAGTTTACCCAAACTCACGTCCATTGAATCGATGATGCCATCCAACCATCTCATCCTCTGTCGTCCCTTCTCCTCCCGTGTTCAATCTTTCCCAGCATCAGTCTTTTCAAATGAGTCAGCTCTTTGCATCAGGTGGCCAAAGTATTGGAGTTTCAGCTTCAACATCAGTCCTTCCAGTGAACACCCAGGACTGATCTCCTTTAGGATGGACTAGTTGGATCTCCTTGCAGTCCAAGGGACTCTCAAGAGTCTTCTCCAACATTACAGTTCAAAAGCATCAATTCTTCAGCTCTCAGCCCTCTTTCTAGTCCAATTCTCATATCCATACATGACTACTGGAAAAACAATAGCTTTGACTAGATGGACCTTTGTTGGCAAAGTAATGTCTCTGCTTTTGAATATGCTGTATAGGTTGGTCATAACTTTTCTTCCAGTATTAACATGTATTCCAAAGAAGGAAAAGGGAAAAAACCCATTAACATTCTAAAGCTAGTTTTCTGCCTCTAAAGCATGTGTTCTTGATCTCTGCCTAACATGCATGAGTCTTTGGGTAAGAAAGAAAAATTATAAAAATGTTTTCACTAATGAGTAAAATATACTGTATCAGCTTAATGACACAGGAGGATAAAATCAGAACAAGAACAAGAATTGGAGTTAGGAGTACTGGGTTTGGGCCAGCTGCTGCTGCTGCTGCTGCTGCTGCTGCTAAGTCGCTTCAGTCGTGTCCGACTCTTAGCGACCCCATGGTCTGCAGCCTACCAGGCTCCTCCGTCCATGGGATTTTCCAGGCAAGAGTACTGGAGTGGGGTGCCATTGCTTTCTCCAGGTTTGGGCCTATGTCCATCATTTATGAGCCCTTTAAACTTGAACAAGTAATTTTACCTGCTGAATTAGTTTTATTTTGCTGTGTAAAAAACTGCCACAGATGTTGTAGCTTAATAGGATACCCAACTGCAAAATCTAGAACTCTCTCAAATCAGAAGTCTGGATGAGCTCAACTGGATTCTCTGCTTAATAAGGCTAAAATCAAAGTGTTGATGGTCTGATCTTACGTGCAGTTTCTAGAGAGGAATCTGCTTTCAAGATCATTCAGGTTGTTGGAAAAATCCAGTTGTTAGCTCTGCGGCTCATGCTTTCTTACTGGCTGTCAGCCAGGGGTCGCTCTCTACTCCTAGGAGGCTGCCCACATTTCCAGTCTGGATTTTCCTACGAGGTTTTTATGACGACGACTAAATGAGAAGTATTGTACACAGAGTGGTGATGGATATGATCACTGCTTAATGTTGTTGGGTGTAGAGGATACCCCTCAACCTCTAAACACAGAACATGTCTACACCACAGGAAATCCTACCAAGAAGCAGGTTCCAAAGTCTCTTATAACAGAAGTGTCCGTTGGTCTTCCTCAGCAAAGACAGAAACTGGGTTTTGTGCTGGACAAATGTTTATTGGAGTGAAGTGGATGAGATGCGGTGAGGTGTCTGTCACCAGTAATGAGAAGGGTGCTAACTGGCCTTCCTGCAGGGAAGAGAAGGTGGCGAGGGTTGGGAAAGGCTACCCCACAGGGGGCAAAAAGCGAAGAAGTGGTTTAGATCGCAGTAGGTGAGAAATGCCTGCATCGGCAGCCCCGTAAGCGGACCCCACTCAATGGGCGGGCACTTGTGAACACAGGGCCACCTCCCACCCCCGCCCCTGCCCGGGCTGTGGGTACCTGTGTGGGGGACGCCGGGGAGACTGCCGGGGGCGCGTCTGACTCGGTCAGCCCCTCACAACCCAATCCCCCCTCTGTGAGCAGTGCAAGTGGAGTCTCCCAGTCTGCGCCCCCTGGCTCTAGCTAACCAATCTCAGTCCCACTGTTGGTTGGAGCATTTCGCCCGGAGCCTCCGAGCGAACTGGTTGCCGGCTGCGGCTGGGAGCTTGGTTGCGCAATTCCTTGCCGCCACTGCGGCCGCGGCCAAAGCCACCCGGGCAAGGAGAGAATTTGCCGCGAGGTTCCCGCCTCGGAAAGAGGTAAAAGCTATCGTTCGCCTTTTTTCGGGCACTCAAATGCAAGGTGTAGCGAGTG
>NW_011494767.1:168700-168884 GCF_000754665.1 Bison bison bison | reverse complement strand
GCGATGTCTGCGGCAACCTACCCTTGCCCGCAGTGATCGATCCTTGTCAGAGATACGCATAATTTTTAATATTGCAGGAGAGAAGACAGCAAGGGCTTATTTAGGGTGAAAATGTTTGCTAACATCGTTCGGATGTGCATGTTTTAAGGGTTGGCAAGCTGTCCATTATTGCAGCATTCTGTAG
>NW_011494767.1:138238-168600 GCF_000754665.1 Bison bison bison | reverse complement strand
AGGGAGCAGCGGGCCAGGCAGGCGCTGCGACAAGACATCATTCCGAGTTAGACTCCCACCCCTCACACATCCTCTCTTCTCTCCTCCGTAGGCATCCCTCACTGCTGGCCAAGTGCCAGAGAAGCGGTGCACGCACCTCTCAGCTAATACCTGACCATGGGCAACTCCTGCTTCGGCCTCAAGGAACGGCTGATGAAGCGGCTGCGGCCTCTGCCGACCGTGATCGTCATCCGCACCTGCCTGCCCCAGAGAAGGAGCAGAGATTTCCGCGTGGTGGTGCTCGGCTCGGCCGGCGTGGGCAAGAGCGCTCTGGTGCAAAGGTGGGTGCGCGGCAACTTCCGTGAGGCGTACCTGCCGACCATCGAAGATACCTACCGCCAGGCGCTAGGCTGCAGCCACAAGGCGGGTGCGCTGCACATCACCGACACCACCGGTGGCCGCCGCTACCGGGGCCTGCAGCGCCTTGCCATTGCCAGGGGTCACGCCTTCATCCTGGTTTATTCTATCACCAGGAAGCAAACCCTGGAGGAGCTGAAGCCGCTCTATGAGCTGATCCGTCAACTCAAAGGTAACAACCCGCAAAAGTGCCCCGTCATCCTGGTGGGCAACAAGTGCGATGAGAGCCGTCGGGAGGTGAGTGAGAAGGAAGGTGCTGCCTATGCGTGCGAGTGGAATTGCGCCTTCTTGGAGACCTCGGCCAAGATGAATATCAACGTCCAGGAGCTGTTCCAGTTGCTGATAAATTTCGAGAAGAAGCCCGCCGCCGCCGCAGCCCCCGCCGGCGCCCAGCCTCCGCAGAAGAAATCCCAGATCCCCAAGACCGCCGAGAAGCTGCTGGGCAAGTGCATCGTCATGTGAATCCTGAGCCTTAAAGATCGCGACCCTCTTCTCCTTTAGTGTGCCGAAAACGTGGACCGACCCCATTATGCTGTGTCACCTGTACATGACTGACTTTTGTGCTGTGGTTTGGGTTGTAACAATTAGATGTCAATAAATGTCCCTTGTGAGTTAATAACTTTCCTTTTTCCCAGGCGAGAGAACTCGAATTGTTAAAATAATGGACATTGGAGGAGGAGAGGAAAAAAGGAACAGGATGCATTTCAAGGATGGGACTTGGACTGACTTTAGAGATTAATGTTTGAAAAAGAGACTGGAAATAGCAAAATGAATTGAAAGATACCACTGCCCTTCTTGTGATCCTATTATTGTGTATTATTCTTCAACATTTCAAGTCCTGTAAATGTCTAACCATATCTCCCCATTGTGTATTTAATTGTTAAAAAACACGTTTTTGCAGCAAAAGGTCTGACAGATGGCTGTGAGACAGAAATACTAAACATGATAAATAAATGAATGTCCTATAGTTGAGCATTGAGGGTGGGAGCAGAGAGAATTGTTAAAGTGGATCTTGCTTACTAAATATATGCCAGTTGTTTCATAGGTCATTTAAAATGTTTGAGTATTCTACATCCCTGTTAAAAAAAAATTATAATAGTTCTATGACTTAATAAAGCTTTTCCTGCATGCAGTCAGCTGTAATAATTTCTTTTTCACTAAACAACAACAAAAATTACCCATTGCCAGTCACAGCTGGTGAAGATTTCTAATAGGAGTTTTACATACAGAAGCCCATGCCCTCTTGAAATTAGCCAGTTGTGGGTGGGGGTGGTTTATGGGTCCCTGCAATGCAGAGCTAGTTTATATCCATCACCTTTCCTGGGATGATTCAGGAAGAACCCCAGGCATCTTTGAAGAGGTTACTTGCTCATTTTGCTGCTGTCTTGGAGGTGGGTGGTGAAAAGCAAACTCTGCCTCAAGAACCACTGGATAGTGGATGAACCTAGAGTCTGTTATACACAGTGAAGTAAGTCAGAAAGAGAAAAACAAATATTGTATATTAAGGCATATATGTGAAATCTAGAAAAACAGTACTGATGAACCTATTTGCAGGGCAGGAATAGAGATGCAGACAGAGAGACCGGTCAGGTGGACATGGGGGTTGGGGAAGGGGATGGTGGGATGAATTGAAGATTGGGTTTGACATACATACACTACCATGTGTAAAATAGATAGCTAGTGGGAACCTGGTATATAGTGCAAGCAGCTCAGCTCGGTGATCTATGGTGACCTAGAGTAGGGGAATTGGGGAGGAGGGAGGTCTAAGAGGGAAGGGACATACGTATACATGTGGCTGATTCACTTCTTTGTATAGCAGAACTAGCTCACCATTGTAAAGCAGATATACCCCCAATTTAAGGGAAAAAGTACTGGAAATAAGAGTGGGGAGTGGGATGGAAGGTAAGGGCAGAAACAGGTGGGATTTGAAATCAAACATTTCTAAGGAAGCTTTTTTTAAAAGATTCATTTTATATATGGACATAATTTTTTTTTTTTTGAGTGAGGGAATATGTATCTATACACATCCTTGTTTTCAAGTGTTTTTCTTTTTTAGTTAAAGAGAAGCAGGGAGGCTCTAAGTCTGGTGATTTTTCTCCATAAAATATCTCTTATTGGATAAATATTTATTGAACAACTTAAATGTTTACAAAACGCCTTTTTATAACTTGATTTTTAGGGGAGAAGCACATCATTGAGAAGGAATGATAAACATCTATCACATAGTAGAGTCAAAATTTTGAGCTTAGAAAATTCATTCACTGGCTCCTTTTAGACAATTATTTAAAAATTTTCCTATTCACTTTCAAATCAATTCTCAACCACTAGAAAATACCTAAGTGGTTCTGCCATATTGCTTTTTATGTATTCTATTTTTAAAATAATATTTCTTAGGTAACATCCCTAATGGAGTAATTCCATTCCTAAAAGAAAATATCTTGGCTATTTTCCAGGTGAATCCTCCTTGAAAAAATGTGTTGCACTCATTGTTTTTCTTTGTAGAGGAGCAAAGGGATTACTAAGTGACAAATACTACACTTTAGAAAAGGAAAGGAGGAGATTTAATGTTGCAAGAAATGCTTAGTAAAAACATTTTTAAATTATAGTAAATATTTATACAGTCTATCTATATGCCATTGTTTCTACATCACATTAAAGCAAATATTTATATAATTTTTGTACATGTCAATGTTCTACATTATACTATTTAATCCTCACGACAATCCAGTGAAGCAGATACTGTTGTGCCCATTTTGCAGGCTGATAAATGTTACAAAACCAGTAAGCAACAGAGCCAACATTTGAAGCCAGGCATTCTGCTGCATAGTTGGTGCTCTTAACCACCACAGTGTACATCCATTCTAAGATGACTAGTCCAAGGACAAGTGAGTTGACACCTCTGTTCTCTAGTTGTGCTATACAGATGTGGAAAAGGAAGCTTGCTCAGAGCCTCCCTAGAATACTGAAGGGAGAATACTGCAAAGAAGCAAAGTGACTATTACAAAACACACATGATGGTTTAGAAATAGAGAAGAAAGCATGAGGTGTTGGATAACTTTTCCCTGAAGAGTTTACATGGTTGGAAACTTTTATGCCTAGAGACTTAGTAGATCTCTCCCCCAAATAATTATAAGCTTCAAAGAAGCTTTACAGGGTTACCTTGGAGCAGGGAAGATGTAAACCAGTCTAACAGTTCTTCCAGCTAATAGTGTTATTCAAAGAAGCTGGAACCTATAGCTTCTAGTTTTTGCACCATCCAATATAGTGGCCTCTAGCTTTATGTAACTTCTGCATTTGAAATATGGCTAGTCCAAAGTGAGATGTATTGTAAATATACCATACATTATTATGAAAAGAATGGAAGTAGAATATCTCATAATTTTAATGTTTATTACATGTGGAGATAATATTTTAGATACAGTGGATGAAATGAAACCTACTAATTTTGTATTTCTTTTGGCTTTTTAAAGTGTGACTAGTGGAAAATTTTCAATCGTATTTGTGGCTTATATTTGGCTCACATTATATTCCTCTTGGGTAGTGCTGATATATAGTAAGAGTGGCTAGCAGAACTAATTTCTAATTTGAATCTTACTGCATATATTAGCTAGGATCAACAATCAAGTGTCCAAAAACGTTAGCATGTATTTAAAGTAATATGTGTTGTCAGATATCTACATAACTTCATGAAATTCAAGATTAACAGAAATGTAACAAAATCCACTGAGAGGTATGTTTGCATATAAATGAATGGGAATTTAACATCTATAAGCTACATCTATAAACCTGGACCCACAGGCCCAGAACTCAGAAAAATAAATATGTCAGCCAGTGAATTCAGGGAGTTGGTGAGGATTAAAATAAATGAAAACTGAAAATATGCCCACTGCACTGATATGATGTTTTTTCAGGCTACTGATATTGACGAACCTGCCATCCATTATGATGCTGGAAAGTGAAAAGTGGAGGAGAGAAACCTAGTATGGAGATGAATACAATTTTATAAACTGGGATTCAAAAAATTTAACTGACACCAGTATCATGGGTCTACATGGGTGCATTCGTAGATGCTCTGTCCTGTCCTTCGGGGTAATGTCCCTCAGGTAATCCCCTGTGTCTGCCTCCAAGTTTCCTTTCCAGTCTTCTCTGTGAGCGTATCACACCATGTACCCTTTTCCCCAGACAGCCTGGGCAGTTTTATGTTTCCTCGAACATCCTACGTGGTTATTCCTTTGTTATTTCTTCATACAAAGAAGAAAAATTTTCTTCCATTTTCTGACCATCAAAATTTTATTCACCCTTTAAAACCCTACCCAAAAACCAACTATCATTACCTTTGAAGGCCTCCTTATTTTTTTAAATAATTATTCACACATGTTATTAAGCGTCAGGAATATCCTTCTTCGGTGCCAATCCCTGGGGTACAGCATCCCTACCTTTAAGAAGCTCATAATCTAACAAGGGAGACGGTGGGGGGCAGGGAAATGTACAGCAGAGTGTGACAGGTGCCATAAGATGAGTCCATTCTCCACCCTGCTATCATATTGATCTTTCAAAAATGCAGTTTGATTACACTACGGCTGTTAAGAGCCATCATTTGCTAGCTATTCTGACAAATGCGCACAAAACTACGCAGACAAAGATGTGTTACAGCATTGTTCATTCTACCTCTGCTATTTATTGTGTGGCTGAGGGGCAAGTCCTCTGGGCATCATTGTCCTCAGATGTGAAATGGGGATGATGATAATAGCTTCTATTCAGGATGGTTATATTAAATGAGTTAATACATACAAAGTACTTAGAATAGTGCCTGGCACATTCCAAACAATCCATAAATATTAGCTATTACTATTATTAACAGAAGACTGGAAATTACCTAAATGACTATCAATATGGGCTTAGCTACATTAAAATAATAATGAGGTGATATGGGCTAACACACAATATCTCCAAGGCTTATTTTAAGTTCGCTTCCATTTGAGGGTTAGAGAGTGTGTGTGTGTGTGATTGTATATGCATAGTAGAAAACTCTTCTAGAAGGATATTCAAGTAAATGTTAATAGGCATTGCCTCCAAGAAAGGCAATGACTGTTTAATGGGGAAGAAGACCCACTTTTCATTTTATAACCTTTAATACATTTTGAATTATATTGCCATGTGCGATGTTTGTCTAATTATTGAAAAAAGCCAGATAATTTCCTTATGAGTCTTAGCAGGAAAGGACAGAGTAGGAACTAGAATCCAAATTTTCGAATACCAGCCCCAGTGCTTTTAAAATTGTATTCAATATTAGTAACCCCAGTGAGGAAACCACATAGTCTAACTGAAAGAAAAAAAAATAAAAAACTATTACTGTGTACCTAACACAGGGCATTTAACAGACGAGGACCAGATGAAGCTCAGAACCATTAAATAATTAACCTGAGGTCACACAACTGGGATCACTGGGGCTGGGATTCTCCCCCAGATCTACCTGATATCACCAAAATGAACTCAGAATCAAAAAATGTAGGTTTAATACTGTGTCTTTCCTTTCTTGCTTTTTTTCTTTTTTTTTCTGTTCACAACCTTGTGAGTTGTGCAAAGGAAATAAACAAAAACCTGTGAAAGCATCGTGCACAAACAACTAGGCACATAGTAAGTCCTCTGCCACTCAAAGGAATCGGACTGATGTTTTCTTCCCTCTTTAATGCTCCTGGATATTTACTCCATGACTGATGTGAATGTCATTCCACCCAACACCCACGGCCTCGGAGATTATGTTCACCTGATATTTGTAAGAGAAGCACATCTAAAAAATTCCATTTCTAAAAGCTCTATATTCAGGCGTGGGAGGTAACCAGCTCTCCACGTTAATGCATGTCCTCCTGTTTACTCCTTTGGCTCTGAAAGCTCATGTGGACTCTTTGTGAAGGCAATCATTAATCCAGAGTGGGAGAGAAAGAGAAGGATTCAGAGAAAAATTACTCGTAATTGCAGAGCTCTATTAGTGTGTTTTTCTCTGCAACCTGGAGCTGAACATTGTGCAATGTATTTGTTCCCAGTGTAATTTAAATGTGAATTAAGCAGTGCTATGAGGCCAGGCTGTTTGAGGACAAGGCAGTTCATCACATGTTTGGAATTATTGCTTGAAAATGTCCACCTGAGTGAAAAATGCCTCCTATCCTGCTGGTAGAAGCACTCCTTAAGATACTAACTATGATATCAGCTCTGCTGTTCTTAACCAGCTAGCCACCTCTGGAAACTTCCGTGGACTGCAGTTCATCTTTGAAACGAGAGGACCTCAAACTCAAGGTCCACAGAGGGCAAGTAGGCAGTCTAGATGATAATATGCGGGAAGTTCCATAGGGAACTGCCTCTGTCCAGTTCTACTGGGAGATATGGACCCCAGTGTTATAAATTTTTTTTCTGATTTTTGTGGTGAATCTCAAAATTTTTAAATATTGACAATTAATTAAAAATTGTTGGCACAAAACACACACATAGATCAATGAAATGGTATAGAGAGCCCAAAAATAAACTCACACACTTATGGTCAATTAATCTATGACAAAGGAAGCAAAAATATACAAGGGAGAAAAGACAGTTTCTTTAATAAGTAGTACTGGGAAAACTGGACATCTACATGTAGGAGAATGAAATTAGAACATTTTTCTCATACCATAAACAAAAATAAACTCAAAATTGATTAAAGACCTAAATGTAAGACCAGAAACCATAACCTCCTAGAAGAAAAGATAAGCAGAACACTGTTTGACATAAATCTCAGCAATATTTTTTTTTTGGCTCTGTGTCCTCAGGCAAAGAAAACAAAAGCAAAAATAAACAAATGGGACCTAATTAAACTTAAAGGTTCTGCACAGCAAAGGAAACCATCAATAAGAAAAAGATAACCTACTGAATGGAGGAAAGTACTTACAAATGATAAGTCCAATAAGGGATTAACCTCCAAAATATATAAAGGTTCAAAACCGAGTTCACATGATGCTGTTCCAAATGCTAGAAAACATCAGGATTTCATGCAGAAGTTGGGGTAATTGTCTTGCCTCTGATTCTGTGTAGTTTGTCCCCAAAGTGGCCTGACATTCCAAGAATCTAACCAAACCTCTTATGAAAGCAGAATCTTCATCTCTAGTTCTAAACCATAGCTCAATAAAACCTCAAACTTTTTCCTCTTTGCTTGCAACCCACTCACCACATCTTTTCTTTGCCTGACTCAGTTTAACCCTTACTGCCTCAGTTAACCTTCTCTGACTGTCCTGGCTAGATTATATCCCCACTGTAGCTTCCCATCACACCATGTCCTTCCCCTTTGCGTCGTTATTTGTTAAGTGGTTTTGCAACCAGAGAAAGTACAAGATTGTGAGCATGACGCCATGTGTGACTTTTGCTCACTGGCGGTACTTCTAAAGTCTAGCACAATGCTTGGAACTTAATAGGTGCTGAATAAATGCATATTAAGGGAGGAAGCAATATTTTATAAAGGAAACTGAGGCTCATAAAGGTTAAGTTATCTTCCCAGGGCACAGAGATAGTAAGGGGCAGAACCAGGATTCAAGCCTAGATTTGCCAGATTCCAAAATCTCCTAATTACTATAACCAAGAGCATAGCTCCATGTTCTATTCCTAAGTTCACTCTCTCAAGGGAGAGCACCAGTCAAACAAATCTGAAGGTAAGGTTTTGTTCTTAAGTCAAAGTCATCAACCATCTTTTCTGTACAGATTGAAAACAAGAGCTAAATATATGCTTTGAAGTGCAATTACCCCATTGTTGCTGGGAAACTTGTCAGTTTGAGGTTGGCTTCATCAGGTTTGAAGCTGAGAAACTTCTGGGATGTCAGGTTCTAGTAACAAACTGAAAAATTTCCTGGCAGAATAAGAAATAAAATTCTCAAGTAGACTTCTTGCCTCCCCAGAACACAGCGGGGAGGATGGTATCACCAAAAGGCCTTGGAACTGATGCATGATGTTAGGCTAGGAGCTTGAGGAGGCCATGGCATGTGCCACAGATGAAAATTGGAAGCAGGCTCACGACACAAGCAGGTACAAGTTAGCCACCCAATGGGGCTCCTAATCCAAAGGGAAATAATTGAAAAAATATGAAATGAATAATAACCAACATTTATTGAGCTCTCCACATGCCTATCTAACCATCCCTTCATTTATCCAAGCATCAAATTTTATCTATCTATCCATCCATCCCTATACATCCACCTATTCATCCATCCATCAATCCACACCCATCAAATATTTACTGCGGGCCTGTTAGGTACTAAGGACTTTCTTGGTGCTGAGAATATAGAGATGAATGCAGCAGATTGAACCCTTGCCCTCATGAAACATACATTCTAGTGGGATGGAGAGTAGAGGGAGGAGACAATGAGCAAATACATAAATATTATATAATATAACCTCAGTGATAAGTGTTATGAAGAAAAAAAACCAGGATGAGGGGACTAAGACTGTCAGGGGAATTTTTAGATAGTATGGCCAGGACATTTTGCTAAGCATAGGACAAAACATAATTGTATGTAATTTTCCTCTGCAGTATATTTTAGAGGACACTGGATGGTAATAAATTAACTTGTTTCCAAGAGTTAGATTCAAATTCAAGCCCACGTAATGCCACAGTCTACGCCCTTGGCACTTCTGTTTTTCAGTCCCAGGGATCTGAACTGGTCAAAGCCGAGCCAGATAAATGCTGGTGTGTTGCTGTAATTTTTTTCTCTAGCACAAATATTTATGAAGTTCATATGATGTATGACACACTGCACCAAACTCTGGGAAATAGACTGTCCCTGCTCTAAAAGAGCACATAGTCTGGTAGGAATGTGGACAATTTAGAATACAGCAGAGCAAACCCTGGGTCTTCTGTAAGGGTCGGTGCTGGGATAGGAGCTCTAGAGAAGGCTGGATCCCCTCAGCCTGACCGCCCCCACCCACCTCTGTGCTCAGCCCTGCCTTCCTTGGATCTCACCTCCTTTCACTCACCTCTTGCCCCAGTGCTCCACCCAGCCTGCCCTGCTCATTGTTCCTCAAGTCCACCCTACTTGCCCTTGCCTCAGACTTTTCACTACCCACTGCGTCTGCATTGCTTTCCATTCCCTACCCAATTTTCTTCAAATAGTTATTTCCATCTTCATGTGCGGTGTATAATTTCTGCTCCTGTGTTTATGCACTGTCTCCTCCACTTGAATATCAACTCTTCAAGAGCAGAGATTTTTTTTTTTATTATTCAGTTTTATCTTCCTGGCAGCTTGAAACAGTGTCTGACACAATACAGGTCCTTAATGAAGGGAAGAATGTATAAATGACTCGCACTAGGCTGATGATAGCTGG
Source organism: Bison bison bison (assembly GCF_000754665.1). Lineage (NCBI taxonomy): Eukaryota > Metazoa > Chordata > Mammalia > Artiodactyla > Bovidae > Bison > Bison bison. The sequence goes on along the minus strand of NW_011494767.1, from coordinate 158,865 downwards.
GGGACTCAAATGTAAAAATGCAAAAGCCTGGGCCCCACCCTGGGGAGTTAGTAATTTTGGAGTAAAGCCTGAGCATCTGAAATTGTCAAATGCTGAAAGTTAATTCTAAGGCACCAGAGCCAACTGTTAAATATTCAGGAATTTTGTGAGCTGGTTGCTAAATGCAGCCATTGTGAAAAATTAGATTATATAAAGCCACAATTATGTTTAATTATATTTAAAACAAATATACTCAAACTTGAAATACCCCAAATTCATCACTATAATTCCTAGGTATTTTACTACAGATTACTATTATCTGTGCTCGGGTTATGTTGACTGTATTTGTACAGCAGAAATACTCTACAGCATAAGCTACTGTGTGGCCCTTCCCAACACTATTTAGTGATGTCACGTTGATAGCTTGAAATTGGTCACCACAGAAGTATTTTCCATGGATGGTAGCCTGCCAGACTCCTCTGTCCATGGAATTCTCCAGACAAGAATGTTGGAGTGGGTTGCCATTTCCTTCTTCAGCAGATCTTCCCAACCTAGGGATCGAACCCAGGTCTCCTGCATTGCAGGCAGGTTCTTTACCCTCTGAGCTATTGGGGAAGCCCATGGGAGTATTTACATCCTGGAAATTGCTAAATGCTACAGATTAGGTCTTGGTCTGTCTGAAGAATAAGTTGTTGAAGATTTACCAGCACACCACTGGGCACCCTCAAGTTCAAGAACCACTGACAGATGGAGAGAGAATGGATTCAAATCAATGGTGCCACTCGTTAGCTGACACTTTGGAATACTCTGGGTGGTTCCATTGGGCTAGTGCTGTGGTTCTCAAACTTTCAGGTGCTGGAAGCCCTTTATGGTGTTAAAAACTATTCAGGACCCTCAAAAGATTTTGTTTATGTGGGTCATATCTCTGGATATTTATTGCAAAATACTGAGTTAAAATGAAAAAAATTTTAATGTGCTTATTAATTGAAAATAATAGTTTTAGTTTAAATAAACATAAATAGTTTATCTTTTATGAATAATAAATGGATTTTCCAAAACAAAGAAAACTTTAATGAGAAGCTGACATAGTTACATTTTTGTAAACCCCTTGTCAAGCTTAACAGAAGACAGCTGGCTCCTTATACCTGCTTTTTCATTCAGTCTGTTAGAATATGGCCCCTTACGAAGCTTTGGGAAAACATCACTGAATTCTCATGAGAGAGTGAAAGTGAATAAAGCAAATAATGTCTTAGCATTATTATGAAAATAGCTTTGACCTCAGGCCCCTTGAAAGGGCCTTACAGACCCCATGGGTCCTTGAATCATGTTTTGAGAACCTCTCATGTAGCATAAAAAGTCCAAAGTAAGCAGGGGAGGAACTGATGGATTGGAGATAAAGCATGAGAGAGAAGCAGGGGCCAGATGGCATCTGATGGAGTTCATGGAGAGCCGCTGAGGGCTTAAAAGCTGGAGAGTGACAAGGTCATTCTTTTATTTTGGAGAGATCATGGGTTATAGTGAGGAAACTAGACTAGAAAGACTGAGAGGGGTTTGGGGTGGGGGCCCAGCTGGGAGGTTATTACCATAAAGCAGATAAGACATGAAAGAGGCCTGAACTGAAGTCATGGCTGTAAATCTGGAGGGCAAGTGTAGCATGGTAGAGTTGAAATAATTTTGCAATCAATTATATGTGAGGGGAAAAGAAGGGAGGGAGGGTGTACCCAGATTTCTGTATTGGGCAGCTGAGTGGGTGGTGAATGGTCCAGGGTAGGAAATAATTAACTCCACTTTGCACTTGTAAGCAGAATTTTCTAGTAGGCAGTTGACAGGTAGGTCAGAGAATAGGAGAGGTATCCAGGCAGGGCAGAAGTGGCCTGGGGAAATCAGCCAAGGCTTAGAGGGACAAACTGATTTGACTATGATCAAGCAGCTTCTAAGTGCCTAGAACATTTTTCAGCAGGATAATGCACAAAACTGTTATCACAGTGCCCAGTACACAGTGGTTATGTAAATAAATTGGTTATATTTTGCCTTCATTTATTTATTTTTCTCTAACTTGCAAATGGATTGTGTAGGTGGTCCCCCTGCAGTCCACTCCACAGTTCCTGAGGTTCATTTGTGATAGTATAACGTGTGGGCTAATGCAAGAGGCTTAATGCAATTTTCTTTAGGCTGTGGCCAGGAAAATTAGTAAGACTGAAAAATATTAGGTAGCTATTCTGCAACTTGCAATGGAAAAATCTGAACAGAGTAAAAACCTGGGAGCAGGGTATCAAGTATCAACCCCTCTGCCCCCAAATGCTTTAGGAGCAGAAGAAATCTGGTGCCGAGTTAAACAGCTACTGCACAGGCTCTGTGCATAATGAGCACTGATACTGACCACATGATTGATGCGGGACAATTTAGTCACAGGGTGCCCAGAAGGGTGAGGGGTATGGTCAGAAAAGGCTCATATAACTGTCATTCAGTCACACATTTACCCAACAAATATTCATTGAGTACCCAGCCAGAGACAAAGCAAGATGCTAAGTCCTGTGGGAGTTATAAAGTGGGATGAAATTAGGAATTTACAGCCTCTAATGTGAATAAGGAACATTTCTTGAACTCTTATATTATGCTAGACACTGTTCTAAGCCTTAGACATGTGTTAGGTCTTTTGATCTTGACAACCAGTAGTATAGGTTGCATGTTATTATTATCAATACATTTCTCATTATTCACATGGGAAAGCTAAAGCAAGGGGGAAATAAGGCACTTGCCTAAATCTCTAGAACACGTGCTACCAACGGGAAGACAAGTGAAAATCTCTGAGAGTGAGATCAAGGTAATCATCGGTCAGATCAACTAAACCTGTAACATGTCTTCACCAAGCAAGCTTGCTTTAACTGTTGCTACAAAAACCTTGCATGTTCTCCAAGCATCAGGTAGCTTAAACAAGTTGTTTGTCAAGAACTTGGAGCCAGCTGTGTCCAGTTTAAGTTCAAGCCAGTTAACTGGCTTAGGACCACCAGCCCTCTAATTGGGCTTGAACAAGTGTTTGCCCATGACCTTTTGACATCAGAGGGCCCAAAACTCCACCCTCAGAACATGCTAATGTCTCCATTTCTTGAATCTTCAGCCTATGAAGAAGCCTATAGCATAGTTTTGCCTGTGAGAACAATTATATCACTTTCTAATTTCCAATCACCTTTTCCCATGCTTCCCACGCCTCGGCTTTATCCCATAAATACCCCCAGCCCCTTATTTCAGGGGAGGCTGGTTTGAGAGTTCTCCATCTTTCTGTTTAGTCACCTTGTGGATGAGCCCTTTGGTGCAAAGTTTGGCATCTCAGCATTTGGTTTGCTGTATACGTCAGAAAGCAACCTGTTTAAGTAAGAAGAGGATGTTGGGCGTGCACCCAGTCTTCTGTAGTGGAGCAGGCCAAGGAGAAGAAACTTGCAAGGTAGGAGCATATGAGACTGCTCTGGGGCACAGGCAATATGTGGAGTGCAATGGGAGGTGAGGGGGAAAGCATGGCGCCAACCTGGCATTGCTAAGTCGTTTCAGTCGTGTCCGACTCTGTGCGACCCCATAGATGGCAGCCCACCAGACTCCCCCGTCCTTGGGATTCTCTAGGCAAGAACACTGGAGTGGGGTGCCATTGCCTTCTCCAACCTGGTATAAATATATATAAATATATATATTTACTGAATATATATATATATATTCAGTAAAGAGCTAGAGAATATTTTAAAGCACATGAGGTTATGTAATAAAAAGAATAGTTTAGAAAAAAATGACACAGCAGAAGAGTTGAAGGAGAGGGAGAATGAGGGCAGGGGAATAAAGGTAGGACCCCAATGATTCTTTGATCTTCCTTGAAAGAAGAGTTAGGGTTAGCTTGTTTCTGCAATTGATATTCTTTATAACTCTCTTTCACATTTAAACTCACTATGGGTTTCCCAGGTGGCACAGTGGTAAAGATTATGCCTGCCAGTGCAGGAAATGCAAGAGACTTGGGTTTGATTCCTGCCTCAGGAAGATCCCTGGAGCAGGACATGGCAACCACTCCAGTATTCTTGCCTAGAAAATTCCATGGATAGAAAAGCCTGGCGGCTTGCAGTCCCTGGGATCGCAAAGAGCAGCACTCAACTGCACACGCAGCAGACGTCTACACGCTCACTATAGAAAACTTAGAACATGCAGGAAAGTGTAAAGACGGAAAACATCCATGACACCCAATACTCCAAGGTAACTACCATTAATATATTTATTTACTGCCAGGCTTTTTTCTAGGCATTGTTCTCTAGGTGGGTGGAGAGATGACGTGCGGTGGATAAATAGAATTGATTGAACAAATTGGAATTATGTTGCTTAGAATCCTGCATTCCCCTCTCCTCCCCACCATGGTCACATCGGGAATGTTTTTCCCCTACCATTAAACCTTTCTTTAAACAACCATGTATTTGCTTGATTGAAATATGGCATAATTTAAGTAATTTGCTATTGTTGGATATGTTCTTTGGTTCCTACTTGGCTTTTGTAGTTGCAAATAGTGCTGTAGGTAACAACCTTGTATGTTGATCTTACCCCTTATCTCTGAGTATTTCCTCAGGTTTAATTCCTATGACTGAAATTACCGGGTTAAGGGGGCTGAGCATTCTTAAGGTTCTTGATCTGTATTTCTAAATTGCTTTTTGGAAAGACTGCAACAATTTGCATATCCACCAGCCCTGGGCAAATGTTCTGCCAGTGGATTGTACATTCTGCATCAGCTTTTAAATATCTAGCCCTGAATTGTGTTGGTTATGCCAGACCACAGTTTCAAATTGGATTTCAAATTTTTTGACTTGGATCATGTGTCAGATCAGGACAGTTCTTTCTCGAAGCCAGGTTTGTGCAGTAGCCCGAGTGCTTGATAAGGAGCTGTTTCTGTCGTCGGTGCAGAAATGAAATTGACGTCATCGACCATTGCTGGACAGAAAGGAATACAACTTGAAGAAAGCTCTTTATAAAGAAAGGGAAGGACTGGCTTTTCAGACACCTTATTTTTAAGTCTACTTCAGCATAGGCAATCCTGATGATTTGGGGCCTGATTACCACACATTTTTAGCCCTGTCTGTCTCTTTCTGATGAGATGGGATTTTACCAATTCATTTTTCATTAACCCCTGTGCCAGAGGACTGAAAGAAGGAACAAAAGAAAAAGAAAATCAGAGATGCCCAAGCTTTTTTGGTTTTCTTTTTTGATTGATGGATGAATAAACTCAAAATGTAAGTGAACACTCCAATAGTCCTTGCTCTTTGACACTCAAATCACAGAAAGTTGAGAGGTTGTCTTAGAAATGATTGGGAAGAATTTTTTTTTTCCGATCATAATGATGTCTGATTTTTCTAGCTTTGGATAGTACATGTCTAGTCTTTTTTAAACCTCTAACATACAGAAGTCCGAGGGACTCCCAGGGTTTTGTCCATTTCATCCTACTCATCCTCCTAGCATGTCCCAGTTTATCTGTGTGATGAAGAAGAGGGGGTGAATTAGGTTACTGTCCATTCTAACCCCAGTGAATCTTTAATCCTAACATCTTAATCCAGGACAAATGCCCTATGGGGAAGATTGAAGGGAGCAGGGAATCCTGGTGTTTTGACGTTTCCCATAGGCAAACTATAGTTCCTTCCCATTATAGCTACACTATGCTAAGCGCTCTGCAAATATTATCACATTCATTCCAAATGATGACAGGCACTATTAATAGTGCCGGGGTTTACAGGTGGGGGAACTGAGTCACATAGGCATTAAGTATTGGATTGACCAAAAAGTTCGTTTGGGTTTTTGGTGAAATGTTACAGGAAAAACCCAAAGGAACTTTTTGGCCAACCCAATTCCGTGAAGGTGTCACAGAGCTGGTGAGTTGTAGACATGTGTTTCAAACCAGGCCAGTCTGGGCCCAAAGTGAGGGCTCTCAACCACTGTACTATGCTGTCTCCACAATTACAGCTTTTTCTCAATTAGCCTCTGAGTGGTCCAAAGCCCACTGACTCTGCTTCCCATGATTGGCTCTGTCAACAGATGCATATGTCTCGCCAGCCTCAAACCAGGGCTTCCCAGGTAGTGCTAGTGGTAAAGAACCTGTCTACAATGCAGGAGACACAAGAGACACAAATTCAACCCCTGGGTTAGGACTTTCTCCCAGAGGAGGGCATGTCAACCCACTCCAGTATTCTTGCCTGGAGAATCCCATGGACAGAAGAGCCTGATAGGCTACAGTCCATGGGGTCTCAGAGTCGAACACAACTAGAGAGACGCAGCGTGCATGCCTGGCCTCAGACTGATGGTGGAAACACAAGCATATCTCATGGTGTTGGCTTGCAGCATGAATAAGATGTTATTTGTAATGAATAACTCTCTTCATTTATTGGCATTTGTTAGCTGGGCAAGTTGACTCTCTGTGCCTCAGTTTACCTATCTGTCAAATGGATGTGATAGTATCCATTTCAGGGGATTGTTGTGAAAGTCAAATGAATTAATACATATGAAGTACTCAGTATCTAGCACAGTGACACTACTCTTTAAATGTTGTTAATATCATTACATCACATTATAAGCTACAACTATTTACGAGGCACTGTGCAAAACACTGGAAAAACAAGGTTAAACAAGACAGGTGGGTCCCTCCCCTCAGGTCTAGTGGAGGAAATTTTTTTGAACTAATACTGACAAATGATAAACGTTAGGAGTGTTACAAAGAAGAACTACGGGTTGCTGTCAGAGCGACCAGTAAAAAGCTCTAACCTGATCCCTAACTGGAGATCAGCAAAGTCTTCCATAAGAAGGTAGCTTGGCATAGCAGACACTGAAATTTCTCCCCAGGTGTATTTCTCCTTACTTTCTGTATTCTCACCTGTTTTCTTCACCCCCAATATCCAATCCATGAACAAGATATACAGGCTCTTATTGTAAAATAAACCCCAGTTTTATTCAATTCCACCAGTATTACCCTTTCTTGAACCACCACATCCACCTTGCCTTCTGCAGGAGTCTCCAAAGGTTTTCCTTCCATGCTTTCTCTCTGTCATATCTGCTACCCATTCTCCATAGCATCAAGAGTAATCTTTTAAAAATGTGAACATAAATTAAAATGTCCCAGTGACTTACATTTAAACTGAAAATCTGGGGCCCTTACCCATGGTTTATAATGCCCTAGGTGATCTGCCCCACTACCTCTCTGATCAGTGGTATACCTGTCTGTCTCCATCACTGTGCCCTAGGAATAAGTCTTTTTCCTCTCGGCTTTACAAAGCTTGTCCTGCCTCAGGACCTTTGCACGTACTGCTGCCTCTCTCTGGTGTATCCTTTTTATCAGTGTCACAGCTCCAGTAACTAAGAGGTGATCTAATCAACCTGTAGAGATCTCCCACCCAACCACTACTCTCCAGAGAGCCCCGAGTTCCCTACCCCATCTTTGTTTTTCCAACAATCACCAAAATTATCTTGTCCATTCATTGCTTACTTGTTTCCTCTTTCTCCCCAGTGCTGGAATATAAGATAAACAGGATCTAGGGCTCTGCCTTTTATTCACTACTGTCCCCATCATCTACAACAGTGCCTGGGACTTCCCTTATGGTCCAGTGGTTAAGAATCCACCTTGCAATGCAGATGACACAGGTTCAATTCCTGGTCAGGGAACTAGGATCCCACATGCCACAGACAAGCCCATGTGTTGCAACTAAAACCTGACCCAGCCAAATAAATAAATATTAAAAATCAGTGCCTGACACACAGTAGGTACTAAATAAATATTTGTGATCCAAATGACTGAAGTTCTTTTCATCTGAATCCTAGGAGGAGGATGAGAGTTAACCAAGTGAAGATGAGGAGCAAGAATCTTCCGGGCAGGGGAACAGTATGTTTAAAGACCTGGAACTTCAGGAAGAGTATGGTATTTTAAGGGAACTGAAAAGGAGTGCAGCTGGAGTGCCAAGGACATGGAACAGGTTGAGGCTGGCAGACAAGTAGGGCCAGAGCATCCTGGGACCTGCAGCCATGCTGAAGATTGTGGACTTTTGTAAGGGCAGTAGAAGGCTGTTTTAAAGCTTAAGCCACAGACTCAGGTTAGTGTTTCTAAAAGAACTCTCTGTAGTAAATGGATTGGCTTAGGGTAGATTTTAACACCAGGTCATAACTCCCTTTCCCTTGCCTCAATCTGAGCAAAACCTTGTAGGGTAGACAAGAAACACATGATTACTTCCAAACTGCAGGTGTAAAATTAAAAAAGCAAAGATTCCGAGAGCATAAACAAATTGCTGATGGTCAGCATGACTTGATTCTGACCTTCCCTGGCTTCAAGCAGCCATGAACAAAGGACACGGGAAGTGCGTATAGGGAGCACCCGGCTGAATGCCCTTGGTGTCTCTCCTCCTCTCTGTCCTAGGGAGGGGGGCATCAGGCACAACATACATTAGAACCCATGCTTGTAATAAATCTTCTGCTTCCCTGTGAAAAGACCATCATGAATCTTGTCTATTAAAGAGCTTCTCTGCTCTGTGAATTTTAACAACCTTCTTTAGTGTAGAAATTCGGCCTCTTGTTGTCCACGTTTGAAATTCAAATCTTGGGTGAGTAGATATATTACACCACTGAGGTACAGGAGCGGGAAGGCCATCCATCCATCCACCTCCATTTAGGTCATTCCTTTTCACCTGTAACGGATGAATCCTCTGCCCTGGTTTGCTTCTACATCCCTGTTCACCCGCCGCCCCCACCCCCTACCCCACGATGAGAGCCCAGAACACTGACTGCTGTGGTGGGAGGAAGAGAGGTAACTGCTACAGGTGAGGTGCAGTACGAGCCGGGTCGCATTTAATCCATCAGCAGCAATCCCTTCCTTGTTTTTGCTGACTGAGAGATCTAAATCGCATGTTTCAGGTAAAACGTACCAACACGTTGGAATTAAAGTCAATAGTCTCTATTCTGACTACCCCCACACCAAATCCACCCCCATCATCCCTTACATTGTCAGAACCACCTCCCCAGTGACTCAGCCTCAGATTTTTCTCCCAACTATCTCATGCTCCATTACCATCAGTCATCTGATGGAAACAAATCTGGTTAGGTTTCTGCCTGGCTCAGAAACATTCCCTGGCTCCCCACTGCCCACAGCTTACCATCTAATAAGGAACAAAACCAATCATGCTAGAAGAACAATAAGAGAAGAGGCCTGTTAGGGCAACGGGAGGTGTGGATGATTCATGATGCTTTTGCTGCAGGAGCAGCGGCTGAGGGGTGGGGGCTTGGGGGTGGGGAGCACGGAGATTCCACAGAAGGCGGCTGAGCTGGATTTGGTGATGGATAGAGGGGTCTCTTCTAAAAAGAAGGCGGCAACATGAGCAAAGACACTGAAAGGCTGAGCCACGGCTTCGGCTGCCCCTGGGACACATAACCGGTTGTTATTGCGCCACGGAATCTTTCTCTCCGAGCTCTGAGGAGCAGCATAGCAACAAGCAATGATTTGTTACAGCTAGGTTGTCAGGCAGTTTATCTGATGTTAGCGTCCACGTGAACTGCATGATGATTTATGAAACTCAATTTCTTCACCAATACAGGCAAACAGATTCAGCTGTGCAGTTAGGAAGAGCTTGGGGAAAGGCAGCCTCTAGGGAGAGACTGAGGCTACCCTCCCCCTATGGCTCCAGCTCCAGCTCCACCTCCATGCCGTGCTGGTTGGGATCAAGGCTCTGGAACACAGCTACAGGGCTGGGGCTGAGCTTGCAGGCTAGTAAGGAAAATGATTAAAAAATAAACCAAAAAACAATGCTGGAATTCAAATGCCATGGTGTTGCTGTGGTTTTTCCCTTTTTGCCTTCTGGATTTGGCTTTGGAACTCTCTCTTTTGGCTAAGGAAGGGGTATTTGTGTCCTGGGAAAGTCAAGTAGATACTGCAAGGGCACCAGTAGAGGGGTTCAGGGGAAGGGAGGCTTCCTCTGTCTCTGAGGCAGTCCCTAGCCTAGACTTAAAGCTAAAGGGGCAAAGAGTCCTGAATATTTTTCCAGTTCAGTTCATTGGGACCATAGGGCTCCACAGAGGCACTGGGTCTAAATCATAGCTAATAAGAAAGAGGATCCATTTGCCCAGGCTTGTTCTGTATGTTGCTTTCATCAAACTTGGCAGCTTAAGGTCAATGGTATTTGGAGATTGTCCTTGAGGCTAGATTGGTCCCAAAGTTTAGAATTGCCAGGCCCCAGGGTCACAAGGAAGACTGATTCATGCTCTGTGAATTTTGTGTCTGGGACTCTGGCAAGAACTCACAGTAAGAAACAAGGATATGATACAGTTAGTTCCAACTGCCTTCAGCCCAAAGCAGAACTGCTGCTGATAAAGGCACACTAACTTGTCCTAGGCTACCTGCCCCTTTGGCACTGCTTCTGCACAGCATTGCATGTCCTCTCTAGGCCTGTGTATATATTAGCCAAGTGACTATATGAGTCACCATATAACAGTCAAGTGATCTATAGACCTAATGCAGTTTCTATTAAAATCCTAGCACGGTTTGGTAGACATAGACAAGCTTATTCTAAAATTTACGTGAAAAAGGAAATGTGCTAGAAAGGCCAAAATAATTTTCAAGAAGAAGAGTGAAGTGTGAATAAAGACTTCAATGTTAAGGCTTAATAGTTACAGTAATCAAGGCAGTGTGGTATTGGTAGAGAGAGAGGCACACAAATCAAGGGGGCAGAACAGAGAGCCCAGAAAGTGACCTGCAACATATGCCCCAAGTGATTTTTGACAAATTGTTTTGACAAACAATTTAAGAATAACCTTTTTAACAAATGGTCCTGGAGTGATAGGATGTTATGAATGGTGTCTGCCCCATACTCCCACAAATTCATATGTTGAAACTCTAATCCCTAAGGTGACTATATTTGGAAGATAGGGCTTTGAGGAGGTATTTAAGGTTAAATGAGATTCTAAGGATAGAGTCCTAATGCATATTAGAAAAAGGAAGAAAGAGATCTACGTTCTCTCCTTTTCTCTCGCCCCTCCCTTCTCTATGTGAGCACACAGCAAGAAGGGAGCTCTCTGCAAGCCAGGGAGAGAGGCACCTTCACCAAGAACCCAACCCTGATCTCATGCTTCTAGAGTTCAGAATTATGAGAAAACAAATTTCTGTTGCTGAAACCTCCCAGCCTATGATAGTTTGCTATGGCAAGCTGAGCTGATTAACAGACATCTATAGACAAAAAAAGAGCCTAGACCCCACACCTTATAAAACCATATTAATGCAAAATGAATCATGGACTCAAATGGAAAGTGCAAAACTATAGAACTTTCAGAGAGAAACATAGAAAATCTTTGGAACCTAGGACCAGGTGAACAATTCTTAGACTTGAGAGTAAATGCATCATCTATAAAGGAACAATTCAAATATTTTCATCACCAAGAAAATTAAAATCATTTGCTTTGTGAACAACTCTTTTAAAAAGATGAAGAGATAAGTATGCAGACTGGAAGAAAGTATTTGTAAACCCCCTATGGGACAAAGTATTCCTATGAATAATATGTAAGGGATGCTAAAAACTCCACATGTAAAAAGTCCCAATTAGAAAATGAACAAAATATACAAATAGATATTTATCAAAGAAGATATACAGACGGCAGATAATCACATGAAAAGATGTTCAGCATCATTAGCCAATGAGGAAATATAAAGCCATAATGAGATATCACACACTCCTATCAAAATTGCTAAAATTAAAAATGTGATAATATCAAATTTTGGGGAAGATGTGGAAAAACTAGCATACATTGCTGGTTTTTAAATGGTACAGCTACCCTAGAAAACAGTTTCTAAAAACGTTAAACATAAATTAATCATATAACCCAGCAATTCTACTTTCAGGTAAATATCCAAGAAACATGAAACACACACATACACTTGTTCATGAATATTCATAGAAGCTTTATAATAGCCAAAACGAAGAAGCAAGGAATAAACAAGATACCTGTTAGTGAATGGATAATCAAACTGTGGTTGTTGTTGCTATTGTTGTTCACTCAGTTGTGTTCGACTCTTTGTGACCCCTGGACTGCAGCACGCGAGGCTTTCCTGTCCTTCACTATCTCCCAGAGCTTGCTCACACTCATGTCCATTGAATTGGTGATGCCATGCAACCATCTCATCCTCTGTCATCCTTGTCTCCTGCCTTCTATCTTGCCCAGCATCAGGGTCTTTTCCAAGGAGTCGGCTCTTTGCATCAGGTGGCCCAAGTATTGGAGCTTCAGCATCAGTCCTTCCAATGAATATTCAGGGTTGATTTCCTTTAGGATTGACTGGTTTGATCTCCCTGCTGTCCAAGGGACTCTCAAGAGTCTTCTCCAACACCACAGTTTGAAAGCATCATTTCTTTGGCACTCAGTCTTCTTTATGGTCCAACTCTCATATCCATACATGACTACTGGAAAAACCATATCTTTGACTAGATGGACCTTTGTCAGCGAACTAATGTCACTGCTTTTTAATACACTGTCTAGGTTTGTCAAAGCTTTTCTTCAAACAGCAAGTGTCTTTTAATTTCATGGCTGCTGTCACCATCCATAGTGATTCTCAAGCCCAAGAAAATAGTCTCTCACTGTTTCCATTGTTTCCCCATGTATTTGCCACGAAGTGATGGGACTAGATTCCGTAATCTTAGGTTTTTGAATGTTGAGTTTTAAGTCAGCTCTTTCACTCTCTTCTTTCGCCTTCATCAAGAGGCTTTTTAGTTCCTCTTAACTTTCTGCCATTAGAGTGATGTCATCTGTATGTCTGAGATTATTGATATTTGTTTCTCCTGGCAATCTTGACTCCAGCTTGTGCTTCATCCAGCCAAGCATTTCACATGATGTACTATGCATATAAGTTAAATAATCCAGGTGACAGTATACAACCTTGACATACTCCTTTCTCAATTTTGAACCAGTCTGTTGTTTCATGTCTGGTTGTAACTGTTGCTTCTTGACCTGCATACAGGTTTCTCAGGTGGCAGGTAAGGTGGTCTAGTATTTCCATCTCTTTGAGAATTTTCCATAATTTGTTGTGAGCACAACTAACACAGTAAAAGGCTTTAGTGTGGTCAGTGAAGCAGAAGGAATTCTGAAATTCCCTTGCTTTTCCTGTGATCAAACTGTGGTACATACATACAATGAAAATATAATGATACTTTTTATAACATGGATGAATCTTAAAAACATTATGCTGCTTGTCCCTGCTCCTTGCCTCTTAGAACATCCTTGATGTGCTCAGCTGAGTGTTCTGTGGGCCCAGAGTGTTTACTGTTTAAAAAAAGTATTCAAAGCCATTCCAAGCCCCTTGAAGAGCACAGTTATGAATAAGGAAATAGGACCACCGTTTTGTTGGTCTTCAGAATTGAAGCTATGGTTTGAGGGATAGCTAGGGGATATTTGTATTGTGCTGCTAGAGGTGAAATTCATGAACAGACAGAAGAAATATATTTATCAAGTAATTTGAGTTTCATCCTTGATTAAGGTAGGGACAAAGCAATACAAAATTAGACTGTGATAATGTAATTCTCATGACTTTTAGGACAGCTTCTGAAAAACCAATCTTTGAGTTCTAGGGGCTGCATGGTTGCAAAGCTTAAACTTAAGGGAATTGAGGAAGGCAACCCCTAGAAGTGGTACTCTTCTAGTGGTATAATTTGACTCAACTGGGGGATCCTTGGCCAGTCTAGACAGAAAAGATAGATACATACAGTGTACTGGCCATTCTAAGTTGGTAAAGCAATTTATTTGGTTAATTCTGATAAGGAAGGAGATTCTGGCATGCTAAGTAGTTACATGACCCTGAGCAGCCAGTGTCCCCCAGCTTCTTACAGGAACAATTTGTGTTCAGTCACTCCAGATGGAGTATTAACCAATCTGTGATAACTTTGGATGGCCATGGATTCCTCAGCTATACTGACCAGCTCCAGGTATGCCTAACAGATGCCAGCAGGTTTGGGTAACTCATTGAACTCCATTCCCCTATCTGGAACTGCAGTTATTCCTCCTGAAGGGAGAGTTTCCAGTAAGTGCAGGTCATAAACTTGCATTAAGTCCCTGCCCGTCATCCATTCAGCCAGTCTCTTAACGACGGCACAGTGCAGTGAAACACTGGGATCAGCCCCTCTGCAAAGGCCACGACCCTGATGGAGCTCTGAGAAGATGGTTGAATTTAACTTTGTAAAAGAAGTCAAAGTCACCACAAGGCTTCCTTAAAAGAACGTGGGAGTGTCAAGATCTGTTGTTTCTTTCTCTGTGCTGCTCAGAAGGATCTGAGGCTGTGGGGTGAGCTGATCACAGAATCAAGGTGTGCTGAAGTCCATCCTATGCTTTGCCCCACTGGCTCCCTTGGGGAGTCCCAGAAGTGATCTGAGCCCAACTTTTAGTCGGACAGACTGACTTCCGAGGGAACACAAGAAGCCAGACATGGAAGACCATATATTGTGGAGTTCCCTTTATATATCATATCCTGAAAAGGCAAATCTATGAGACAGAAAGTAGACTGGTGTTTGTTTAGGGCTGAAGTGGGAGCCAGGAGTGAAAGTGGGTAGGATATATCCGTTAAAGGTTATGGAAATGTTCTAAATTTTCACTGTGGTTATGGGTGCAATTCAGTAAATTCACTCAAAATTATTAAATTTGTATAAGTGAATTTTATGTAGGTTGCACCTCAAGAAAGCTAATAATTTTTAAAAATTGATTTTTAGTTTGAAAATTTACAGAAAAACTAAGAAATGAATAGTATATTCAGTACACAGCTATAGCTTTAAGGTAATAGAAATTGGGAAGACCCTTTGTTCTATACCCTCAAGTTCCATTGCAGCCCCTAGATTCCTTGATACTAAGATACTGAGTTGAAATTAAAATTTAACATGTAGAATCACAAATACAGTGGGTCTGTCATTATCTCACGACATGTTGTATATTCAGATGTTCAGACCTTCCTTCACTAGAGCTATCATTATTAAAGAAATTACAGCTTTTTGGAGAAATCATTCCACAGTAGAACTTCCATGTCCAACTTGAAACCATTTCGATAGTAAAAATCAAAATGATTCATCCCATAGCCATGTTCTGATCTTGAAAGAAAAATTTTACCCAGTGCAAAATCGTAATTGTAGTTTTACAATTTTAACTTGTTCTCTGGCATCCTTAAATTCATCTTCAGGCTTGAAAAGTGGTAGAAGTCATCACTTCTTGCAAAGAAGTTCAGCTATACTTAGAGAACAAAATAAGCCAAACTAGAGAGTTCTAGTGAGAGATCAACATGTGAGTTGCCATTATTTGTTTGCTAAAAATATGTTTACTATAGTAGAACATATTTTCAGACTGCCAAGATGTGGAATCCTCAACTCATTCTTTTAACTCTCCATCTGTTCAGTGCTCTGCCACTTTTATTTTTATAATGTGAGGATAACTTAGTCTCAGTAGAATAAGAGACTAAAATTACAATATGGTGTGTGTTTATCTATATAGATATATTTAAACAAGGTATAAATATGAACACACACATATACATAGTCTAAGGAAAAATATATCATTTGTAGCTTCAGAGGTATTTTTAACAGCTAATTATTATTTTTTTTAATTCTAAGGAGGACACTCTACCTTCAGTGGTCATGGATGATATTATATTAAAATGTTTGAAAACCATTTTTGACTAAAAAGCAAGTTGATGTATAGGACCATTTGGATGAAGAAAAGAAGACTTGGGTTCTGGTCCCTCATGTGAGCCAGTTACTTGTATCTTTAGGCCCCCCTTTTCTCATGTTTGAAGGACTATTAAGAGATTTAGGGAAGATAATCTCTAAAGGGGCTTCCCTGGTGACTCAGCCGATAAAGAACCTGCCTGCAATGTGAGAGATCCAGGTTCAGTCCCTGGGTCAGGAAGATCCCCTGGAGAAGGGAGTGGCAACCCACTCCAGTATTCTTGCCTGGAGAACTACATGGTCAGAGGAGCCTATAGTCCATGGGGTTGTAAAGAGTCGCATAGGACTGAGGGACTAACACACTAATCTCTAAAATGCCTATAAACCTAAAATATGACCCAGAGACTTTTTTTTTTTAATTTTAAATAGATCTGTTCAACAAACAATTGAACAACAGTTTTAAGATACTTTATAACATTGTAGAACTACAAAGTTTTGGGGTCAGAACTCTGTCTCTTCTACTTTCAAATTTCTTACCTTAGTCAAGTTATTTCATCATTCTGAGCCCTAATTCCATTACCATTAAACATGAGGTTAATAATGTATACTTCATAGTGATGCAGTATGGTTAAAGTAACACTAACCAATATAAAATATAAATTCCCAGGCCTTGATGGATTAAATGCTAGATATTTATTTCTTCCTCTTAAAAGATTTTAGTAGTGAAAAGGGACCGAAGCTGCTTCTATTAATACAATTTTCCAGGTATGTGTAGCAGAGAAAGGAAGAGTGAAGTAAGCTTACAGACTTGCTAACCACATTCAGTTCAGTTCAGTTGCTCAGTCGTGCCCAACTCTTTGCAAAGCCATGGACTGCAGCATGCCAGGCCTCCCTGTCCATCACCAACTCCCAGAGTTTGCTCAAACTCATGTCCATTAAGTTGGTGATGCCATCCAACCATCTCATCCTCTCTCGTCCCCTTCTCCTGCCTTCTATCTTTCCCAGCATCAGGGTCTTTTCCAACGGCTTTTCTTTTGGCTCTTCACATTAAGTGGCCAAAGTATTGGAGTTTCAGCTTCAGCATCAGTCCTTCCAATGAATATTCAGACTGATTTCCTTTAGGATTGACTGATTTGATCTTGCAGTTCAAGAGTCTTCTCTAACACCACAGTTCAAAAGAATTGCAATTCTACGGGCATTCAGCTTTCTTTATGATCCAACTGTCACACCATACATGACAACTGGAAAAACCATAGCTTTGACTAGACGGACCTTTTTTGGCAAAGTGATACCTCTGCTTTTTAATATGCTGTCTAGCTTGGTCATAGCTTTTCTTCCAAGGAGCAAGTGTCTTTTAATTTTATGGCTGCAGTCACCATCCACAGTGATTTTGGAGCCCAAGAAAATAGAGTCTCTCACTGTTTCCACTGTTTCCCCATCTATTTGCCATGAAGTGATGGGACCGGATGCCATGATTTTCGTGTTTTGAATGTTGAATTTTAATCCTAACCACATTACCTCTGCTCAGATTTCACTAGCAAAATCTATCGTGGCCATACTAAGATGAATGAAATATTATAGGAAATATAGTCTCTTGTTGAACAACCAGTTTCTAGAAACAACTCTGCAAACATTTTGTACACAAATCTATCACTACAGCGTGTTGTTAGAAAAATTAATGACTATTTGTAAAGTGCCTATTATAGTGCTAGTATACTATAAGCACTGGAAGAAGTTAAGATCTATTAGTATAGAGAAATTATTTTGGTATGGTGGTTTAGTCGCTAAGTCGTGTCCAACTCTTTTGCAGTTCCATGGACTGTAGCCTGCCAGGCTCCTCTGTCCATGGGCTTTCCCAAACAAGAATTACCTGGTAATATATACATATTTTTGTATACTTTACTCTCTGATACTACTATTTACCTTGTAATATATGTATATATGTGAATATTATGTATATTATGAGGTGAATAGTGATATCAGAGAGTACAGTTAAAATACAGTGGGACTTTACGTTGGTTTCCTATGGAGGCTATAACAAATACCAGAAACCTGAGAGCTTAAAGCCACACACATTTATTATTCTACAGTTCTAGAAGTCAGAAGCTAAAAGTGAGCCTACAGGGCTGAGATCAAGGTGTCAGCAGGACTGTGTCTCTTCTGGAGGCTCTAGGGCAGAATCCATTCCTTGACTTTCCCAGCCTCTAGAGGCTGCCCTTGTTCCTTGGCTCATGGTCTTATCTCTCCAACCTCTGCTTGCATAGTCATATCTTCTCTGACTGACCTTCCCTGCCTCCCTCCTATAAGGACCCTTGTGATTACATTAGGCATATCTGGATAACCCTAAAAATAATTTCCCCATTCCAAGATTCTGTCCTTGACCACATCTGCAAAATTCATTTTGCCTTGTAAGGGAATATATTCTCAGGTTCTGGAGATTGGGATGTGGACACTTTTGGCTGGGGGTAGGGAACTGGGAGGGCAGCATCATTTTGCCTATCATAAACATCTTAAAGTACATAGACAAGGGCTTCCCTGGTGGCTCAGACAGTAAAGAATCCACCTGCAATGCAGGAGACCTGAGTTCAATCCCTGGGTTGGATAGATACCCTGGAGGAGTCATGGCAACCCACTCCAGTATTCTTGCCTGGAGAATCCCCGTGGACAGTGGAGCCTGGTGGGCTACACTCCATGGGGTCTCAAAGAGTCTGACATAACAGGGACTAAGCACAGCAGCATAGCATAGATGTCTTAGGAAGAAGAGATAGTAGTTATTTTTTCACATATGGAGAGTGGCATGAACTTGAAAACTAGCTCTGTCTTTTGATAGAAAAATGACCTTGAAATGTGCCTCTTTTTCTTTTCTGTAAAATGGGGGTGGCAAAATTAACCATCTCACAGATGTAAGGATTTGTAAGAATTATGAGATAATGTATATAAGTTCTCTGGAACATAATAGATGCTCAAGATAGGAGATCCATCATTATTTTACCATTTCATGGTATGCAGTGGCCCATAACACCCCATTTATCATCTTACACTCTCTAAGATCACAGCTGAAGCAGGAAAGAGTAGAATGGTTTCTTTGTAGAGAGACTATCAATCATGTTCAGCATACTGACCTTCTCTTGGAAGAAAAGCAGGTTAATGCATCTTAGGGAATTTTGCATCAGTAGAGATTGAGCAATATGGTTCTTCTGCTAAGTCTGGTAACCCATTTGTTCCAGAATATCATTATAGCCTGAGTTTTCAGAGCCTGTGGTTTTACTGTGATCACCCAAGAAATCATTGATGGGGACTAAGAGAGCTGAAGCATTTTCTTCCCTGCGATAGATGGTCACACAAATCAATCACAAAGATTTGGCCACAGTGAGCAAGAGCAGGAACTATTTCCTAAGATAAGAGCCCCAGCTCCATTCACCCTACTTCTAGGTGGCTTAGAAGCTTTCTCCTTAATTCTTGTCACAACTATATAATTTCCAGGCAGAGAAATTTCCCGGCTGGCAGCCCACCACACATCAAAATATTTGTAGGCTCAAGGAGGAGTTGGGGATGGATGGATTGGGAGCTTTGGATTAGCCGATGCGAAGTATTATAGGAAGAATAGATAAACCATAAGGTCCTATTGTATAGCACAGGCAACTATATTCAATATTCTATAATTTGCCATAATGGGAAAGAATATTAAAAATATATATGTATAACTGAATCTTTGCATGAAATGTTCCTTTGGTATCTCTGATTTTCTTGAAGAGATCTCTAGTCTTTCCCATTCTGTTGTTTTCCTCTATTTCTTCGCATTGATCGCTGAAGAAGGCTTTCTTATCTCTTCTTGCTATTCTTTGGAACTCTGCATTCAGGATGCTTATATCTTTCCTTTTCTCCTTTGCTTTTCGCTTCTCTTCTTTTCACAGCTATTTGTAAGGCCTCCCCAGACAGCCATTTTGCTTTTTTGCATTTCTTTTCCATGAGGATGGTCTTGATCCCTGTCTCCTGTACAATGTCACAAACCTCATTCCATAGTTCATCAAGCACTCTATCTATCAGATCTAGGCCCTTAAATCTATTTCTCACTTCCACTGTATAATCATAAGGGATTTGATTTAGGTCATACCTGAATGGTCTAGTGGTTTTCCCTACTTTCTTCAATTTAAGTCTGAATTTGGCAATAAGGAGTTCATGGTCTGAGCCAGTCAGCTCCTGGTCTTGTTTTTGCTGACTGTATAGAGCTTCTCCATCTTTGGCTGCAAAGAATATAATCAATCTGATTTCGGTGTTGACCATCTGGTGATGTCCATGTATAGAGTCTTCTCTTGAGTTGTTGGAAGAGGGTGTTTGTTATGACCAGTGCATTTTCTTGGCAAAACTGTATTAGTCTTTACCCTGCTTCACTCTGTATTCCAAGGCCAAATTTGCCTGTTACTCCAGGTATTTCTTGACTTCCTACTTTTGCATTCCAGTCCTCTATAATGAAAAGGACATCTTTTTTGGGTGTTAGTTCTAAAAGGTCTTGTAGGTCTTCACAGAACCATTCAACTTCAGCTTCTTCAGCATTACTTGTTGGGGCATAGACTTAGCTTACTGTGATATTGAATGATTTGCTTTGGAAACGAACAGAGATCATTCTGTCATTTTTGAGACTGCATCCAAGTACTGCATTTCGGACTCTTCTGTTGACCATGATGGCTACTCCATTTCTTCTGAGGGATTTCTGCCCACAGCAGTAGATATAATGGTCATCTGAGTTAAATTCACCCATTTCAGTCCATTCCAGTTGCTGATTCCTAGAATGTCGACGTTCACTCTTGCCATCTCTTGTTTGACCGCTTCCAATTTGCCTTGATTCATGGACCTGACATTCCAGGTTCCTATGCAATATTGCTCTTTACAGCATCGGACCTTGCTTCTATCACCAGTCACATCCACAGCTGAGTATTGTTTTTGCTTTGGCTCCATCCCTTCATTCTTTCTGGAGTTATTTCT
>NW_011494767.1:137767-138138 GCF_000754665.1 Bison bison bison | reverse complement strand
CAGTAGCATATTGGGCACCTACTGACCTGGGGAGTTCCTCTTTCAGTATCCTATCATTTTGCCTTTTCATACTGTTCATGGGGTTCTCAAGGAAAGAATACTGAAGTGGTTTGCCATTCCCTTCTCCAGTGGACCACATTCTGTCAGATCTCTCCACCATGACCCGCCCATCTTGGGTTGCCCCACGGGCATTGCTTAGTTTCATTGAGTTAGACAAGTCTGTAGTCCTAGTGTGATTAGATTGACTAGTTTTCTGTGAGTATGGTTTCAGTGTGTTTGCCCTCTGATGCCCTCTTGCAACACTTACCGTCTTACTTGGGTTTCTCTTACCTTGGGCGTGGGGTATCTCTTCACCGCTGCTCCAGCAAAGC
>NW_011494767.1:136495-137581 GCF_000754665.1 Bison bison bison | reverse complement strand
CTTGGCCGTTCCTGCGCCGTCGCAGTCTGGTACTCTCGGCCGCTGCCCCTGACCTCGGACTTGGGGTGGCTCCTCTCGGCTGCACTTAGCGCACCTGTTGTCACAGCCGCCTGCGCTTAACCTTAATTTTTGAAACTCCCTATGTTATGAAAATACAAGCTAGATATCTCAGGAAGGCAATTCCTTGGACTTCACAATCGAAGGAAAAAAATAAAATCAGAACCAAAAACGTGGAGAAAGACAACTTAAAAGCCAACCACCACACCCTCAACTCCGTGAGACAACTTAAAAGCCAACCACTACACCCTCAACTCTGTGCTGCAACCCCCTTGCTGGGGGGCCTTTACCTTCATCTTCCGTCGAAACTGCACTTGGGTTGATGGCTACAAAGTCTTTAGTGTCAGCCACGGCCACACTGGGAAGAAGGAGAGGAGGAGAACAAGAGAAGCCCCCAGAATCCCAGGCCGTCACCCCCGCTCCTGGCCACGTGGCCCGTGGCTGCGCCCACCACCCCTAGCAGCAGCATCCGCAAGCTTGCGGGAGCGGCTTGCCAAGCAAGGACCTAACAGAAGCAGAAGATATTAAGAAGAGATGGCAAGAATACACAGAAGAACTGTACAAAAAAGATCTTCACGACCCAGATAATCATGATGGTGTGATCACTGACCTAGAGCCAGACATCCTGGAATGTGAAGTCAAGTGGGCCTTAGAAAGCATCACTACAAACAAAGCTAGTGGAGGTGATGGAATTCCAGTTGAACTATTCCAAATCCTGAAAGATGATGCTGTGAAAGTGCGGCATTCAATATGCCAGCAAATTTGGAAAACTCAGCAATGGCCACAGGACTGGAAAAGGTCAGTTTTCATTCCAATCCCAAAGAAAGGCAATGCCAAAGAATGCTCAAACTACCGCACAATTGCACTCATCTCACACGCTAGTAAAGTAATGCTCAAAATTCTCCAGGGCAGGCTTCAGCAATATGTGAACCGTGAACTTCCTGATGTTCAAGCTGGTTTTAGAAAAGGCAGAGGAACCAGAGATCAAATTGCCAACATCCTCTGGATCATGGAAAAAGCAAGAGAGTT
>NW_011494767.1:136031-136331 GCF_000754665.1 Bison bison bison | reverse complement strand
CTGCTTTATTGACTATGCCAAAGCCTTTGACTGTGTGGATCACAATAAACTGTGGGAAATTCTGAAAGAGATGGGAATCCCAGACCACCTGACCTGCCTCTTGAGAAATTTGTATGCAGGTCAGGAAGCAACAGTTAGAACTGGACATGGAACAACAGACTGGTTCCAAATAGGAAAAGGAGTACGTCAAGGCTGTATATTGTCACCCTGCTTTATTCAACTTCTATGCAGAGTACATCATGAGAAACGCTGGGCTGGAAGAAGCACAAGCTGGAATCAAGATTGCCGGGAGAAATATCA
>NW_011494767.1:124034-135931 GCF_000754665.1 Bison bison bison | reverse complement strand
TTGCCAACAAAGGTCCATCTAGTCAAGACTATGGTTTTTCTGGTGGTCATGTATGGATGTGAGAATTGGACTGTGAAGAAGGCTGAGCACCGAAAAATTGATGCTTTTGAACTGTGGTGTTGGAGGAGACTCTTGAGAGTCCCTTGAACTGCAAGGAGATCCAACTAGTCCATTCTGAAGGCAATCAGCCCTGGGATTTCTTTGGAAGGAATGATGCTAAAGCTGAAACTCCAGTACTTTGGCCACCTCATGCTGAGAGGTGACTCATTGGAAAAGACTCTAATGCTGGAAGGGATTGGGGGCAAGAGGAGAAGGGGACGACAGAGGATGAGATGGCTGGATGGCGTCACTGACTCGATGGACGTGAGTCTCAGTGAACTCCGGGAGTTGGTGTTGGACTACGAGGCCTGGCGTGCTGCGATTCATGGGGACGCAAAGAGTCGAACACGACTAAGCGACTGATCTGATCTGATAACTGATACACTTTGCTGTACAGCAGGAACTAACACAATAAACTCTACTTCATTAAAATGAATTAAAAAAAAAAAGATTTGTAGGCTCTAGTTTATTGTACATAATCTGGCTTCAAAGACATAGGATTGTATTAGTGTTATTAACTCTTGGGTAGTGTCTAATCATGTAGAATGACTTCAAAGCTCCTCAGTTTGCTTATCAGCAAAATAATTATAATAATATATGTCATAGCAACCCTATCATAAAATGAGAAAGCTCCCTTTCCAAGGTCAGCTTCAGATGTCAAAACCTAAAGAGTAGTTCTTTAATATAATCAAAGAAATAAAGGGTTATGACTCACATAGCTAGGGAATTCCCAAGGTGATGAGCAAGGAGGAAGACTCTGATGGAATAGATCCAGAAGTGAGAGTGTAGAGAGTGTGTGAGCACTTTTTAAAAAACTTTTGTATTGGGGGGATAGCCAATTAACAAACAATGTCATTATAGTTTCAAGTGAGCAGCTCAAAGAGACTCAGCCATACATATACATGTATCCATTTTCCCCCAAACCTCCCTCCCATCCAGGCTGCCACTAATATTGAGCAGTTCCGTGTGCTATATAGTAGGTCCTTCTTTGTTATCTATTTTAAATATAGCAGTGTGTATGTGTCCATCCCCAACTCCCTAACTATCCCTTCTCCCCATCCTTCTTCCCAGTAAGCATTTTGTAGAGAGGAAAGTCCTGCCAGTGGGAGGAGAGCCAATCTACTGCCACAAAGTTTGAAAGAGGCACCAAGAGTACACACAAGCTTGAGGGATGGGAGTGGACCAGTGTGAACCTTACTGGACAAGAGTTGACAGACACAGACAGGAGATGAGACAGAGTTTACTGGCACTAAATCAAATGTCACTGGAGGACCAAGTTTCTTTTCCTATGTTCTTTGTAATTCACCTGAGATATTTGGGTTAATACAGCAACCTCCCAGTTTTCCTGTAAATAAATGTGTACTTGGAAGAAATTAAATTTACAAAGCTGATAAAAATAATAAGGCCAGCAATTGTTATGCTAGCTCTCTGAAGCATAGTGGGGAGTCGGCAAAAGGAGATAGCCAGCAGAAGAAATCAATGGCATCCAGGGAATCTCTTTGAGTATTTTAGTAGTAATATTGACTGTTTTGGTTTGCTGTTTTATTTGCTGAACTCTTCTGGAGCTCTCTCCTGTGTTATTGACTCACGTGGAGTATGAGCATCCCTTCAAGGCACACGCTCCTCCTTAAGATGCCAGCAGGTAGTCTAATGCCAATCTATTATCAGCTACCATAGCAACCAGAGAACTTTGTCCCTCATTAACAGCATTGAGAGCTGGGGCTGTTTGATGTATGTGGTCTTCCAGGAGTTGTGGTGTTTGTCTGTGTGACCTCTCTGAGTTGTGACTGATACAGAATAGAAAACACCTAAAATGTATGCCTGTTACACCAAAGATTGTGATGAGATCCAATATAATAGCTAAAAAGTGGCCCTCTTTGAGGGGAATCTCCATGAGAGTAGTGAATTCTCTAGTTGGATAAAGAGTGACCTGGGTACCATATGCATACAGGACACAGGCCTGGTCACACAGGTGGAAAGGGGTGGGGTGGAGGAGCTGAGTGTAGGACCCCACGGAGGAAGAAAAGCACTACAGGAGAACCAGTAGCCCACGGGTCTTGCAGGGTGGAGTCTCTGGTGGGTAAATCTGTATCAAAGCAGGAACTTGATGGCTAAGTAGTCCCAGCAGTGGGTGGGGAGACACAGTGGTATGTAATACTGATTGACCGAGGAGGCAGAGAAAGACAAGGAGTCCGAGGAGGGAAAGGTAATATGGAAGCATCTGGTGGGCTGAAGGAGTGCTGGGCTGGAGGGTGACTGGAGAGGATGACAAGCAGCTGAGATGAATATGGCATATCTATAAAAGGGCAGAAAATTAGTTGCATGGTGATTGTCTAGGCTGGGGCACCTAAAAGCAGGCCATATATTGATGAAGGGTTAGCTCCAGGTAACATGCTCTGTTGCTGTTACCTAGGTAGTGCCTCGGAGAAGGCAATGGCACCCCACTCCAGTACTCTTGCCTGGAAAATACCTTGGATGGAAGAGCCTGGTAGGCTGCAGTCCATGGTGTCGCTAAGAGTCAGACACGACTGAACGACTTTACTTTCACTTTTCACTTTCATTTTTCACTTTCATCCGTTGGAGAAGGAAATGGCAACCCACTCCAGTATTCTTGCCTGGAGAATCCCAGGGATGGGGGAGTCTGGTGGGCTGCCACCAGAGTCGGCCACGACTGAAGCGACTTAGCAGCAGCAGCAGCTACTGTCTAGGTCTAGGAAAGTAGGGAGTGGAGATGATGACAGGGCAGTAGTAAAGATTTAAATGAGGGTAGTTGGATGAGAAGACATCAGAGCTTATATGTGGTTGTAGTTCCTATGTAACTATCATAGGAATAGTTACTGTAGCCAGGTCTGAACTAATGCCATGGTATAGAGTAGAGTTTTAGGCTTTTGTGTAGGGATAGCGGTGATGGGGATCCAAACTCAGGTGTTAAGTATCTAAAAGGAGAGATACATTGTAGGGCACCAGTGAGGTAGTCAGCTAATTTGTAGGATGTTAGCTTCCACCAAGAAGCAACCCCAGAAAGAGGGAAATGAATAGATCAAATGAAATTGAAATAACCTAGTAGGAGTTCCTTGATGCAAAAGGTTAGGTAATGTGCAAAGGTAGGTCCCTATGTTGCCATTCTAGGAAGGGAAAAGCCTGACAATAATTGTTAGCTTCTTGCAGGGTGTCCTTCCATTGCATAGGAGAGGATATGGAGTTGTAGAGATTTATTTAATTTGGGGGGATTGGATCTTTATGAAGCGGTCCACAATAGGCCTTGTGAAGTGGCATCAATTAGGTTGGGAACAGGATTAATTTAGGTAGGACTGCATAGATTGAAACTTGAGGAGTAAGTCAGAAGGCAAGAAAGAAGAAAAGGTAGTTGGGAAGTTATAGGGGTACAGGTGTGTGGCAGAGCCATGGTTAGGTATGGGAGAAGAGAGAGGATCAGGGAGCAAAGTCTTTATTTGGCAGGTTTCAGCATGGAATTGTGTTAGCAGGATACCTTGGAGTACTGGTGCTGAGGCTGGGATTGTTGGCTGTCCTGAGGTCACCATCTGGGATGCATTGTCTGCAGGGCTGAGATGGTCATTCCTGAGATGATTGTGCTGTTGACTGGAATTGACTTGTGGATAGTACCTGTAAGAACCCCAGTGTGGTTGAGGTTGGGGGCTCTTGATATAAGTCCTGGACTAACCCCAAAACCTTGAGGCAAAGTTTTGCACTTGAGAAATTATTACAAATATGATGGAGGAGAAGTATTCCTTTGCCTCTAGGAGTTATGGTGTAACTTCTTCTTAGGAAGCTGTGGGCTGATTGACCACCCCAAACAAGTAGGGGTGACAGCATGGGCAGAAAGGAGCATAAGGCATTTGGCACTGAACTGCAGTAATACAATCCCAGTCCCAGCATCTTGAATGTAAAGTCTGTTTTGAGCCTACTGACTAAACCAAAAAACAAGACCATTAACCACTGGCATAGGAATTGTTAAAAATATGAACAATGAACTTGTATTTATTGAGGGCATCCTCCAGTACCCGAAGCAATGAGCAGTTGATTCCAAAATATCACAGACTAAAGGCCCATGGTAGCTCTGGACCAAAAAGGATCCAATAGGCCTCTAAGAGTTGTATTTCAAGAGGGGTATCTTTTGGCTCTTGAGGGGGACTATATGTTCCAGAAATCCATAGGAAGTCATGTGATATCATGTGTGGTCCAGAGACTCTAGAAGGTATAATAAAATTTATGGTTTGGTTGACTTCCTACATCTTCAAGTCCAGCAACACAGCACTGTTTTTTATCATCTTTTTCTGATTGCTATCTTCTGACTCCCTCTTCCATGTTTAAGGATCTCTGATTATATTGGCCTCACTGGAATAATTAAACTCCCTATTTTAAAGACAGCCGAATTGCTACCTTGATTACATCTGCAACAAGCAATTCCCCTTTGTCATATAACCTAATATATTCACAGGTTCTGGGGATTAGGATATGGACATCCTTGGGGACCATTATTCCACATGTCACAGACAACCTTTTAGATATCCTCAAGGGCCTATTCTTGGAGTGGCCCAATTTGAATAGAACTCATTTGCTAGTGACTGCATAAATAGGTTTTAATAAAATTTGTAGATGGGAAATACATTGTTACTAGAGGCCAACTAGGTCAAATAGGTGTTGGGTTTGAGAGTAATGAAGTAGAGAGCACCAAAAATTGTTGGGAAATATGCAGTAGACCTTCCAGGAACCTGGACTGTTAAATACATGAATCAAGGTAAATTGGATATGGTCAAGCCGGAAATGGCAAGAGTGAACATCAACATTTTAGGAATCAGTGAACTAAAATGGATGGGAATGGGTGAACTTAATTCCAATGACCATTATGTCTACTACTGTCGGCAAGAATCTCTTATTAAGAAATGAAGTAGCCCTCGCAGTCAACAAAAGAGTCTGAAATGCAGTACTTGGGTGCAATCTCAAAAGTAACAGAATGATCTTGGTTTGTTTTCAAAGCAAACTATTCAGTATCACAGTAATCCAAGTTTATGACTCAACCACTAAATGCCAAAGAAGTTGAATAGTTCTATGAAGACCTACAAGACCTTTTAGAACTAACACCAAAAAAATGTCCTTTTCATCATAGGAAATTGGAATGCAATAGTAGGAAGTCAAGAGATACCTGGAGTAACAGGCAAGTTTTGGCCTTGGAGTACAAAATGAAGCAGGGCAAAGGCTAAAAGAGTTTTGCCAAGAGATCACACTAGTCATAGCAAACACCCGTCTTCCAACAACATGAGAAACAGTTCTTCACATGGACATCACCAGATGGCCAATACCAAAATCAGACTGATTATATTCTTTGCAGCCGAAGATAGAGAAGCTCTATACAGTCAGCAGAAACAAGACTGGGAGCTGACTATGGCTCAGATAATGAACTCCTTATTGAAAAATTCAGACTTAAATTGAAGAAAGTAGGGAAAACCTCTAGACCCCATTCAGTATGACATAAATTCCTTATGATTATACAGTGGCAGTGACAAATAGATTCAAGGGATTAGATCTGATAGACAGAGTGCCTGAAGAACTATGGACAGAGGTTCATGACATTGTACAGGAGGCAGTGACCAAAATTATCCCCAAGAGAAAGAAATGCAAAAAGGCAAAATGGTTGTCTGAAGAGGCCTTACAAATAGCTGAGAGGAGACGTGAAAGGGAAAGATATACTTAACTGAATGCAGTGTTTCAAAGAACAGCACAGAGAGACAAGAAAGCCTTCTTAAGTGAAGAGTGCAAAGAAATAGAGGAAAACAATAGAATGGAAAAGACTAGAGATCTCTTCAAGAGAATTGGAGACTCCAGTGAAATATTTCATGCAATGATGGGCATAATAAAGGACAGAAGCAGCAAGGATCTAACAGAAGCAGAAGAGATTAAGAAGAGGTATCAAGAATACATAGAAGAACTATACAAAAAAAGTCTTAATGACCTGGATAACCACAGTGGTGTGATCACTCACCTAGAACCAGACATGCTGAAGGGTGAAGTCAAGTGGGCCTTAGGAAGCATTACTATGAACAAAGCTAGTGGAGGTGATGGAATTCCAGTTAAGTTATTTCAAAGCCTAAAAGATGATGCTATTAAGGTGCTGTACTCAATATGCCAGCAAATTTGGAAAACTCAGTAATGGCCACAGTACTGGAAAAGATCAGTTTTCATTTCAGTGCCAAAGAAAGGCAATGCCAAGGAATGCTCAAACTACACTACAATTGTGTTTATTTCACATGTTAGCAAAGTAATGCTCAAAATCCTTCAAGCTAGGCTTCAACAGTAGGTGAACTATATGAAAGCCTTTGGCTGTGTGGATCACAACAAACTGGAAAATTCTTAAAGAGATAGGGATACCAAACCACCTTACCTGTCTCCTGAGAAACCTGTATACAGGTCAAGAAGCAACAGCTAGAACTGGACTTGGAACAACCCCGTGGACTGCAGCACACCAGGCTTCCCTGTCCTTCACTATCTCCCTGAGTTTGCTGATTCATATCCATTGAGTCTGTGGTACCATTCAACCATCTCATCATCTGTCACCCCCTTATCCTCTTCCTGTCCTCCATCTTTCCCAGCATCAGAGTCTTTCCCAATGATCAGCTCTTTACCTTAGGTGGCCAAAGTATTGGAGCTTTAGCTTCAGCATCAATCCTTCCAGTGAATATTCAGGACTGATTTCCTTTAGGATGGACTGGTAGGATCCCCTTGCAGTCCAAGGGATTCTCAAGAGTTGTCTCCAATACCACAGTTCAAAAGCATCAGTTCTTCAGTGCTCAGCTTTCTTTATGGTCCAACTCTCACATCCATACGTGACTACTGGAAAAAACATAGCTTTGACTAGATGGACCTTTGTCAGCAAAGTGATGTCTCTGCTTTTTAATATGATGTCTAAGTTTGTCATAGCTTTTCTTCCAAAGAGCAAGTGTCTTAATTTTATGGCTGCAGTCACCATCTGCAGTGATTTTGGAGCCCAAGAAAATAAAGTCTCTCACTGTTTCCATTGTTTCCCCATCTATTTGACATGAAGTGATGGGACCCAGTGCCATGATCTTCATTTTTTGAATGTTGAGTTTTAAGCCAGCTTTTTCACTCTCCTCTTTCACCCTCATCAAGAGGCTCTTTAATTCCTCTTCACTTGCTGCCATTAGAGTGGTATCATCTACATATCTGAGGTTATTGTTATTTCTCCTGGAAATCTTGATTCCAGCTTGTGCTTCATCCAACCTGGCATTTCACATGATGTATATAACCTAAATAGGCAAGATGATGATATACAGCTTTGAGATACTCCTTTCCCAGTTTTGAACCAGTCTGTTGTTCCATGTCCAGTTCTAACTGTTGATTCTTGACGTGCATACAGGTTTCTCAGGAGATGGGTAAGGTGGTCTGGTATTCCCATGTCTTTTAGAATTTTCCACAGTTTGTTGTGATCCTGTGGCTTTAGCATAGTCAATAAAGCAGAAATGGATGATTTTCTGGAATTCCCTTGCTTTTTGTATGATCCAGTGGATGTTGGCAATTTGATCTCTGGTTACTCTGCCTTTTCTTGTTACTTTTGATATTTTTTGCAATATAGCTCCTACCTGTTAGTCTCATATTCCTAATTTATCCTCCCCCTTTCTCATTTCCCTTTTGTAACCATAACCTTGTTTTCTATGTCTGTGAGTCTTTTAATTTTTTGTATATATATTGATTTGTATTATTTTTCACATTCCACATATAAGTGACAGCATAAAATATTTGTCTTCCTGTCTGACTGACTTTGGTAAGTATAATACTCTCTAGGTCCATCCATGCTGCTGCAAATGGCAGTGTTTTATTTTTATGGCTGAGGGAGATCAGTCCTGGGTGTTCATTGGAAGGACTGATGCTGAAGCTCAAACTCCAATACTTTGGCCTCCTCATGCGAAGAGTTGACTCATTGGAAAAGACCCTGAGGCTGGAAGGATTGGGGGCAGGAGGAGAAGGGGACGACAGAGGATGAGATGGCTGGATGGCATCACTGACTCGATGGACATGAGTTTGGGTAAACTCCGGGAGTTGGTGATAGACGGGGAGGCCTGGCGTGCTGCGATTCATGGGGTTGCAAAGAGGTGGACATGACTGAGCGACTGAACTGAACTGAATGTTCCTGTGTGTGTGTGTGTGTGTACATATATATGTTTCTATGTCTTGGTTACTACAAATAGTGCTGCCGTTAACATTGGGTTATCTTTTCAGATTAGAGTTTTCATCTTTTCCACATTTACCCAGGAGGGGATTGCTGGATCATATGGTAGCTCCATTTTCAATTTTTTAAGGAACTTCCATGCTATTTTCCATAGTGGCTGCACCAATTTACATTCCCACCTGTGTGCAGGAAGGTTCCTTCTCATCCACATCCTCTCTACCATTTATTATTTGTGTACTTTTTGATGATAGCTTTTCTGACTGGTGTGAGATGATATCTCATTGTGGTTTCAATTCGCATCTCTCTAATGTTTAGCCATGTTGAGCATCTTTTCATGCATCTGTTGGCCATATGTATGTTTTCTTTGGAAAGTATTTATTATGGTCTTCTGCCCATTTTTTGATTGGTTTTGTTTGTTTGTTTGCTATTGAGTTGTATGAGCTCTTAAGGTATTTTGGATGTTAACCCCTTGTTGGTTGCATCATTTGCAAATATTTTCTCTCATTCTGTAAATTGTCTTTTTGTTTTGTTGATGGTTTCCTTTGCTGTGTAAAAGCTTTTAAGTTCGATTAGGATCCATTTGTTTATTTTTTGCTTTGGGAAACTGACCTGAGAAAATATTATTGTGATTTATGTCAGAGAATGTTTTGCCTATGTTCTATTCTAAGAGATTTATAGTGTCATATATTGTATATGTCTTTAAAATTTTGACTTTTTATTTAAATTTTGACTTTAAAATTTTGACTTTTAATTTTTTTAGTAGAGAGTATTTTTTATTACTATATAGTTGATTTACAATGTTGTGTTAGTTTCAAGTGTATGACAAAGTGAGTCAGTTATATGTATATGTGTGTGTGTATACTTTTTTCAGATTCTTTTTCATTATAGGTTATTACCAGATATTGAATATAGTTCCCTGTGCTATACATTATAGTAGGTCCTTGTTGTTTATTTTATATATAGTAGTGTGTATCTGTTAATCCCGAACCTCTAATTTATCCCTCTCTGCCCCTTCCCCTTTGGCAACCATTAGTTTGTTTTCTGTATCTGTGAGTCTATTAATTTGTAAATTAATTTGTATCACTTTTTAGATTCCACATATAAGTGATATCATATGGCATTATTTTTCTCTGACTCATTTCATTTAGTATGATAATCTCTAGGTCCATTCATGTTGCTCCAAATGGCATTATTTCATGAGTTTGAGTGAACTCCAGGAATTGGTGATGGACAGAGAGGCCTGGTGTCCTGCGATTCATGGGGTCGCAAAGAGTCAGACACGACTGAGTGACTGAACTGAACTGAATATTGCATTTGATATGTAGATATATCTCACATATTCCTAAGCCAGTCATGTGTCCATGGACATTTAGGTTGCTTCCACATCTTGATTCATAAATAGTGCTGCTGTGAACACTGGGGTGCGTGTATCTTTCTGAATTACAATTTTTGTCTTTTCCATATCCTAATACCTGCCCAGGAGTGGGATTGCTGGATCATATGGTAGCTCTAATCTGTAGTTTTTTAAAGTCCTCCATACAATTCTCCCTAACACTTGCACTAGTTTACATTTCCACTAACAGTGTAGGAGGATTCCTTTTTCTCCACATAGTGTCCAGCATTAATTATTTGTAGGCTTTCTGATGATTGCCATTCTGACTGATGTAAGGCCATATGTCATTGTGGGTTTGATTTGTATTTCTCTCGTAATTAGTGATGTTGAGAATCTTTTCATATGCCTATTGGCCATTTATGTGTCTTCTTTGAGAAGGGTGTGTCTATAGATCTTCTGCCCATTTTTTTGATTGGATTGTTTTGTTCTTGTATTTTTCTGTTGAGTTGTATGAACTGTTTATATATTTTGGGAATTAATCCCTTGTCAGTTCCATCATTTGAAAACATTAGAAGTTTTACTTTAGGAGTTTTTAAAATTTAAGATTTTGTTTCATTTCTAGTAATGGGTCTGTTCAAATTATCTGTTTTTTCTTGACTCCGTTTTGGCAGCCTATATGTTTCTAGAAACTTGTCCATTTCTTCTAGGTTGTCGAATTTGTTAGCATGTTACCATTCATGGTATTCTATTATGATTTTTTGTTTATTTTTGTGGTATCAGTTGTTTTTCCTTTTCATTTCTTAATTTGTTAATTTGGGTTCTCTCTCTTTTCCTCTTGGTGAGCCTGGTTAGAGGTTTGTTGATTCTGTTTAACTTTTCAGAAAATAGCTCTTGGCTTTATTGATCTTTTCTAGTCTTTTTTAATCTTTATTTTCTTTTCAATATTTATTATTTCCTTACTTCAGCTGAATTTGACTTTCATTTGTTCTTTTTCTAATTCTTTCAAGTGGTAATTTAGGTTGTTTGATAATTTTCTTATTTTTTGAGAAAGGCCTGTATCATTGTGAACTTCCCTCTTAGAACTACTTTGGCAGTTGCATAGATTTTGTCAAGTTGTGTTTTATATATTCATTTGTCTCAAAGTATTTTCTGATTTCTTCTTTGATTTTATTGTTGACCCGTTGTTCTTTTAATTGCATTTTGCTGAATTTTCACATATTCATTCTTTACCCATTTTTCTTTCTGCAGCTAATTTCTAGTTTCATACCACTGTGGTCATAAAATACTCTGGAAATAATTTCTGTCCTCCTAAACTTGTTGAGCCTTGTTTCATGATCTAGTATGTGGTCTCTCCTGGGCTTCCCTGGTGGCTCAGCAATAAAGAATCCACCTGCCAGTGCAGGAGATGTGGGTTCTTTCCCTGGGTTGGGAAGATTCCCTGGAGAAGGAAATGGCAACCCACTTCAATATTCTTATCTGGGAAATCCTATGGACAGAGGAATCTGGCAGGCTCTCTGGAGCCATGGAGTCACAAGAATCAGACATGATTTAGCAACTAAACAACAACAACAACAAAATGTGGTCTATCCTACAGAACGTTCCTTGCACACTCAGAAAGAATGTGTGTGTTTTTTTTTTTTTAATATAGTGTTCTGTAGATATAGATATCAATTAAATTTGACTGGTTTATTGTATAATTTAGGACCTCTGTTGCCCTATTGATTTTTCTGGGTGATCTCAGGGGGGTGTTAAAGTCTCTTGCTATTATTGTGTTCCTGTTGATTTCTTCCTTTATATCCGTTAGTATTTGTTTTATATATTTAGGTGTTCCTGATTGGATGCATATATGTTAACAAGTGTGATATTCTTTTCTTGTACTGGTCTCTTTATCATTATATAATATCCATCTTTGTCTTTAGGAGCTTTAAGTCTATTTTGTCTGATATGAATATTGCTACTGTCATTTTCCTGTCAGTCCCATCTGTAGGAAATATCTTTTTTCATTCCCTCAATTTTAGTCTGTGTTTTTTGCTCTGAAGTGAGTCTCTTGGGGCAGCATATTATAGATTTTTTTTTTAAATCTTATCTACCACTCTGTATCTTTTGATTGGAATGTGTTGTCCATTGACATTTAAAGTAATTATTAATAGTTACGTAATTTATTACTAAGATCATGGCATCTGGTCCCATCACTTCATGGGAAATAGATGGGGAAACAGTGGAAACAGTGTCAGACTTTATTTTTTTGGGCTCCAAAATCAC
>NW_011494767.1:116645-123934 GCF_000754665.1 Bison bison bison | reverse complement strand
AAATCACTGCAGATGGTGATTGCAGCCATGAAATTAAAAGACGCTTACTCCTTGGAAGGAAAGTTATGACCAACCTAGATAGCATATTGAAAAGCAGAGATATTACTTTGCCAACAAAGGTCCGTCTAGTCAAGGCTATGGTTTTTCCAGTGGTCATGTATGGATGTGAGAGTTGGACTGTGAAGAAAGCTGAGCGCCAAAGAATTGATGCTTTTGAACCATGGTGTTGGAGTAGACTCTTGAGAGTCCCTTGGACTGCAAGGAGATCCAACTAGTCCATTCTAAAGGAGATCAGTCCTGGGTGTTCTTTGGAAGGACTGATGCTGAAGCTGAAACTCCAATACTTTGGCCACCTGATGCGAAGAGTTGACTCATTGGAAAGACCCTGATGCTGGGAGGGATTGGGGGCAGGAGGAGAAAGGGACAACAGAGGATGAGAGGGCTGGATGGCATCACTGACTCCATGGTCATGGGTTTGGATGAACTTCAGGAGTTGGTGATGGACAGGGAGGCCTGGTGTGCTGTGATTCATGGGGTCGCAAAGAGTCAGACATGACTAAGCAACTGAAATGAACTGATGTAATTTATTGCCATTTTAAGCCTTTTTTCCAGTTGTTTCTGTAGTTCCTCTTTGTTAATTTCTTCTTTTTTAAAAATTTTTCATTTTGTGATTACCCTTCATTTCAAGTATATTGACCCATAACTACTTACTTGCTTTAAACTGTCATACAAGTTCAGACACATTCTAAAGTATCTGCATATTTGTACTTCCCTCCTCTACATTTTGTGATTTTTCAAGTTCTGTTTACTTCTTGATGCATATCATTTTGCTATTAAATATAGTTATAATTGCTTTTGCAAAATGTTTTTCTCTCTTAATTTATGTACTGGCTTATTTAAGTGATCTTGAATCCTCTTAAATATTTGCTTTTCCTATTGTGATTTTTCCTTTCCTATAAATTCTTGCTTATCTATTTAGAGAAGATTTTGCATTTATTTATTTTTTGGGTAGATTTAGCATAGGGTCTCCCCAGTGGCTCAGTGGTAAAGAATCCGCTTACAATACAGGAGACATGGGTTTAATCCCAGGGTCAGGAAGATTGCCTAATGGAGGACATGGCAACCCACTCCAGTATTCTTGCCAGGAAAATCCCATGGACCAAGGAGCTGGCTGCTGAATTCTTTTAGTTTTTGCTTGTCTTATAAATTCTTTATTTTTCCTATTCTAAATGATCTAGGAGATTACCTTATATTGTAAGTTTTTTTCTTTCATAACTTTGAATATATCATGCCAACCATTCATTTTTATTTGGTTTATAGACAGACCAAATAGAGTTAGTAAAGGAAGAAATGGTAAGAGTGAGGACTCCTTCTGCAACCAAATTATGAACAATAGGTCTTAATTCCTTAATATGTTGTTTAATGTAAATATTGTAAGGTGTTTACAATTTTAATAGTATATAGTAGATCAGTTGGGATCCACTTAGTATAGCCAATTGTAAGGGCAATGGATTTAAGCCTAGACCAATGTGAATCTTTTTTATTTGGAGAATCTGTACCAATGGTAGGATTGGGTAATTTCACTCGTGTCATCATTCTGCCGAGTTTTCAAGTTTAATGGTGCCTGTGGTAAATGTGAGAGATATTTGAGCTGCATGGACTCAATGTCCAATGGCCCTGCTGATACTTATAGATTTCTCTCTTTAAAATTTGAAGGATTACTGAGAATTAAGATGACCTGTGATTCAGGATCAAAGAGGGCTATAAAAATTGAAAATTATGTGGAGGCCAATATAGTAAATGGGTTGTGTCCATGGAGAATGATCATAGTATCCATGGGCTGTCAGGTCCCTAATGGGGCAAAGGGCTTCCATTCATGGAGGTCAGGAAAGTGGTTTGATATAGATATGGAGTTCACTTGAAGATGAGAGAGAATGCTTTGAGTGAAGCTGTGATTGGCATGGTAGCTGGAAGAGTAGTAGCAATATTGGAAATGGCATTAGGAACAAATAATGATTTAATGATTTGGAGTAAGTCTTGCCACAGGTGGACTTTTCCCAAAATCAAAATGATTAGAGAATGCTAAATCCCTGAGTCTCCTGTACCAAACATTTGGAATAGGGTCCTAATGGGGGCTTGTTTGATAGACTTCTATTTTATTTTTATTATCATTGTAATAATTATAAATCTTAACAAGGCTACTATTTCCTTGAGTTGAGTACACTGTTATCCAGGAGAGATTTATGTGCAGTTTATATTTCTAATTCACAGGTGGCTCAGAGGTAAAGAATCTGTCTGCCAATGCAGGAGATGAAGGAGACATACATTGGATCTTTGGGTTGGGAAGATCCCCTGGAGTAGGAAATAGCAATTCACTTCAGTATTCTTGCTGGGAAAGTCCCATGGACAGAGGAGCCTGGAGCGCTACAGTCTGTGGGGTAACAAAGAGTTGGACATGACTGAACGCGTGCATGCACACACACACACACACACAAACACACACAAAAAGTTCCAATATGTTTAGAGCCTGGTGGCCTGGCCTATTTAATGCAATAATGAGGCACAATGAATGCAAGAAGATCCTTATAAAAACAGCTGGAGGATGTCTAAACATAAAAGAATCTGTTGAGGAATGGTTAGAGCATCTCTTCCTTCAGGGCATTTGGCATAATAACAGATCTGTAATGAGACCAAATAGGACAATGTCTCTATTCCAAAATAATTGGCACCTCTCTTCTTAAATAGCCTGATTATTGAGGATATGTATACTAAGAACAGTGGCAGGTGGATGGGTTCTTTTCCAGATCATCAATATCCACTGGAGGAGGGAGGAGGTCAGGGTTATGTCTTCCTGCCAGGCATGGGAAGGTGTGGGCTAGCTACTTAAGGAGCTCAGTCAGAGATCTCAATAGATTTAACATAAGGATCTTGAGAAACACTGGACTTTTGTCTAATTATAAGGTGGCTGCATTCTAAATTTGTATTAAAAAGAGATAAATAGGCCTCCAGTTATAAGATAAATAAGTATTAGAATGTAATGTACAACATGATGACTATGGTTAATACTGCTGTATGATGTATACGGATAGATCATGATGGCTCAGATCGTAAAGAAACTGCCTACAATGTAGGAGACCTGTGTTTACTCCCTGGGTCACGATGATCCTCTGGGGAAGAGAATGGCAACCCACTCCAATATTCTTGCCTGGAGAATTCCATGGACAGAGGAGCCTAGTGGGCTACAGTCCATGGGATTGCAAAGAGTCAGACACGACTGAGCGACTAACACTCACACACTCTTATGGTATATATGAAAGTTGTTAAAAGAGTAAATCTTAAAAGTTCTCATTATAAGGGAAAATTTTTTTCTCTTTCTTTTTTGTATCTATATGAGATGATAGATATTAACTTACTCTGCTAATCATTTCACAATAAATGTAAGTCAAATTTATTATGCTGCACACCTTAATCTTATATAGTACTTGCTGCATGTCAATTACATCTCAAAACTAGAAAAAATAAGACACAAGAAAACATTTAAAAAGAAAGTGATATTCCAATGCAAAATAGTCATATTATTGTATACCTTGCTTATTCAATTGAATATTCATTCATTGAACACCAATTACCAAATTATAACTATAAATACTAGTTTGTCCTGGCTGGTGTGAATGGTGAATGAATGATTCCAAAAAGGAAATTCTAGAAAATAGGAAGGTGATGCTAAAGGATACTATAGGATAAATAAGACACGGAAGACAGACATGCCTATAAGGTTAGAAGGAGAGGAGGGGGGAGGAGAGGAAAAAGAAGAGAGATTAATTCCACAAGATTGCCATGAGCAAAAGAAATGATGATTACAAAAGGGAGTGGGTGAGTCATACTGCTTCTCATAGGAGCAGAGAAGGAGCTAAAGATGGGAGGGAGTGGGCGCTCTTAACCTTTCCCATTGTACTTAACAGCTTCCTCTAATGCCTCTTGTTGAGTTTGTCACTTTTTCACATTAACATTTAGTCCTTTTTAAAATTCTTGAGATAATCACAGTAATTATTCTGAGGCTACAATTCACATAATTAATATATCACGACTGGCTGTATGAATTTTAAAGCAGAATCAAGGTTAAAAATTGAAGTTATACTTTCTTCTTCTTTCAAGCTGGAGGTAAATATCTCCCACCTCTGAACTCCCACAACATTTATCTGTTATGCCTTGTATTCTGGCATTTGTGTGAAGTTGAATCACCTTTAAGAGACTGAATTCCTTGAGCAGAAGGAACATGCCTCTCATCTTTCATCCCTGCTGCCTAACACAATGCCTCGCACGTTGCAGGTGTCATTAAGTGTTGTGTTTTAGAATAATGATAGAAGGCTGAATTACTATTAGATAAATCATTCTAGCCTATGGCTATCTGTTCTGGACATACTTTAGTGAATGAGAATGTCTACCCGGAAGAAACTAGTAAACTGGAGAATATCAAGAAAAAATATTTGACCACATTTTGGAAGCAGGCAATTTCTGACACTGTGTGAAAAACAAACAATTTTAGTCACTAGTACTGGCAACTCACCTGCCAAGAATTCATAGAAGTTTGCAGATTGCTCAGACCTGAATGGCTTTTTAAGGCCATTCCAAGGGATTTATGGAAAGTTCATCAGTGTGACTGGGAAATGTATGAAGAGGGGAAGGGGCAAAATTTACACAAAGCAGATTCCTGTCTTAAGAGAATTTAAGTGTTGTTAGGAAAATAAGGCTTATACATTTTGAACAATAAGAGTAAACAGTAAGTCAGGATCCAAATTGAGGCCAAGAAGAGGGAGAGTCAAAATGGAAGGCCTGAGATTGGGCTTGGTTGGCATTAGTGAAAAAAGAATAAAAATCTCTGTCATAAGACCCTGAAGTCTCAGTTGATGTATGTAACTTGGATCTAAGCCTCACTTTTCTCACCTGCACAAAGGGGTTAATATACATACCCTGGTAACTTGCAAGGTAAACTCTTAAGTCAAATGAAGTCCTCTATGTAAATGCATTTTGGTAGATGTGAAAATGCTTTACATGTGGTTAATATGGATACACCTTGAAGGGTGGATTTTTCCATTAAGTGTCCCATAGGTATGAATAGCTTCATGATGAGCTATGAAGAATGTAGGTAAAAAGTGACATGGGAGAGTGAAAATCCTGGCCTAATTATAACATTCTATACAGTGAAAACTAAAAAAATGTATACTCATTTGATAAATCTGGCACCTCTACCCAGGCTCACTCATTTTTGCTGCCAAAGTTCAGCTCACATGTCAAGGATCAAATGACATTTTTTCCCAGAGTTTTCTATTTCTCTTGGCTAGGAGATCTTTCTCTTCACAAGATTGAGGTATTGGGGAGGAAGCTGTATCCTTTAGTGTTTAAGACCTTAGACTCTGAGGTCAGATGTCCAAGATTTATAGTGCATCTCTCTTGTTGACCATTTGTGTGATCTAGGATTTTAAGATATCTCTCTGGGCCCCAATTTCTTCTTCTATATTATGTAGGAAAAGTACTTATGCTATGGGATTGTTTTGAAGATGTGATAAACTCAGTAGTGCTTGGCATGTTTTCCTTCATAGTCTCTATCCATCCATCCACCACATTTCTGAGTACACACTATATGAAATGTACCCAATATACAGAAATGAAAAGACATGAACTTGATCCTCAAGGGACTTACAATCTAGGATTGCATAGAAGCTGATACAATTAAAATTAAAACCAAGTTCATCCAGTCTCATGTCTTTCTTGGCATCTTCTACTAAAAATCTTGTATTTCCTTCCAGCCACTCTCCTTCAACTTATATTGCACAATCTCCCTTATCACCTACATAGCCTATAGTCATATCAACCTCAACAAGTCCAAAGTGGAACCCTAGGCTTCTTTGTCCTTTGGTACCCTCATCTTTGTGAATTACACGACCCAATCACACAAACCACCTTTTCTTTTCCTTTTCCAAGTTCCCCCATACAATTAGGAACCAATTTGTATCTAGTTTTTCATGTTTTATATGATATATGGTAGGCAGAATTTAAGATGGCTCCAAGATTTCCTGCCATGCACACGTTGTGCATAATTTCTGTGCAAAATATGATGAATTTTGCTCTTGCCATTAGGAATGGCAGTGATTAGTAATATGACACAGTTGACTAAGAAAATGAAGTTTTCTGAGTGGATCCAACCCAAACACATAAGTCCTTTGAAAACAGAATTTATCTAGGATGGTTATAGAACAGGAAGTCAGAGATGCAATCCAGATGACATGAAGAAAATAAACATCTGTGTTGTGAGCTGCATCTGGAGAATGATGTCTTTGGGGAGCTAACAGCAGCTACTGTCTCACAGCAAACAGTAAAACTAGAACCTCAGTTGTATAAATGTAAGGAAATAAATTCTGCCAACAACCCGAAGGAGGACCTTAGGCCCCAGACGAGAACTGCGGCCCTGGCTGACACTTGATTTCAGCCCCATATGACCATGTCCAGTGAATGCACCCACATCAGACCCAGACTTTTGACCTGCAGAATTGTGAGCTAATAAGGTACTTTTTTAGTAGGAAAAAGACTTAAACAGACGTTTCTCCAAAGAAGACATACAAATGGCTAACAAACGCATGAAAAGATGCTCAACATCGCTCGTTACTAGAGAAAGGCAAATCCAAACTACAATGAGATATGATCTCACACCAATCAGAACTACCATCATCAAAAAATCTACAAACAATAATTTCTGGAGAGGGTGTGGAGAGAAGCGAACCCTCTTGCATTGTTGGTGAGAATGTAAATTGATACAGCCACTATGGAAGATGGTATGGAGATTCCTTAAAAAACTAGGAGTAATACAACCATCAGATCAGTTGCTAAGTCATGTCCGACTCTTTGCGACCCCATGAATCGCAGCACGCCAGGCCTCCCAGTCCAACACCAACTCCCGGAGTTCACTGACACTCACATCCATCGAGTCAGTGATACCATCCAGCCATCTCATCCTCTGTCGTCCCCTTCTCCTCCTGCCCTCAATTCCTCCCAGCATCAGGGTCTTTTCCAATGAGTCAACACTTCGCATGAGGTGGCCAAAGTACTGGAGTTTCAGCTTTAGCATCATTCCTTCCAAAGAAATCCCAGGGCTGATCTCCTTCAGAATGGACTGGTTGGATCTCCTTGCAGTCCAAGGGACTCTCAAGAGTCTTCTCCAACACCACAGTTTAAAAGCATCAATTCTTTGGTGCTCAGCTTTCTTCACAGTCCAACTCTCACATCCATACATG
>NW_011494767.1:106176-116458 GCF_000754665.1 Bison bison bison | reverse complement strand
ATGTACTCTGCATAGAAGTTAAATAAACAGGGTGACAATATACAGCCTTGACGAACTCCTTTTCCTATTTGGAACCAGTCTGTTGTTCCATGTCCAGTTCTAACTGTTACTTCCTGACCTGCATACAAATTTCTCAAGAGGCAGATCAGGTGGTCTGGTATTCCCGAATTTTCCAGTTTATTGTGATCCACACAGTCAAAGGCTTTGGCATAGTCAATAAAGCAGAAATAGATGTTTTTCTGGAACTCTCTTGCTTTTTCCATGATTCAGCGGATGTTGGCAATTTGATCTCTGGTTCCTCTGCCTTTTCTAAAACCAGCTTGAACATCAGGAAGTTCACGGTTCACGTATTGCTGAAGCCTGGCTTGGAGAATTTTGAGCATTACTTTACTAGCGTGTGAGATGAGTGCAATTGTGCAGTAGCTTGAGCATTCCTTGGCATTGCCTTTCTTTGGGATTGGAATGAAAACTGACCTTTTCCAGTCCTGTGGCCACTGCTGAGTTTTCCACATTTGCTGGCATATTGAGTGCAGCACTTTCACAGCATCATCTTTCAGGATTTGGAATAGCTCAACTGGGATTCCATCACCTCCACTAGCTTTGTTCGTAGTGATGCTTTCTAAGGCCCACTTGACTTCACATTCCAGGATGTCTGGCTCTAGGTCAGTGATCACACCATTGTGATTATCTGGGTCATGAAGATCTTTTTTGTACAGTTCTTCTGTGTATTCTTGCCATCTCTTCTTAATATCTTCTGCTTCTGACCCAGCAATCCCAGTCCTAGGCGTATACCCTGAGAAAACCAAAATTGAAAATGACACAGGTACCCCAGTGTTCATTGTAGCACTATTTACCATAGCTACAACATGAAAGCAACCTAGATGTCCATCGACAGATGAATGGATAAAGAAGTTGTGGTACATATATACAATGGAATACGGTACATATATACAATGGAATACTGCTGCTGCTGCTGCTAAGTCACTTCAGTCGTGTCTGACTCTGTGCGATGCCATAGACAGCAGCCCACCAAGCTCCCCCATC
Organism: Bison bison bison; assembly: GCF_000754665.1. Lineage (NCBI taxonomy): Eukaryota > Metazoa > Chordata > Mammalia > Artiodactyla > Bovidae > Bison > Bison bison. The sequence continues at coordinate 115,414 of NW_011494767.1, read as the reverse complement.
CCTGGGATTCTCCAGGCAAGAACACTGGAGTGAGTTGCCATTTCCTTCTCCAATGCATGGAAGTGAAAAGTGAAAGTGAAGTCGCTCAGTTGTGTCTGACTCTTCGCTACCCCTTGGACTGCAGCTTACCAGGCTCCTCTGTCCATGGATTTTCCAGGCAAGAGTACTGGAGTGGGGTGCCATTGCCTTCTCTGACAATGGAATACTACTCAGCCATAGAAAGGAACACATTTGAGTCAGTTCTAATGAGGTGGATGAACCTAGAGCCTATTATACAGAGTGAAGTAAGTCAGAAAAGGAAATATAAATATTGTATACTAACATATGTATGGAATCTAGAAAGATGGTACTACTGAATATATTTTCAGGAGAGCAATGGAGGAACAGACATAGAGATCAGACCCTATGGACATGGGGGAAGGGGAAGAGGGAGAGGGTTAGATGTATGGAGAGAATAACATGGAAACTTACAATACCATATGTAGAATAGATAGCCAACGGGAATTTGCTGTATGACTCAGGGAACTCAAACAGGGGCTCTGTGACAATCTAGAAGGGTGGGATGGGGAGGGAGATGGGAGGGAGGCTCAGGAGGGAGGGGACATGGGTGTCCCTGTGGCTGATTAATGCTGATGTTTGACAGAAAACCACAAAATTCTGTAAAGCAGTTATCCTTCAATTAAAAAAAAGAAGGTGCTCTTTTTTTTTTTTTTTCCAGCTAAGGGCATGCTATTTGGTTCCACAGCAATAGAAAACAAATCTGCCATCTCACAGATACACCAATTTCTCCACCTTCCTGTGGTTGCTTTGACTTAGTTCTGTCCTGGACCACTGCAACTGTCTCCTGACTAGTCTCCTTGCCTCCTCTCTCAAAGCCTCTCAAATCATCCAGGTTTCACACAGATAATAGAATGAACTCTCCAAAATGTAAATCTGCCCACACCACTCCCACTGCTTTAAACCCTCCCACAGCGTTCACAACAGCGTAAATTCCAATTTATTTTTTAACATGGTTTAAAGTGCTTTTAATATTTTTCGTGTGCCTACCACCTCTGTGACCTAAATCTTGCCCCCTTCACACCAGCATTTTAGATCTGCAGCCCCTCCAGGTTGCATTAAACCCCTGTACCTCTGCTCTTGCTGTTCCCTCTGTGGGCATATTCTTCCATTTTCTGCTTTTCAATATGGAGCCAGGCTCAGTGATTCTATGCCTCTCTTGGGTATCCTTGCAAAATTAAATGTGTTCTCCCATATCCCCACAATAGCTAATTAAGATTTCGATCACAGTACCGAAATAATCCATTGCATGAGTTTTTGCTTCTAGATTACCCACCTGGAGAGACAAGACTATGCCTAGATCATATACAGGTCCAGTCTAGTGTCTGGAATGCTGCGTGCTGAATAAATATGTGATTGATAAATATTCATTTGGTGAATAAACAGCAGTTATTGTGTTGCTGTGATGTTCCCTGTTTCTTCTTTCAGGTTCTTTTCTTACAAGATAATAGATTTAGGTGCTTAGTCAGGATCCAATTGAATAGAACATTATCTGGGGTAAAAACAGCTGCTAATGAGAGTCTGGCATTAAATTAGATTGTTCGTGTTGCCTGAGAACGGTTGCTACCTCTGTTGTTATGTCCAGTATTTCACAATGTTCATGTCCTCAAGGATTAAATACTGAGTTTAAAGACTATGGGAAACTTGTTTCTCTGACTCTTTCTCTTGGTCCCTGCCTTTTAATGTTTCTTTCTACAGACTTAGGATAGGCAAGACCAAAAAGGAGATAAACTCTATCAGTTAATTTTTTTATTCATCAGTAGTCCCCCAGAATGTTTACACAGTAAACAAATTTAGAATGATTTGGTTCAAAGTCGTCACTTTACGGATGAGAAAATGTAGATCCAAAAAGATGATGTCTCTTGCAGGCCCTTCCCCGAGACCTGAGCCATGCCCAGATTGATAGATTTTATTCATAATAATAGTAGCTTAAATATTTTTTAAAACACCATAATTAAAATTAGAATGATAAACAGGAAAAATATCTATTTTATGATAAATCACCATCAAATTCAATAAGTAGAAGATGACTATATAATAGAAAAAGATGTGAATGTAAATACATACCATATGTCATTATTCCTAGGATGCACATTTTCCATAGTTTTAACACCTCTAAAATCAGAAGAGCTATTTTAAATAACAAAAAATATTTGCAGTGTGGTTTAGCAGCAGAGGGTATATTTGAAAATTTTCCAGGTGGTCCCTAAAGTAATGGTATGTTTTATAATCAGTGGTGTCTCAGGGTTAGTAAGATGCCATTCTTTGCAGCAGAATAAATGTACATTGTCAATAAGCATAGAAATATAATACCCTGACAATATGTAATTCAATCTGCAGGGAAGTGGAAATTGAAATTATGCACCTAATTTTGGCCTATCAGATTGAGAAATATAATTTTCTTATGGTAGCACCAGTGTTGGCTCTAGTGCCAGAAAATGGGTCACCTTTTACACTGTTAGTGAGAAAACAGATTGGTACAAACTTTTTGAAGAAATAAAATTTGCAAATGTATCAAAAGTCTTTAAAATATACATTCTCTTTCACAGGGAAATAATCATATAAGAAATCAAACAGTAAAAGGCATCTTTATTTTTTTTGCCACCACGAATCCTTTCCCCTTTCTTTTGTTTGTTGTTGTGTTTAGTATGTTAAATTCCTTTGAAGTCACTCTGTTTCCACGATCATTTCATAATTTAGATTGAGCTGATATCTCTCTAGCTCCAGGACTAAGTCATTCAATGCTTTCTACACATCCAGTCACAGTCACAGATTTAGGGATGGACTCATGACTTGATACAGTCCTTATGAATCAGGTGTGTGTGTGCTCAGTCACTCAGTAGGCCCAGGATTTTTATCCAATTCTGAGAAAGAAACATTTCCCCTTTTCGCTGGACTTGAATACAGGAGGAATTGGCTTGAGGGCATTTTGTCACTGTGCAAAACCCGAGAGTAAGTCTAGGATGAAAGAGGGCAAGGTAGAGAAGTGAAAGGCTCTGTGTTCTTCTGGAAAGGATTCAGTGCCTGGATTAAGCAGCACCAGCTCTAGCTCTGGGCTTTGAAGTTACACAAAATACTGGAGAAAACAGCTGCTTTGCACATTCGTGTTCGACTCTTTGCAACCCCCTGGACTGTAGCCCGTCAGGCTCTTCTGTCCATGGAATTCTCCAGGCAAGAATACTAGCGTGGGTTGCCATTTCCTACTTTAGGAGATCTTCCCTACCCAGATATTGAACCTGCATCTCCTGCATTGACAGGCGAATTCTTTACCAGTGGGTCACCTAGAAAGCCATATGAGCTGATAGTTTTCTTTATTATATTATCTAACTGTCTGTTTATTATCTATGTTGCTTGAATTACTTCAGGTTGGATTTGTTTTGTCATTTGCAGTCAAAACAGTCTTAATTGATACATATGCTGAGAATATGATTAAGGATGTACAAGAAAATTTTGATCTAAATAGAAATATTTCCGAATTATCATAGTGAAAAACTAAAAATCACTAAAATATACAACAACAGAAGAGCAGTTAATGTCTAACACATTCATGGAGATACTATATGCCAAGCACTGTGGTAGGAGCCCTATGTACACAATAACTCCTCTAATCCTCCCAAGAACCCTATAGCATCAGTACTAGTATTATCTCTACTTTGCAGATGAAGAAAGTGAGACCTAGGGAGGTAAACTAATGAGCTCACAGTCACCCACTTATAGTAGAAGAGGTAAGTATGAATATAGGCAGAATAACTCTAGAAACTATTCTTTTAACCATTAAGCTGTACCAGTTTTCAAGTAAATTTCAATCTATCCATATAATGAAATATGTATCAAACTGTTGAAAACATATTTACTGATACCAAATATATTAATATGTCATAAAGAAACAAATCAGGTTATGAAAGAACATGTAGATTTCCAGTTTCCAATTCAGTGTAAAAGGAGCTTAGAAATTGCCACTTCAACCCAGTGAGTAAAAGGCTAAAGAGATTGAAAAATCCACTCTTCTTGGATCCATCAGTCATGTGAGGTCACAGGGCAAACTGCTGCCCCCTAAACTGGAGAAACAGGCAGATACAGAGACTCATAATTTACTGGAGCAGAAACTTTGTGGAAAAGTCCTCTGTGGAAACCAGTACTGGGGTAGGAAAACCAAGACTATAATTGATGAATCTCTGGAGGTTTGGTGTAGACAAATCTGAGAGTGAGAACCCCCAGGGAAACCCAGTCATAGCAGGTCCCCAAACTTTGGTGAGTTTTACCTGCAGGATCTCAACCATGTTCTCACATTGAAGATCAAAGAAAAATCCCCTTGAGTTTCCAGCATGGGCAGAGGAAAAGAAATTATTTGGAAAAACACCAGAGAATTCTGTTCTTAATAAGGCTTGCCCTCGAGAGAAACTGTTTTATCAGAGCCTATTCAGTTTTTTTCAAAGCCAAACTGACCTGAAGAAAAGAAAATACCTGACTCTGGTTGGCTCTAGCCATCCTGTCTCACCTACAGTTTGGGGCAGGGAGGGCTGAGAAGCAAATGCTAAGCTCACAGTCTAGAGACAGTCTCACTAGAAGACTGAGACCTTAGCATAGGACTATATAGCATTCCCCCTCCAACCACACTTGGCCATCATATTACTAAAGTCCTATTACAGCAGTTTGTTTTACCCAGTATATCATGTCCAGCTATCAAGAAAAAAAATTACAAGGCATACTAAGAGTCAGAAAGCTAAATTTGAAGAGACAAGCAAACATTGGAATCAGCTTTGGATATGGCAGGCATGTAGGAGTTATCAGACTGGGCATTTAAAACAACTATGATTTACATGGTAAGGTGTCTAATGGATAAAGTAGATAGCATATAAGAATAGATGTTTAATGTGAACAGAGATGAAAATTGTAAAATCAAAAACAGCATGTGTGGCTACATCAAGTACAGGTGCATTTTCTTTTTTCTTCAGAAAAGTATGTTTCTTATGTAATAGTATCTAAGTAGTTGTAAGAAATTATCCCTCTTCTTCTTTTGTAAGTTAGGTTGTTGATAATTGAATCTGTAACTATCTTAGATAAAATAGGTTAAAAGACTTAAATATCAGCAATTTCATATGGTTCAACATAGTAGCTAACCTTCTTTGCCCAGTGGAGACAAAGCATGGCCATCCAGTTTCTTTCATTAGGAGAAAGCTTCCTCATTCCTCAGCCTTCGCTTTCTACACTCTCACTTTATCTCCTGCTTCCAAGGATAATTTAAAACAACCACACAGTCACAAAGCTCATTTAAAAGTGTCGTATTGATTGCTTGTGTGCTTTATATTCCCATCTTGACTTACCCTGCTGTTAAGATTTAGGCTGCACATTTCTTACTGCATTGTGCCTTATAAATCCAGAGGTAAAAGAGTAGGCTAAATGCCTTCTGTTCCAAGAATTAATACACACACACACACACACACAGCTAAAACTGTGTTACTGATTCAAGAATTATAACACAAAGATGATTTCAATGCAGCAAGATAGAGTAATAAAACTTTAATTTAGCCTTGAACATTGAATACATGTGTCTTCCAACCCCACAATACTATAGGAGAAGATGGAATTTCATACGAGTCCCACAGATTCATCAGCCAAGAGAGCTCCCAATGAAATGAGGTAGTGCCCATGAATGCCAATTGCAGATAAAAGCAGGAGAGAAAGAAGAGGAAAGGAAAGGGTCCCATCATGGGACAGTGACTAGCATACCCATTAGGAATCACTAGGAATAGAATGTCCCTAGCCTGGTAGGCTGCAGTCCATGGGGTCGCTAGAGTCGGACACGACTGAGCGACTTTCTTTTCACTTTTCACTTTCATGCATTGGAGAAGGAAATGACAACCCACTCCAGTGTTCTTGTCTGGAGAATCCCAGGGATGGGGGAACCTGGTGGGCTGCTGTCTATGGAGTCGCACAGAGTCGGACACGACTGAAGCGACTTAGCAGCAGCAGCAGGAATAGAATAAATGTTTTCAACATTAGTTGAAACAAATATAGGTTTTTTAAAAAATATAACAATGTGTTGAGTGGGTGACTACTAGTATGCATTCAGTAGCTCAGTGACAACATCATCACAATTGTTCTCATCTTTTTAGTCAGTCAGACATAGCCTGTTTGCTTTTTGTCTTCACACTTGTTCCATTGTGGGTACAGCATGGCATTTGTAGCTTCTCATGACAAAATGTCTGGCACACAGGAGGTCTCACAAGTGCTAGTGCATTTTTCATGCCCAATTTCTAGCCCTTAGTATAGAGCCTGAAAGAGTAAGAAAACATTCACCTCCACTTTGCACACTCAGCAGGTATATTTCCAGTAAAGGAGACTTTGACGGACAGCTCTCAGGATGGCATGCTCCTGCTGGGCAGACACCCTGTCAGAACCCACAGAGGCTTTCCTGTACATGGTCACACATTGATCTGGCTCATTCATCCATGGATGAGGTATCAGGGTGAAGTTCACTGCAAGGACACTGCCTAGGCCATAGGAGTCCATACAGAGAAAGCCAAGCCCACTGGGCTTTTTCCTTTGGAGGCAGCTATTCACCTGCTGGGCTCCTAACAGCTGAGTTTGCAGAGGTTCCTCCTTCAAATCCTACCAGCAGGATGAGGCATATTCTTGGGAAAAGCATTTATGAGAAAGAAAAGAATAATTGTCTGAAGGAAGCTACCACTGTTTAGCACTACTATAGCAGATGTGAAGTTGTCCATTCTTCTGTTCATTTAACAGGTTTTACTCAAAACTGGATATACAACTTGTGAGGCCCAGTGCAAAATGAAAAATGGTGGACTGCTTATTCAAAAAGCAGAAGAAGAAAGGCTGTTAAAAGTACTAAATTATACAACTTTCTCCTTTAAAAAGATTTGATTGTTTGTAAAATGTAACTCGAATCAAGTTGCTATATGAGTAATAATATATATATTGAAAAAAGTACTTCTGGTGTCATAAGTTTATATAATATAATAAATAACTGTGGTGTTGGAGAAGACTCTTGAGAGTCCCTTGGACTGCAAGGAGATCCAACCAGTCCATTCTGAAGGATATCAGACCTGGGATTTCTTTGGAAGGGATGACACTAAAGCTGAAACTCCAGTACTTTGGCCACCTCATGCGAAGAGTTGACTCATTGGAAAAGACTCTGACGCTGGGAGGGATTGGGGGCAGGAGAAGAAGGGGACGACAGAGGATGAGATGGCTGGATGGCATCACAGACTCCATGGACGTGAGTCTGGGTGAACTCCGGGAGTCGGTGATGGACAGGGAGGCCTGGCATGCTGCGATTCATGGGGTCGCAAAGAGTCAGACACGACTGAGAGACTGAACTGAACCTTAATAGTTTGATCATAAGATTTATTCTGGATCAGTTTTCTGCAAATCAATTTGTTAGGTCATCCAAATATATAATTTTAGCAACTTCATTTCAATGAATAAAATTAAAGAAGCATCAATCACTCCTGGCAAATGTAAGACTGCAAATAATGTTTGAAAAAGTTTAATTTTGCAAGGATCTTCCTACTTATGTACCTATTAATTAATAAGCTGTGATAAGTATTTCATAGGCTGTGACAAATTGTAATAAATATCTGGCAAATTATTTTAAAATATAAATTGTATTACATTTAGAGCTTATAATTGTGGGATAATTTTTCTAAAGAGATTTAACTCTTCATACAAGTGAGTTTCAGGTAAGTCTATACTTAATTTTAAATATGAATTTGCACAGTGGTATTTTAATGGTTCCTTTGACTTTCTTTAGTTTATGGATATTATTTAAGATGCTGAAAGGGACTTCATGATTTGTATATAATTTTTAATGTCTGTTTCTGCATTATATCACTATCTTCAATTAGAAGGAAACATTCATTTAAAAATTATTTTCCTTGTTAGTAATTATCTGAAGCTTCGTAAGAATTTGGGATCCTTTTCTATTAAATGCAATGTCTTTACATTTAATCACTATCACTAAGCTTGTGAATACTTACTTTTTAATACTGCAGCAGCTTTCACAAGTCAGGGATTCTAAACTCTGAAGAATTGTAATGACTCCCTGATATGCTTTATTGTGGTTTCAGTGTGTGTGCTCTTTGTAGTTATCTGCTGACAAAGTTTACTGTCTGGCACAAGCAATTTCTGTCCAGTGTTTAGAATAAAAAGTTAATATTTGTGCAAAGCCTTAAGAACAGGCCTCAGGGATGGGATGGAGGGGCAAGCCAGCCTCCCACTAGGGGTTCTGAGGGTGCTTCCTCTTGCATCTGTGCCTACTGCTGCTTTCGCCACTATTGTCACTTTGGCTATTGGTCATCTGAGCCTCATCCTGGCCCTAGACCCAAGACCCCAGATCACCCCGGGCAGTCCCACTGGTGTGTGCATGTACATCATATGGCCAGGCCAACTGTGTATGTGGGCATTGCTGCTGGACCACAACTGTGTGCGCATTGTTGTCCAGAATATCTCCTCTGCTCATTCTCTCCTCTGTGCCTACCCCATTGTAAAGTTAGACTATATATGCTGCACACAAGTTCAAGGGTAAAATTGTGAAGACATTTAAGACAGCAGCAGCAGGGACCTAAACCAGGCACAGGGTCCTTCTAGGCATGGAGCCCTGTTTAACAGCACATGTCACATGCTCATGAAGCTAGCCCTGATCTAACATGTATAGTTCATGAAAATTTATCTTTAGCAGAAGACTGAAAAAGAACAGATAAACAGGGAAATACATGCTAAGATACCTGACGGTGAGAGTGAAGTATTAAAGAAAGAAAGCAGAGCAAGGGGACAGTGTTAGGAGATGTGATATATCTATTTAGTATAGTCAGGTCAGGCCTCTCTGATGAGATGACATTTGAGGAAAGACAAGAATCAAGAGAGTAAATCTCAGTAATGACTGGGGGCAGGCAGGGCATTCCCAGGAGAAGAAAGAGCGAGCACCTGATCCCTGGTAAGGGAACATGCTTTAAGAATTCAAGCAAAAGCAAGAGGGACCACCATGTACTAGGAAGCAAGAAGAGTAGTAGAAAGTAAGGTCAGGAGAGGTCAATGGGGCCTGATTAGGCTCTGGATTTATTGTTAGTGCATAGGATGCTTTGGAGAACAGTTGAAAGCTGGCGGAGGGTAGGAATGTTGGAGTTCTTCCCTTCAACCTCACCAGTTCCTTTCTCCTTTC
>NW_011494767.1:51903-106076 GCF_000754665.1 Bison bison bison | reverse complement strand
TCGTGACTTCATTCATTGGCACAGTCATAGCAGTTTTCTTGCAGTTCTTCAAAGACTTCTTTCCTACCCAGGGCCCTCATTCATGCTGTGCTTTCTGCCGAGATGTTCTCTGATCACTCTTCTAGTGACGGATTCGCTTACCTTTCGCTCTACACTCGATACTTCACCTACTCCAGGAGCTGACACCCTGTCCCACATATCTCCCCCACAGATTCTGTCTTAGCTCTTTTTAAGTTTCCTTTGTGGCATTGATTTATATCCACATTATCAGTTTGTTTACTTACCTGACTGCAATTTACATTTTTAAAAATGTGTTTACTTATTTTGGATCTTATTTCCTCAATCAAAATGTAGAATCTGTCAGGGCCAGGACTATGTCTTCTTTAAAAAAAAAATTACACAATTTTGAAAGGTTACTTTATGGTTATTACAGAATATTTACTATATTCCCTGTGGTGTACAAAACCAGGAGTTTGTTCTCTATATCCAAGTCTATCCATGTTTCACATGGCAAATTTTTCATACTTTTTATGGCTGAGTACTATTCTCTATGTGTTTGTGTATATGTGTGAGTATAAGTAATGTAAATGTATATATACATGTATATACATACACACATATAGACACCACATCTTCTTTATCCATTCATGTGTTGATGGGCGCTTAGGTTGCTTCCATATATTGGCAATTGTAAATGGTGTGCTATTATCTTTGGGGAGTATGAATTTTTCCAGATTAGGATTATGTCTTTCTTGTTCCTCCTGGGAAGCAACCTTCTCACACTCCTGGTATAGAGAAATAATGAATAAACATTTGCCAAATGAAAGGATCTCTCCTCTGTACATATCGCCATAATTTCTATCTTGTGGCTTGGCAATTCTGCACCTTCTTCTGAATTACAAAATTTGATTCCCACACTTGTCATCTAGTAAGTTGTACTTATCCTTCAAGTCTAATATGCATTCATACCTTCACTATGGGAAGGTTTGTATGTTGCAAACACACACATACCCATACACACTACTCTAAATCATCTATTGTTTCTTCTATTTGTTTCTAGCACCTTTATCCCTACCTTTCAAAGGACCTATCATATTGTATCATATTATATTAAAATTCTCTCTTTACATGTCTGCCCTCATGGGACTGATATCATTAAGGGGAGACAGAGGGCAAATAAATGGAGCTCAGTTTGGCAACCCTTGCTTCTAGCACTGCCCTGGCACACAGAGGTGATTCATATATGTATGGGAAAAGAATAATGCATCTTAAGAGCTTCTTTATACACAGGCTGCTTCAGTGATCAGATCAAATATTACTCAGACCCTGCAGTTAAATTGACATGCTTTTATTTATATAGTTCAATGATTTTTTCAAGAAAGACTTAAATGCAGAAATATAGACTCTCATGCGTTTAGAGTCAAATTTGAAATTTGAAATCCACCCTAAACCCAATTGTGAAGGAGCATGGTCTATTGGCAAAACCTCAGGCCCAAAGAGAGAATGCTGAGCCACAAAGGGACCATGTTGGCTCTGAAATGTCATTATTAACCAGCATTTACTTCTAGACAGAGCATACCTGTAGAGGGAACAGGAGAAGCCAGAGGTGGAATGAGACTCCTTTCCATGTCAGCTCTGAAACTAGACAACCTAGTGCTTTTCCCATTACAGGTCCACACAGTGAGCCCATCTCTCATGGGCTAGGTGATAATTATCCTTAGGCTGGCTGCCAAAACCTGGTGCTGACTCTGCCTAGCCTGGCAGATGCACCTGCTGTTGCTGGGTGGGCTTATTAGATTATTTAGAGATTAGGCTGCTGCTCAGAGTGGTCAGTTCAGAGCAGGTCTCGCAGCTTGCTTTAACCCCTCACACTCTGATTCTACTGTCACAGCACAATACTTGGTGACGCTCTGATAAAACCCTCCCCCTAGTTGCCTCTCTCTATCTCTTTTCACTTAAAAAATAATTATATATTTTACGCAAACCACTTTATAGGCATCTTTTCACTTAAACCTCAGGACAGCTCAGGGAGGCAGGCATTGCAATCCCTATCAGGATACTGGGCCTCCATAGGTTAAATAGCTTATATAAGGAATGGGCTTAGCCAGGATCAAGCTCGTATCTGTTGATTTATGTGTGATGAGATGTATCAAAGCACTCAGAAGTGACTGAGAGTTAAAGTTTGTATCTGAATATATATCATCTGAATATATATATGTATGTGTATGTATATGTGTGTGTGTGTGTGTGTGTGTGAAACAATTGGCAACCCACTCCAGTATTTTTGCCTGGGAAATCCCATGGACAAAGGAGCCCCATGGAGTTCATGGGGTTGCAAAGGAATCAGACATGACTTAGTGACTAAACAACAACAACAAAATATATATATATATATGCCTTGACTTTGTAAATTAAATATTTTAGGTGTGAAATTAAAAACAGAATTGTAGATACAAAGACTTCTGGGTTTAGAAGGGTCCTTAATGATTATCTAGTTCATCTGCCTCACCCTTATTGGACAGAGAGGATGAAATGGTCGTAGATTAGTGCTCCATGTAGAACAGCCCAACATCCCCTGCTTCAGGCCTGTTGAGGCCTGATTGGGAATGTCCCCAGTGTACTACTACACTACTAGAAACCCCTTTCCCAGTTCTTAACTCTGATCATAGCCCAAGTCCTATCTGGTTGTAGTTTTTCTGTTTGTTCCCTTTCTCATTACATATCTCAGACCTGGTAGGATGACAATATACTTTCTCTTAGTCCTACCGCCTCCACCCCAACACAGATTGCTGAGAGCACTCTGCCATACCAGATTCCGAGCCAGACCTTCATGTTTCCAGGCTCCTTCCAGGTGAAAAAGTGCTGTGCCACCAAATGTGCTTGCCGCAGAAGCTTGTTTTCTGCCCCAGGGAGTCAAAGACCAGCATTCTGAAAGTTCTGCAGGAAACTAGATCCTTATAAGTCCCCCAAAGCCAAGACAAACCCTTTCATTGTTTCAAGGCATATGAAAGGAGTTTGATGTACAACTACTCAGGATGAAAAAATAAGCTGCTGGCTGAAATAGAATATATTTTATGAGATCCCCAGGATTACCTCTTTGGCAGGTGGCCTGGATGCTGAGCTTCAGATTCTATACCATCAGCCTGGCACATAGACCCTAAATCCAGAGGCCCACTCCTAACCCCAAATGGAGAGGCCTGTGCATAACCATGAGTCGGGCTCAGGCTCCTCTCCTGGAGCACAATAGGGAGGAATCCTGGGGGGAAAAGCTCAAGTAAAAGCAGATGCCAGAACCCATTCCAGGAGTCTGTTTTCCAACAGGCAGAGAAGACTAAATGTGCTTACCAGTATACGAGCGCAGTGATCGCCGATTCCTTCAGAATCAGCTCCTGAAGGAACTATGACTGGTCAGTGGGAACACAGAGGATGGTGAAGAATGGGCCCGGTGGCTTCCCACAGGCAGTCAAGTGTTTCCTAGCATGACCTTAATGGGATGGGACCTGGGTGTCTGTCAATGTCAATTGGTTAAGCTTATATATTTATGTTTTGTGTACCTTTCTACATATATTTGTTATGTTTAACCCCCCCAAAAAATGTCTGAAAGGAAATACAATCAACTCGAATTCCACCTCCCCTATGGTGTATTCCCCAAACCCCTGAAGCAATATGCGTCTGCCTCCTCCACATGTCCCTCTAGGGCATTTTTTAAACATATGAGCCTATATGGTTTTATGGCTCTTTTCTTTTTTTTCCCCATGTGTCTTTTATGACACAACGTGAATTAGTGACCAACCAGGTTCGGGAACCAGTTTTAACTCTCAGTCACTCCTAGGTGGTGTGGTATATATATCAGCATGCATCTGTTAGAAGATGAGAGCTTGAATCCTGGGTAAACCCTTTGCTTGTGAAACTCAATTAACCTAGTGGAGGCCAAATGGGGATTACAAGGCCTGCCTCCCTGAGCTGGGCTGATGTTTAAGTGGGATGATGCCTATAAAGTGATTGGCATGGGATTTGATACTCAGTAAGGTGCTCAATAAATGTTTTATTTCCACACCAGCCCCTCTCTTTATACAGGCATGTAATTCATACTTAGAGACTCTTGCAGCCAGAAGCATTTCAGAATTGAGGATTTTCATATTCATAACCCCCCTGCTGGGTCTGAGGCAGTACCTTATAAATTAAACATTATTAATTACCTCCTGTGATATATCTGAATACATGGCATATGTTTAAATAATTGGAAAAAATGTCTATAAATGACTTCAGATCAGTCTCAACAGATCTGCTGTCAAACAAGTGTTGGAAACTTCTAAAAAATATTTGTTTTCAAAGTTCTTTGGACTTGAGAACAGTGACTAAGGGATTTTGAACCTGAGTCACGATTATTGTTAAAGACATTACATCCCCCCCAGGTATTAAAAACAGGTTTAGCTCTTGTTTTCCTTCGTGCCTGACTCATAGCAGAAATTCAATAATCCTTTCTGGTGACTAAGCAAATGAAGGAAACATGAGAGTAGCCCCTTCCCTCCATCGCTCCCAGATGGAATTAGTCTTTGTTCTTCCTCCGTATTTCACCCCCTGCACACATCCATCTCACTAAACACTGGGGAGTGGGGGTGGAGATACAAGATCAGAGTAGACAGTGTTCAAAGGCAAGGGTGCCTCTGACTTTTTCCGCATTATTGTTATGAAATTTATTCTTTCTGAGAAAGAAATATGGTTAGCTATTCTACACAAGATTTGACTTGAATAATTGTTCTGGCACCAGACAAGAAATCAGCAACTTTTAATTATGATAGAAATGATTGTAAAGATAAGTTTAAAATTTCCTTGCACCCAAAAAAGCTGCAGTATTTGTGATTCAAGTTTACTACAGTGCACTAGACATTATTCTCCTATCTATGATACCAACTAAACAAAAACCGTGATGAGAATGACACAGTGCATGTTTAATAAACGCTGAGTACCTTCAAATGCTGGGAAGGTGAGGACAAGTCAAGAAATTGAAAGGTTGGGAGAGTATTAGAATGATCTCTGAAGGTGGTTCCTGAAGAAGCTGAATCCTGAGCACAATATGAGGGATGGATTGACCTTAATTAGGAAGAAGATATATTTTCCACAAATTTATGAATGAAAGAGTCTGGGATAGGTGGGAATATGGATGAGTTTACAGGTAGGGGGTGTCCAGAGAATGAGGACGTGTCAACGTAGTGTTTATATTTCCTTAGTTAAATAGGGTCCAGGGTTATCTGCTGCGTATCCAGAGTAAGAGATGGAGCAGGGGACCATGAGCGTAGTGAAACTGGAGAGGGCCATGTGGGAAGTGGGACAGAAAACTCACTCCAGAAATACAAATGACTTGCTATTGAGAGTTCTGTGGACCATGGTGCCATGACTGTATTTATAACAATTCCCCAGGCTCTGTGGATTCTTCAGCAGTGTCCAGCACCTTGGGTCCAAGGGCGTAGAAAGCATACAGTTGATTGACTCAAGGGGTTGGGAGGGTGGGGGCTTGCCCTGTGAATACAGTGGAAGAAGTATCATAGGAAAAGGGACTTGCGTCTATCTTCAGGGGAGTGTTAAAGTCTTCAAGCATGTACTCTGATCTTAGAATTGAAGGTCGTGAAGATGAAGGAAGAGATTTGATCTTTCTCCCCAGGTCTGCTCTTCCAAAAGATAATATTGTGCAGTGGTTAAGACCACAGGCTCTGAAATTGGACTTTAAGCATCCAAAATCCACTTACTACTGACTGGGAGATCTTGGGCAAGTTATTTGACCTTTTTATATCTCCCCATTTTTATTGATTACAAAAATGGATGTTACTACCACTTGCCTCACTGGGTTGTGGTGAGGATTGAATGAATTTATATACTTGGGATAAAATAGATATATAATAAGATCTGTTTTAAGTATTACCAATGATTATTCCTCTATAAGTCTCCATTTCAGTAAACTGTACGTCCATTGATCCTAAAAGTCATTATAGCAACTTGTTGAGGAAACTTTTTCTCCTATATCTTTCAAAAAAAAAATGCAGCCTGCCTACACCTAGATTTCAGCCCCTTGAGACCCGTTTTGAATTTCTGAACTACATAACTGTAAAATAGTAAACCTGTGTATTTTTAAACCACCAAGTTTGTGGTAATTTGTTATAGCACCAATAAGAAATTAATACAGCTCCTTTTAAACTGTAGAACCTTAGCAATAGTCATACAAATTCTCTGAACAACAGGTTTTTCAGTATAGAATAATAAAAATAAAATAATAACAATACTTTGGCCACCTAAAGAAGAGCTGACTGATGGGAAAAGACCCTGTTGCTGGGAAAGGTTGAAGGCAGGAGGAGAAGGGGATGACAGAGGATGAGATGGTTGGATGGCATCACTGACTAGATGGACATGAGTTTGAGCAAATTCCAGGAGAAGATGAAGGACAGGGAAGTCTGGTGTGTTGCAGTCCAAGGGGTTGCAAAGCGTTGAACATGACTTAGTGACTGAACAACAACAACACATAACCCTTGGCTATTGTGAGGAATAAGTGAAGGAATAGGAATAAAGTTATTAGAGCAAGGTCTGGTATTATGGGCAGAATTATGCCCCTCCTTCCTAAAAATACATTGAAGTGAATAAGTTTCTGCCTCAGAATGTGACTATATTTGGAAATAGAGTCTTTAAAGAGGTGATTCAGATTAAACAAGTTCATACAGATTAAACAAGTTCATACAGCTGCAACTCTGATCCAATATGACTGGTGTCCTTATTAAGAGGAGGAAACAAACACATCAGGGTGAATCTACACAGAGGAAAGTTTACGTGAAGAAACAGCTAGAAGGTGGCACCTGCAAGGAAAGGAGAGAGTCTTCAAAAGAAACTGTTGATAACTGAACTTGTTGGTGCCTCAATTTTGGACTCCCAGCCTCCAGACCTCTGAGAAAATTTCTGTTGTTTAAGCCCCACAGGGCTCTGATGTTTCATTATGGCAGCCCCAACACACTTAACACATGGGATTCTACTATGTAGTCAAAAATGTTGATTCTTACTGTTACTTGTTCTTTATTAATATATTTGGATACTAGGACTGTTTGTGGAATTGCATTTAAGAAAAAGACGATGTCAGAAACCTGAATCTTTGGCAGCATCAGTTTGTCAAGACCTACACATCCTTTGTGTTCTCCATCATTTTGTGTTGATGTTTTCTCTCTCACATCTGACAGTGGTAGATTGAACACATGAGGGACCCCCCGATACCTCAGCCCCATTAAAAAATAATAAGGGGATTTTCTTTTAAAGGTATAAGAAAACAGGGAAGGAAAAAAGCAACAAAAACTTGAAGATGGAAAACAAAAGGATTGAGAAAAACTGAATGAGCCAGATGAACTCAGACATAGCCTGTCCATGGCAAGAGCGCAGAAGCAAGCTGATAGGTGTGCAGAGTTGCAAAGTGACTGGAGAATCAGCAGAACCAGGGATCAAGGAAAGTGTGGGCGGTGTGTGTGTGTGTGAGAGAGAGAGAGAGAGAGAATGTGCATGTAGATGTGCTGAGGTGGGAAAGGAGTTGAAGAGTGGAGGGCAAGTGGTGACTGAAAACCAGAAGACTGGTTGAAAATCTCCTTAACCCAGTTAATCCTTTAGACCCCCTTTCTTATTTCTCTAAGCTGATAGCTGCCCCTGTTCTGGAAGTAGAAGACAGAAATTGACTCTCTGGAGAGACTGAACCAAAGGGACTCTGGATTGGGGGATATCTAGATGATGGGCAGGGATAACATACCAAAAACAGGATTTTGATGGAAATCCACATTTTGAATTCCAAGACCCCTGGCCTATTCCCCATTAGGTTCTCAGAAGCCTGGTAGTCAGGCTTGTATACTCCACACTAGAGTCTAGAAGAGCTTTCTTTGAGTTATCTGCCCACCCCATAGGAAAAGACATGGATATTGACATTGCTGCTTCTGACCCACCTACCATGAAGCCCATCCACCAGCCCTGTCCATGCCCCTTCAAGCTTCCATATAGTTTTCTTAATATTCCGCTCTTAAGTACTTGTTAACAGCTCCAAGTTGGCTGATGACACGTGAAGTAAGCCTCTAACATGAATATTGTAAATTCAAACTAACAAACACCAATAAAAACAGAATTTGTAGAAATGAAAAACCGTGTAGGGACAAGGAACTTAAAAGAGAAATAATTATCATGAACATCCTTATACAGAAGGAAGACTATTGCAGCCACAACATAAGAACAGGTTTTTATTATTACAAAGAATATGTGTAAAAGATCTGGACAATAAAAAAGGCTGAAGAATTGATGCCTTCAAACTGTGGTGCTGGAGAAGACTCTTGAGAGTCCCTTGGACAGCAAGGAGATCAAACCAGCCAATCCTAAAGGAAATAAACCCTGAATATTCATTGGAAGGACTGACTAATGTTGAAGCTGAAGCTCTAATACTTTGGCCACCTGATGTAAAGAGCTGACTTACTGGAAAAGACCCTGATTCTGGGAAAGACTGAAGTAGGAGGTGAAGGGGACAACAAAGGATGAGGTGGTTGGATGTCATCACTAACTCAATGGACATGAGTTTGAGCAAGCTCTGGAAGATGGTGGAGGACAGGGAAGCCTGATATGCTGCAGTCCATGGGGTCCCAAAGCGTCGGACGTGACTTGGCAACTGAAAACTGAATTCTCATCTTTCATAGCAAGAAGTGAATATGCAGAAGTGATAGGGGAAGCACACTGATTGAAACCGCCCACCCTGGCCAGGCACCATAGTAACCATTTGCATGAGTTGTTTTATGACAGGAGATCCTGATAAGGAATATAGAACTAATAAGCCACCACCAACTAGAAGAGTTCAGGAAAGGTCTAAAGGAGACACTGCGTGTCCATCCACTTCCCAGGATCCCTCTCGCTAGCATCCATCTTGGCTGAGTGATGAGTGAGCCACCAGGAAAGATCTGAATTAGAATGATTGGCCAAAGACCACCCGGAAACTAACCCCATCACCATAAAACCCGAGACTGCGAACCACGCGGCAGAGCAGTTCTCCTGGGTTCCCTTACCCTACTGCTCTCCACCCGGGTGCCCTTTCCCAATAAAATCTCTTGCTTTGTCAGCACATGTGTCTCTTCAGACAATTCATTTCCGAGTGTTAGACAAGAACCTAGTTTCGGGCCCTGGAAGGGGTCCACCTTCCTGCAACAGAAGTAGTCATGCAAGTGTGTTATTGAGAAATGCAGAGATAAATAAGCAAAATAAATCCTAAAAGGGTTCATAGCAGTTGTCTCTGAGTAGTGGAAACAATTTATTGGAGCATGATGAGTATGGGAGTTTTGCTGATTTACCTTTAATAAGCCTAATAGGAATAATTAACTTTGAAAATGATTTACATGTTTTTTATTTGAAATTAAATTGTAAAAATACTGAATAGACATAGCAGTTGGCACAGTGTCTGGCACATAGTAGATATTATATTTATCATCATCTGTTTTCTAATTTTATTATTTTATGATTCATTCTTATTATTTTGACTCATCAAATGTTGTTTATAATATTTCAGGGAGCATTCTTTTTTTCCAGAACTTTATTTTGTATAGTAATAAAGACACTTGTCAGGAAGTTTTTAATGATTGTTTTCCAGTGATAGTGGAGTAGCCATCCCACACCCATCCCTCTGCTGCTGAAATCAGGTTCAGGATATGTTCAGTTCCCTTTGCTTAGCCAATGTTTGAAATGAGCTGAGTCTGGGCAGAGATGGAGGAAAGCCACAGGTCTTATTCATATGGACCCAGTGCACCACCTGGAGCTTCTGAATTGATGGAGAAGAAGCAGAGGATGAGGATCTTAGCAACTCAGCTTTTGGTTGGGTAGAGTTGGCAATTCTGATGCTTTATGCACATATGCTTAATGTGCTTCCCTGGTCCTTCTAAGTGGCAGCTCATTAACACCTCAAGACTGATGGCTTACGTTTTACATTCTAATTGAATATATATTCGCATAATGGAATGTGTGTTGTGACTGCTTGCCTGGAAAAGCTGCCCTATTTATTCAGCCACCATGGGGAAAGGAGAGAGATTTTTCTTGCAGAGGCAAGAAATAGCCACATGCTGCTAGGAAACACCTTGGAGTTCTAACTTTTCAAATATTGTTTGTTTGTGCTACCTTCTAACATAGTATGTTACATTAGTATGTCACATTAGGGAAAGGGAAAGTGAAGTCGCTCAGTCGTGTCCGACTCTGCGACCCCATGGACTGTAGCCTACTGGGCTCCTCCGTCCATGGGATTTTCTGGGCAAAGGTACTGGAGTGGGCTGCCATTTCCTTCTCCAGAGGATCTTCCTGACCCGGGGATTGAACCCAGGTCTACCTGCATTGCAGGCAAACGCTTTACCCTCTGAGCCACCAGGGAAGCTAGTATGTCACATTAGGTCAGAGCAAAAAGATAGATATTATTGTTCTTCTCATTTGGCAGATGAGAAAACTGAAGCATAGAGATGATTTGCCTATGGTCACATAGCTCAATAAAGATGAGTCACCAAGTCCCACCTTGATTTCAAATATGAGTCTTTCTACCACACCAGGTAATTCTATTTTATTTGCTTATTTCCATACCCATCTAACCCAGAGATCTGAGCCAGCACAGAGGAATATAAAGATAGTATGACATGTTAAGACCCCTTCTTTAAGAGACGACATTAAGGGTAAGGAAGAGGTGTGACCAATGACCTGAGATACTTAAAAAATGCCCTGGGGACTTGACTCTTGGGCAGGCTACATGTAAGAGCTGAGAGAAGGCTCTGCTCCAGTGAAATGCCCTGGAGTAGGAGCGGCATTGCAGAGGTGAGGTCTGTAGGAATAGTCACAAGCAGCAGAGTTCCTGTCATCACAGAGCAGAAATTGGGGGTGGCTGGGCAGAGGAAAAAATATAGGTTTCATTTCTCATGATAGCATTCATCACATGGTGGGAGCTGATAAGAATTCTGAGCCGGAGGCCAGGCTCAGCAGGAAGACTGCCATGATCAATTTGCAGTGTCGCCAAGGGCTCAGGAGGGTTTTGAAAGCTGTTGCTAAGTGTTTGTCATCCCTGAGCAGGAGCCTCTGTTAGACACTCCCTCCAGAATGATAGGGTTGTCCTTCAAGCCGTGTCACCAAGGGAATGACAGTCCAATCCATTAGAGAGTCAACAGGTGGCTACTGCACAACCACTGTGGTGCTCAGTTTTGGCTAGCCACCAGATTCAGTAATGATCACTGCATGCATGCTCAGTCGTGTCTGACTCTTTGTGACCCCATGGACTGTAGCCCACCAGGCTCCTCTGTCCATGGGATTTCCCAGACAAGAATACTGGAGTGGATTGCCATTTCCTCCTCTGGGAGATCTTCCTGGCCCAGAGATCAAGGATTCAGTAATGGTGCTTTACAAAAAATGTACACCTTTGGGTCTCACCCCTATTATTCTCATTCCATGAAGTGGGGCCCAGAGTCAATATTTTTTAAAACTCCACAGTATATTTTAATGCCCATTCAAGACTGAGAAAAATGTATAACCAATTTCGTGTAGGGCATGATTATACCTGCTTGGGGTGTGTGTGTGTGTGTGTGTGTGTGTATGTATGTATGGGTGTTTTATAACCTTTTTTTTCACCCCGTTGGTGAAAGGGGGAATCTTTGCCTTGGGTCCAGGGGTATCCAAACATACAAGAACTAACACTGAAAGCTGAGATCTTACGGAGTTTATTAGGCACATAAACACAGCCCAGGGAAGAAGGATACTGTACCCGCTGCAGGATCGCACAGGGAGTTCAGAATTCGCCCCTAGCAGAGCAGTGTGAACCAGCACGGAATGTCGGGGGGCAAGTCTGTAGTTAAAAAAACAGGGTGAGGTGACTCCTGGTTTCTGTGGGAGAATGTGATTGGATGGTTTGAACAATCCTGCAGTCTTTCAGGAAACTGAAACCTATTAGGTTGAGGATGAGGTGAGGTAAAGCTGATTCTGCTGATAAAAGGTCTTCCCTAGTGGGTGAAAGATTTAGTGAAAGCATTAGGACTCACAGATAGGCCTTTGGGGTACTATGGGGCTCAAAGATTTCAAGGCAGCATGCAACATTTTAGGCATTCCAGTACAGTTGCAGGGGTGGGGCTGATGAGATGATAAACGTGAGCCGGACAGGAATGGTCCCCAGGAGTCTAGTGAAAATAGATAAGGGTATGCAGATCATTGCCTGTAGTGACAAATGCTAAGATACAGGAATCAGGGGTATGGGGGCACAAAAGTAGGGCAGCTAAGATAATGGCTTGGGTTTTATTTAGCCCTCCTTTAACCCTCACATTTAACCAGAAATGTGAAGGTTAAGATGAGCTATTAGTATCCAGGTCTTTCAGACCCCAAAGCTGACACCCTTCTCCCCACTGCCCCAGTGGCTTCTCTTTTCTCCTAGATGTGTCACACTTACTAGTGCAATACTTTACACATAGTAGAGATGCAACATTTTTTTTTTCATGAACAGATTCCTTAGAACAAGATTTAAAGTATGTGGTAAGGCTCAATCAAAGATAAGTAATGCTCATCTTTATTAGGTTGAGGAAATGAAGGCCTTTTTATTTCAAACTGGACACCTCTTGTGTTTTTGCAGTCATTCTGCTGGGCATTGGAGATGCAAAGAATAGATGTAGTCTGTCTCATTGAGGTTATATTTCATTGGGGACACACATCATAGAAAACAATGCCAAATGGTAACTAGTGCTCCTCTAAAGGAAATGGACAAGGCAAGGAAAGAGACAAAGTAGGGGAGAGGAGACCTGCCATGTATAAGTGGCTGGAGTTGGGCTAAGTTTGGTTGGGAACCATATAAGCGGAAATTTAAGGTATAAGAAAGAGCCCTGAATGTGAAATGGACAAGCCTCTTTTGCAGATAGAGTAACCAGATAGAGTAACATGTGTTAGCATTCTGAGGTGATAGGAATTTAGATTTTCTGGGAAAATGAAAGGCAACTCATATATCAGGATTGCAGAGAGTAGAGAAAGGATAAGAAGTAGCAGAAAGGTTAGTGATGATGTACAGAACATGATAACTTCAGATTATTTTATGAATGCAATGGAAAGGTTGAAGGATTTCCATCTTAAGAAGATCACTGGCTGACACTGTGATTGAATTATAGGCACAGAAAACAACAACAACAAAAATGTAGCAAGCAACCATTGAGTTGATTGTGAGTTACGGTAAAAGATAATGGTTAGTGGTCTCATCCAGGTGACAGTGGAGATGGGAGAACTTGGTTAACCTTGAGATATAATGTACCTCAGTGGTAGAATTAATTGGAATTGCTAGTGGAGTGGATGGAAATGTGAGAAAGGAATTCAAAATGGTACCTAGGTTTTTGGTTTGAGTGAAAAGGTTGATAGTAATGCCATTTTTGTATATGTAGAAGACTGTGGAAGAATGAGTTTTGACAAAGAGAAATCAAGGGCTCTTAGACCATCTAAAAATTAGTAACTTGCTTGAGGCCATAGAGCTAGAGAGTGACAGAACTTGAATTAGAATCGATCCTGTGATTCCATTATACTTGTAAATAAATCATTACAAATTGCCATGGTTTAATCTTGGCAAAGAGGGAAATAAATTCATTATAATTTATAGGCAATTACATTAAGCTGCAATTAAGCCTTTGCTATTTTGGAAATAAACCTAAGAAAAATAAGGGAAAAAATAGGGAGAGGATTGCTAGAACAGTTTATCAATGTGTACTTATTGACCAATGTTTGTGTGTACAACGTTGCTAGGTTATGCCAAATATTTACAAGATATGGCTCCTGCCTTCAAAAAGCCCATAGTGTAATTCAGCAGTTTCCAAATAATTGTATAGTAAGAGATACTTGTGAGTGTGGTATGAGAATATGGTTCCATGGGCAATCAGTTAGGAGAGAGCCTTTTATAAATTAACATAATTTGTGAGAACTGAGAGGAAAGATATATGGTTATAGCACTTTCTAAATTTATTTGACCTAATAATCTTTATTTGGCAGATCTTTGTCTTGTAACAATGTAACATACTTGTTCTCCATAGAACACAGTTTGGGAAAACTATCTAGTTAGAAATATGGGAACATGAGGCTTCCATATATAAAGTTATCTCTCTAATAGATCACAAGCTCTGTGATAAGCATAAATTTATACCATGATAAAGAACTCTTTATATCAGTAGCTACAACGACAGTAGCTAACATTCACTCAGTTATCATTCTACAAGTATCAGTTGAGCCTCAGTCACCTGCCAGGCACTGTGACAAGAGCTAGGGACATAAGTGGGAAGAAGACAGACAAGGCTAGTATCTTCCAGATAACCTAGAGTCCAGTGAAAAGATGAGGTTAAAACTCGGTCTGAATAAGCACAACTAGCAGAGGCTGTGAGCAGGGCATGCACCAGCTCTCCCCAAACCTCTCCCCTATTCTTCTCCACATCCGTGTTAGCTGCTACACTCTTCTGAAGGACTAGTCATGGTTGACTTGGATAAAGGCAGCAACCATTGCCGTAGGACAGCAGGCTCCCATTATTTAATTTGGGATCCTTTGACATTTTCTTTCTTTGCTTAGTCAAGACTTAAAGAGAATTAAAGAGGTCTGGATCAAGATGGCAGAGTAGGATGATCCTAAGCTCACCTCTTCCCATGGGTACACCAAAATTAACGATTAATTACAGAGCAACTATCTCAGAGAATGACCTCAAGACTAGCAGAAAAGACTTTATACAATTAAAGATATAAAGAAAGAGACACAAAAAAATGGGTAGAAGGGATAGAGGTGCAGTCTGGTCAGGATGTACATCCCTGGCTTGGCGACCCATGGGTAGGAGGAAAATCACAGCCGCAGAAGTCCTCACCTCATGGGACTCCTCAGTCTGGGGTTCCTGCACCAGGAAGAAGAGCCTCCAAAATGTCTAGCAAATACAAAATTAGCATAAAAATTCTGTTTTTTCTATACATTAATAATGAACTCAGAGAAATAAAGAAAATAACCCCATTTACAATTGCATCAAAAAAGAATACCTAGGAATGAATTTAGCCAAGGAGATGAAACACCTGTACTCTGAAAAATATTAATATGTTGATAAAAGAAATAGAGCACAAACAAATGGAAAGATATACCATGTTTATGGATTGAAAGAGTCAATATTGTTCAAGTGTTGACACAACCAAGAGCAATCTGATTCAATGCAATACTTATTAAAACACCAATGGCATTTTTCATAGAACCAGAACAAATAATCCCCAAACTTGGCTCATGAAAGACCCCAAATAGCCAAAGCAGTCTTGAGAAAAACAAAGCTGGAGGTATCATGTTCTCTGATTTCAAAATATATTACAAAGATCTAATAATCAAAACAATATGGTACTGGCACAAAAACAGACATGATGTAGATCAACAGAACAGAATATAGAGTCCAGATATAAATCCACGCTTGTATGATCAATTTATTTATGGCAAGAGAGGCAAGAATATAAAGTGGGGCAAAGACTGCTTCTTTAATAAATGGTATTGGAAAACTGAACAGCTACATGCAAATAAATGAAGCTAGACAATTTTCTTATACCATATGCAAAAATAAATTCCAAATGAATTAAAGACTTATATGTAGACTGAAACCACAAAAACTAGAAAAAAATGTAGGCAGAAAACTCTGATATCAGTCTTAGCAATATCTTTTTGGATCTGTCTTCGTAGGAAAAGGCAACAAAAGCAAAAATAAGCAAATGGGACTACATCAAACTAAAAAGCTTTTGGACAGTGAAGGAAACTATAAACATAATGAAAAGGCAACCTACTAAGTGATATATTTCCAAATGATATATTCAATAAGGAGGTTAATATCCAAATATATGAAGTCATACGAGTCAATATTAAAAAAAAATCTGATTTAAAAATAGGCAGGAAATGTAAGTAAACATTTTTCCAATTAAGACATACAGATAGCCAACAAATACATGGAAAAATGCTAAATTATCAGGGAAATGCAAATCAAAACCATTATGAGATGTCACCTCATACCTATCAAAATAGCTATTATCAAAAAACGAATAACAAATGTTGGTGAGGTTGTAGAGGAAAAGGTACCCTTGTACACTGTTAATAGGGATGTAAATTACTGCAGCCACTTTAAAACCATATGGAGTTTCCTAGAAAAATTAAAAATAGAGCTACCATACAATCCAGTGGCTTGCCAGGTGGCGCTAGGGGTAAAGAACCCTCCTGCCAATTCAGGAGACATAAGAGACATGGGTTCGATCCCTGGGTCGGGAAGATCCCCTGGAGAAAGAAATGGCAACCCAATCCAGTATTCTTGCCTGGAGTATCCCACAGACAGAGGAGCCTGGTGGGCTACAGTCCATGGGGTTGCAGAGTCAGGCATGACTGAAGCAGAAGATTCACTTACCATACAATCCAGCAATTCCACTCCTGGGTATCTAACCAAGGAAAACTCTAACATTAATTCATAAAGATATATGCCAACCTATGTTTCATTAAAGCATTATTAACAATGGCCAATAGCCAAGGTACAGAAGCAACTGAAGTGTCCATCAATAAATAGATAAATGGATACAAAAGGTAAGCATTCCATTCCCAAAATGGAATATTACTCAAACAAAAAGAATGAACTCTTGTCATTTTCAATAACATGGATGGCTGTAGGTTATTCTAAGTAAAGTATGTCCGACAAATACCATGCTATTTCACTTATATGTGGAATCTAAAAATAATGTAAATCGACAATTACAACAAAACAGAAACAGAATTACAGGTGCAGAAAACAAACTGGTTACCCATTTACATGGGAAAAATATATAAAATAGATGAAGGGGATTAGGAGGTATAAACTTCCAGTTATATAATAGAGGTATACCCCATTTTGTTGTGCTTCATTTTATTGCACTTTGTAGATACTATGTTTTTATAAATTGAAGGTATGTGATAACCCTGAGTTGTCATTTGATGGTTAGCATGTTTATCAATAAAATATTTTTAAATTAAGGTATGTATATTGGTTTCTGGACACAATGCTATTGTACACTTAATGAACTACAGCGTAAAAATAACTTTTATAGGCACTGGGAAAACCAGAAAGATTGTGATTTGCTTTATTGAAGTATTTGTTTTATTTTGTGGTGCTCTCTAACCAAACCTACAATGTCTTTGAGGTATGCTGGTAAATAAGTCAAGGGGATACAGTGTACATCACAGGGAATACAGTTCAGTTGCTAAGTCATGTCCAGCTCTTTGCGACCCCATGGACGGCAGCACACCAGGCCTCCCTGTCCATCACGAACTCCCAGAGTCTACTCAAACCCATGTCCATCACGTCAGTGATGCATTCCAACCATCTCTTCCTCTGTTGTCCCCTTCTCCTCCCGCCTTCAATCTTTCCCAGCATCAGAGTCTTTTCCAATAAGGTGGTTCTTTGCATGAGGTGGCCAAAGTATTGGAGCTTCAGCATCAGTCTTTCCAATGAATATTCAGGACTGATTTCCTTTAGGATGGACTGGTTGGATCTCCTTGCAATCCAAGGGATTCTCATCTTCTCCAACCCACGTTTCAAAAGCATCAATTCTTCGGTGCTCAACTTTCTTTATAGTCCAACTCTCACATCCATACATGACTACTGGAAAAGGCATAGCTTTGACTAGATGGACCTTTGTTGACAAAGTAATGTCTCTGCTTTTTAATATGCTTTCTAGTTTGGTTATAGCATTTTTTCCAAGGAACTGCTGCTGCTAAGTTGCTTCAGTCGTGTCCGACTCTGTGTGACCCCATAGACGGCAGCCCACTAGGCTCCCCCGTCCCTGGGATTCTCCAGGCAAGAACACTGAAGTAGGTTGCCATTTCCTTCTCCAATGCATGAAAGTGAAAAGTGAAAGTGAAGTTGCTCAGTTGTGTCCGACTGTTCACGACCCCATGGACTGCAGCCCACCAGGCTCCTCCGTCCATGGGATTTTCCAGGCAAGAGTACTAGAGTGGGTTGCCATTGCCTTCCTGTCAAGCGTCTTTTAATTTCATGGCTGCACTCACCATCTGCAGCCAAAAAAAAATAAAGTCTGTCCCTGTTTCTAGTGTTTTCCAATCTATTGCAGTAAAGTGATGGGACCAGATGCCATGATCTTAGTTTTCTGAATGTTGAGTTTTAAGCCAACTTTTTCACTTTCCTCTTTCACTTTCATCAAGATGCTCTTTAGTTCTTCTTCGCTTTCTGCTATAAGGGTGGTGTCTGAGGCGTATCTGAGGTTATTGATATTTCTCCCAGCAATCTTGATTCCAGTTTGTGCTTTGTCCAGCTTGGCATTTTGCATGATGTACTCTGCATATAAGTTAAATTAGCAGAGTGACAATATACAGCCTTGACGAACTCCTTTCCCAAATTGGAACCAGTCTGTTGTTACATGTCCAGTTCTAACTGTTGCTTCTTAACCTGCATACAAATTTCTCAGGAGGCAAGTCAGGTGGTCTGGTATTCCCATCTCTTTAAGAATTTTCCACAGTTTGTTGTGACCCACACAGTCAAAGGCTTTCGCATAGTCAATAAAGCAAAAGTAAATGTCTTTCTTGAACTCTCTTGCTTTTTCGATGATCCAGCAGATGTTGGCAATTTGATCTCTGGTTCCTCTGCTTTTTCTAAATCTAGCTTGAATATCTGGAAGTTCATGGTTCACGTACTGTTGAAGCCTGGCCTGGAGAATTTTGAGCGTTACTTTGCTAGCATGTGAAATGAGTGCAATTGTGCTGTAGTTTGAACCTTCTCTGGCATTGCCTTTCTTTGGGATTGGAATGAAAACTGACCTTTTTCAGTTCTGTGGCCACTGCTGAGTTTTCTAGATTTGCTGGCATATTGAGTGCAGCACTTTCACAGGGAATACAGTTAGCAGTATTGTAATAACTTTGTATGGTGATATATGGCTTATGAAGACCATTTCATAATATATATAATTGAACCACTATGTTGTACACCTGAAACCAACATTACATGTCAGCTATACTTCAATAATACTTAAAAATTAATTAAAGAGGATGGAGCCACAGGGGCCAGGAATGCTCTATCACCACACCTTTGATAAGCAACTTCCTGGACTAGCATGAATGATAAATCTAAAGCTAGAACCATCTATTCTTCTAAAGCTTGAATTTATCATTTTTTAAGGATCTACATTCTTAGCAACTCTCTAATATACAATATAGAGATATTAGCCATAGTTACCATTTGGTACATTACATCCCAGGACTAATTTACTTTGTGTCTGAAAGTTTGTACTTTTAACAGTTTCACTCATTTTGCCCACCCCAGACTCCCTGCCCCTGGCAAACACCAGCCTGTTCTCTGTATCTATGAGTTTGTTTTGTTCTGTTTTCGTACATTCCACATAAAAGTGAAGTTATACAGTATGTCTTTGTCTGACTTATGTCATGTAGTATGATGTCATTGGGGTCCACCCAAGTTGTCACAAATGGTAGGATTTCTTTCTTTTTTGTGACTGAATAATAATATATATATATCTCACATTTTATTTATTCATTCATCCATCACTGGATAATTAGGACATTTCCATGTCTTGACTATTATATATAATGCTACAATGAATATAGAGGCTTATATATATATGTGTGTGTGTGTGTGTGTGTATATATATATATACACACACATATTCACATTAGTGTTTTTGTTTCCTTTAGATAGATACCCATAATTGAATTTGCTGGATTACTCATTAATTTTATTCTTAATATTTTGAGGGACCTTTATACTATTTTCCATAGTGGATACGCGAATTTACATTTCTTACCAACAGTGCACAAGGGTTTCCTTTTCTTCACATCCTCACCAACACTGGCTATTTATCTTTTTTTATAATAGCCATGGTGATATCCCATTGTGGCTTTGATTTCCATATCACTTATAATTAGTGATGCTAAACACTGAACCTTGCATTTGGCCAAAATGTTTAGAACCCAAAGAAGTTGAGGAACCACTCAAAGATGTCAGCCCTTGCAGGTACTAAGGAGCTGTTCTCTTAAGGAACCATGGACAGATTCACTAGGAAGACAGTGACCCTGGGTTGGGGCATTGCCTGCCCCACCAGGTGCTTCTCTCTCTTGTTTCCCTCCATTCAGCCAGTTTCTACTTTCTAGACAAAGAACTGAGGCATGGTAGGGCTTTTAACATTTCTAAAGTCACACAACTAGTAAAAGCTGGAGCCAGAATGCAAATCCAAGTCTGTGGAATTCAGCTCCTTCTCATCATTAATTTTGCCAAAATTAAGCATGTATGAAGGAACAGGCCAGCAAGGGGAGCAGGTAAATGGCAGGTCTCGCTATACTTTGGCTTAGTTATCCCCTTTCACAAGGCTTGTAGGATTCTGGCCAGGGTTGTTGGAGCAGGTACATCTGAGGATGCTCCAGACTCTCTGATGTAGAGATTTCAGGCAGCTTTCCAGGGAGGTCACCAGGACACAGAAGCCACCCCAATGCCATGCTGAATGATGATAGCAAATGTGCATAGTGGGCTTACTATGAGTGCTGGGCTCTGTACCTTTCCCAAGTTTGTCGAGGTGGTGAGTGGAGAACCACAGGTTTCAAACTGTGGCAAGCAGTCTCAGTACCCCTGCTCCCCTCGTTCTGCCTCTCCACTCTGAAGAGCTACATTGATGTATCAGGTTCAAATCCTGGCTGTGCTATGAAAACTTAATTGTGTTCTTTAAGTTCTCTGGACTTATTTCCTCAATTACAATAATGGGGATGAAAAAAGTGCTTCCTAGTGTTGTTGGGTAATTAAATGACTAAGGCATGTGAGTCACCTGGCAAGATGCTTAACATATAATAAATATGCAATAAATGTTGGAAGATTTTGCCATTGGATTGATATAAGCACCCAGTAACCCCCTTAACAGCTCTCCCTGGTGGCTCAAACAGTAAAGAATCTGCCTGTCATGTGGTAGACCCAGGTTCGATCCCTGGGTTGGGAAGATCCTCTGGAGAAGGAAATGGCAACCCACTCTAGGATTCTTGCCTGGAGAATTCCATGGACAGAGCAGCCTGGTGGCCTACAGTCTATGGGGTCGCAAAGAGTGGGACATGACTGAGTGACTAACACTTTCCTTTCATTTTCAACCCCCTTAACAGATGACTTCCTCCTATGGCATGTGGATAGATCTCAAGAGCCCATCTGTGACCTGGAGAGTGGCTAGGTGGGGGATGGGGTACAGGGGTGGGAAGGAGAAGCAAGCTTCCATGTGGGGCTCTGAGGCTTGGAGCTGGTGAGCTGCCAGAGGATGAAAGAGTCCAGTAGACCCCTCCTCTCAGCTTCTGCATAAACCAAAGAGAGGGTGCTGGATCTGGAAGAGAAGGAAGGAGAGAGTAACCAGACTGTCCTGCAGAGGGGCAAAGCCAGTTATCTCCACAACACCCATTGCTGTTGTTTCTCTGGGCACTCCTAGACTCTCTGTTCACTGACTGCTGATTCCTTGCAGAGCCTGGCACTACATGTCAGTGAAGCCACTTTCCACTCCCTTGAATACTGGTATCTGTAACCTCGTGAGCCTGGACTGGGCTGGCCTAAACCAGTTCCCTGTTGGAACTGTCAGTTTCCGGCTCTTGGAAACCTCTGTAGGCCCAGTCTTGCATCCTCCCCAGGTATTTCTGCCTCTGGAAGTCTCAGACACCCTGTGATTATCAAAGGGAACCCACAGGTGACTTGGGAGGAGGGGCAGGTCTGTGGTCTGTCCACACCTGCCCCCAGATATGAGCTTACTGAGAGAGAACATTTCCTGGAATGTTAGAGATCAAAAAGAAAAAAAAAGAGCCAGACTTATGAAGTTGAGAACAAAACCCCAGTGAAAACCTGCAACTGTGTTAGATGAGTGCCAGATGCTGGACTAGACAGTCTATTAAAAAGCAGAGACATTACTTAGCCAACAAAGGTTTCTCTAGTCAAAGCTATGGTTTTTCCAGTAGTCATGTATGGATGTGAGAGTTGGACTATAAAGAAAGCTGAGTGCCTAAGAATTGATGCTTTTGAACTGTGGTGTTGGAGAAGACTCTTGAGAGTCTCTTGGACTGCAAGGAGATCCAACCAGTCCATCCTAAAGGAAATCAGTCCTGAATATTCATTGAAAGGACTGATGTTGAAGCTGAAACTCCAATACTTTGGCCACCTGATGCGAAGAACTGACTCATTGGAAAAGACCTTGATGCTGGGAAAGATTGAGGGCAGGAGGAGAAGGGGACAACAGAGGATGAGATGGTTGGATGGCATCACTGACTTGATGGATATGAGTCTGAGTAAGCTCTAGGAGTTGGTGATGGACAGGAAGCCTGGTGTGCTAGAGTCCATGAGGTCACAAAGAGTCAGACACAACTGAGTGACTAAACTGAACTGAGCTGCTGGACTCTATCTGAGGCATCTCCAATAAGGCACAGAAGAACCCATGAAGCAGGTATGGTTAGAATGCCCATTTTGAGGACAGTGAAAAAAGCCAGAGAAGTGAAGTCTCTGACCCCAAGTCACACAAGGAGTTAGCTGCAGACCCAGGATGCAAATAAATTCATGTCCAACCAAGCCCAGAATCCTTGCTCTCAAGCCATGTCTCTCCACTAAATTCCCATCATCAGCTCCTCTGCTCTGCTCACATGTCCCAATCCTGCTGCAGCTATAAACCAAATATCAGAGCCTGCCACTTGAATGAACTCCCTATGATATTAATTGTCAGTGCTTTTTAAAATCAGAAGCAAACAGGAAAATAGTTTCTCCAAAGGTTAATTAATTCAACTCAACCTGACAAATACTTTTTGAGTATCAACTTGGTGACAGATGCAGGCTTAAATGGTACGGGTAATATGAGGGGAGGAAGGGGAACGGACAGAAAAGAGGAATAAAATGTGAAAACACTCTGTCCTTATTCTCAGAGAATTTTATGTCTGTAGGTGAAAACACCCAGTGATCAGAATGGGACCTACAAAAGTTTTTCTTGAACAACTTAGCCAGGGAAAAAATATAGATAAAAATATTGTCCAAAATGAACACAAACCAGGCTGACATTTCCCTGGGCTCAAGCGTCAGACATCGATACACACACCCCAGTCTCCCAGCTCTGCTCCGCCTCACCATGGTAACCGCCAGGGCCCTCATCTGCCAGATGGTTTTTTATTTATTTATTTATTTATTTTAATGTGCTCTGGATGTAGCTGGAGAGGAGAAGATGGATGAATGGATGGCTCAAGTACCCTCAGTCCGTTTGCAGCCCAGCAACCCCAAATGTCTCTGAAAATCAGTCCCCTTTATAAACAGCACATCTTGAGAAATCTACTGTGTATCAGAAGATGGGTGTCTGAAACAAATGAAGATCAGAGCCCAGGTGTCCCATCCTGTGGGGCAGACCCAGGTGGTGTGTTAGTTTGCTGCGTGCTAAGTTGCTTAAGTCGTGTCCAACTCTGCGATCCCATGGAGTGTAGCCCACCAGGCTCCTCTATCCATGAGATTTTCCAGGCAAGAATACCGGAGTGGGTTGCCATTTCCTTCTCCAGGGGATCGTCTGAACCCGGGGATCGAACCTGTGTCTCTTACTCGTCTTGCATTGGCAGGATGGTTCTTTACCACTAGCGCCACTTGGGCTGCCTTAACAAAGTACCTCAGACTGGTGGCTTAAACCGCCATTTATTTTCTCACAGTTCTGGAGGCTGGAAGCCTAAGGCTGAGGTAGCTGGCAGGTTTGGTCTCTCCTGACCTCTCTCCTTGGCTTTCAGATGGCCTCCTTCCCGTCATGTCCTCACACTGCCCTGCCCCTGTGTGTGCATCCCTGGTGTTTGTGTGTCCAAATTTCTCCTTCTTATAAGGATACCTTATACCTCATCAGATTGGATGAGGGCCCATCCCATTGGCCTTATTTTAACTTAATCACCTCTTTAAAGACTCTCCAAATACAGTCACATTCTGAGATAGGGAATTATGGCTCCAACATAGGAATTCAGAGATGGTGGGGGGAGGGCGGAGGGATACACAATTCTGCCTGTAACACCAGACTTTGCTCTAGTGACTTTATTTCTACTTCTTCACTTGTCACTCACAATAAGTGAAGGGTTAAGTACTATGATTATTAGGTACTGAAAAAACTTGTTCAGAGAATTTGACTAACTCTAAGGGCTTCCTTGGTGGCTCAGTGGTAAAGAATCTGCCTTCCAGTGCAGGAGATGCATGCTTGATCTCTGGGTCGGGAAGAACCCCTGGAGAAGCAAATGAAAACCCAGTCTGGTATTCTTGCCTGGAAAATTCCATGGACAGAGGAGCCTGGAGGGCTACAGTTCATGGGGTTGCAAAGAGTCAGACATTACTTGGCGACTAAACAACAACAATAACAAGGCTCTATAGCTAGCAAGGGGTTGTATTAATCTCCTATTGTTGCTATAACAAATTACCACAAACTCGGTAGCTTAAATCTACACAGGTTTATCATCTTGCAGTTGGGTAGTTTAGAAGTTAAAAATGGGTTTCATTGGGCTGAATCAACATGTCAGCAGGCTGCATTCTTTTCTGGAGGATCTAAGAAAGAATGTTTTTTCTTGTCTTTTTCAACGTTTAGAAGCTGCTTAAATTCCTTAGCCTTCAGACCCTTCCTCTATCTACAAAGCTGTAACCAGCAGGTCAAATTCTCTTCACTCGGCATCACTCTGACCTTTTCTTATTTTTCCACTATACCATGAGGACACTGCTGTTTTTTCACTTCCACATGATCCCAGCACCTAGCTTATTGTATGAGCTCAATAAATTAATTAAATATTTATTAGCTAGTTGATTATTAACAAGTATAAATATTAAAAGATGAATAAGCAAAGGTGGCAGAGACTGCAAAACTTGCATTATGCCTGGTTCTCCAACTATTCTACTGTGGGAGCTGGAGAAACTTATTTCTCTTCTCTGGAGTTCACCTTTCTCATCTGTATTATGATGAGCATTTGTTTCATCTTGAATGGCTAGGTCAGTTCTAAAATCTCATAATTCTCAGCCAAGGTACCAGCAGCTCCTGCTTTGCTTTTATTTTCTGTTTTCCTGTTTCATAAAGGTTCAAGTTTTCCACAACTCCAGGGAGCCTAATCCTTGTCACTTGTCAGTCATGTCAGTTGCCGCATTGCCTCCGATCCATTCCATACTCTCTCATCTTTCCCAGATTGCTTCCTGGCCTGTGCTCAAGCCATTAGCTCTACCTTCCTCAACAAGCCCTTTTCATCATTGCAGACTCAAAGCAATTTTCTTCCTCTGTGAAATGCTCCCAGACACTCCAGCCCCCAGAGCTCTCTTCTGTCTTGGCATCAATCACAACAGCGCTCAGAGAATAAAAGCTTCAGTATCACTGCATCAGGAGTAAAGGGACAAAGGGGTTATTCATTCATTCAACAAATATTTGTTGAGCATCTCCTCTTTTGCTGTTTTCCTCTATTCCACCAATTTGAGGGGGGAGACACAATAATGAGCAGAGCATTCATAATCTCTGCCCCGAGGGAATCCATGTATCTACATATGGGGGATAAGACAATTGCCAAATACAGGGCCATCTCAAACATCACATAGTTAGGGGATGGGAGAGTATGGGAAAGATGATTATGAAGGGGCAACAGGACCTCAGAGTGATGGTACATCAGCATCTTGGTAATGATGAAGATTTCAAGAGTGTGTACCTACATCAAAACATCAAACCATACACTCAAAATATGTGGTTTATTGCATATCAAATAATAAGTATATACCTCAATACAGTTCCTTAAAGTTAAGTGTTTCCATTAAAGAAAATGAGAAATTTGATTGCGCATGTGCGTGTGCGTGTGCGTGTGCGTGTGTGTGTGTGTGTGAGGGGTGAGAAGAAGGAAAGTGATAGGAGGCTTTTAAAAGAGATGGAAGGAGGGTAGATCTGTTAAATGTTTTACCATCTTAAATATCAGAGCTTAGAAATCACATAGATTCACTTT
Source organism: Bison bison bison (assembly GCF_000754665.1). Lineage (NCBI taxonomy): Eukaryota > Metazoa > Chordata > Mammalia > Artiodactyla > Bovidae > Bison > Bison bison. Next base: position 80,089 of record NW_011494767.1, on the reverse strand, counting down.
CAGTTTCCATCCTGGACCCTGAAGCCGAGAGTTGTGGTTTTCATAAGGTCCTGTAACTCTTTTCTGGTTATTAATACCGTGAATAACAACTACCATCATTTAGGCAACCACTAAGCACCATGCCCTGTAAGAGGTGCTTGAAGTCCATTATCTCACCAGTCCTCACAATTTCCCTTCTAAGTAGAGATCATTATTTCCTTTTATGAGGAATGAGAAAACAGGCTCAGCTAAACACCTTTCTGAAACCCACATGGCTAGAAAATTGAAGGGCCGTAATTTAAATCCAGGTCATTTTGAGTCCAAAGAGCGTTTTTCATTTTAATAAAACCTAGCATTACCTACATATAATTACCTACAAAGCATTTCAATTCCAAGTATAAGGTGAAATTATCATATAAATTTTATAAAACACAGGGCCTTTGGGATGAAACTGTTTTGGAGCCAGATAGAGGTGACGGTTGCACAACATTGTGAATGGACTGAAAGCTACTGACTTGTAGACTTTAAAATGCTTAATTTTATGTTTTGTGAACTTGACCTCGATAAAAAACAAAGAAATATTTAACTTCAGTTAAGGTAAAACACAAACCTTTTTTCATCATTAAATTCAGTAAAAGGGATTATTATTTCTAGCTTGATTTTATATTAATAGACATATTATTTTGAAAGCCTTCTAGAAATTTCTTGAGCTGAAGAATAATAATACAAGACAAATTAGAGTGTATTAGCAGTGCAGAGGGTATGACAGGAAAAGATCTCGGCTATAATCAGGCTGGCTGCATGGAGTTGGGTAGGTTGGGAGTTTATGCCCATACACTTTGGGTAATTTTTTTTTCTTTTTGAAATCTTGGTTTTCTTAAAATCAGGATGGTACAACCTGCTCTGCCTGCCTCAGAGTCTTATTATGAGGCTCAAATAAGATCCAATTGGAAGCTTTTTGTAAATCTAAAAAGCTAAACAAAATTGAGGCATTATCATTATCGTCCGAAACAGTGTAATTTAAGCAAAGAGCTTCTCTGTGGCATGATGGCTGATAAGGAGCAGAGATGATGTTCACAAAGCATCTAATGAGCTAGTCGTGAATCTGGACAGGCTCTGTGACTCATATGGCCGATATAATATGGCAAAAGTCATACTGGGCCAGCTCCTGGGCTTAATACCTATAAAACTAGCAACTTCTGATATCTGTTTCTTCCTAATGGGCTTGGAGAAGCTAGTCACTGTGTAAAAACTGACTATCCTGAGTCCACCGTGCTTTATGGAAGCTCAAGCCAGCCACACCAAGAGGCTCAGGGGAAAGACAAGAGTTGCTATTCCAACTATCCGAATCCAGGTCCCAGATGAGGAGGGAAGAAACTATTTTGAACCTCAGTAGGTACATTCAGTTCAGTTCAGTTCAGTCGCTCAGTCGTGTCCGACTCTTTTCGACCCCATGAATCGCAGCACACCAGGCCTCCCTGTCCATCACCAACTCCTGGAGTTCACTCAAACTCACATCCATCGAGTTGGTGATGCCATCTAGCCATCTCATCCTCTGTCATCCCCTTTTCCTCCTGCCCCCAATCCCTCCCAGCATCAGAGTCTTTTCCAATGAATCAACTCTTTGCATGAGGTGGCCAAAGGACTGGAATTTCAGCTTTAGCATCAGTCCTTCCAAAGAAATCCCAGGACTGATCTCCTTTGGAATGGACTGGTTGGACCTCCTTGCAGTCCAAGGGACTCTCAAGAGTCTTCTCCAACACCACAGTTCAAAAGCATTAATTCTTCAGCACTCAGCTTTCTTCACAGTCCAACTCTCACATCCATACATGACCGTTGGAAAAACCATAGCCTTGACTAGACGGACCTTTGTTGGCAAAGTAATGTCTCTGCTTTTGAATATGCTATCTAGGTTGGTCATAACTTTCCTTCCAAGGAGTAGATACATTAGGGATAAAAAAAAAAAGCAAGGAATCTAGTGGAAAGTCAGAATTGAGAGCTCAGATATATGGTCTCAGTAGAGCTACCTCCAGTTCTCTTGGGGCCACCTCACCTGACACCCCAGTCACTGTTGGACAGAAATGAGCCATTCCTATTGTGTCCAGACTAAATCCTCACCCAGAGAATAACAAACATGATAAAATGATTGCTGTTTCAATCCATTGACTTTTGGTTGTCTTGTTATGCTGCAATAGAAGACTAGAAGCCCAAGAGAGGAGAACCATCATGGATCATAGAATCAGGCCAGATTTGATACCTGGCTCTCCCACTTCCTTCTACCTTGTGTGACCTGGGCACCTTAATTAGCATCTCTGAGCCTCAGTTTCCTAATCTATCCAAAGGGAACAACCCCACCTACACTGCAGGGCTATTGTAAGAAATATACCAAATGTATGCAGACTTTCAGGCATGTAGTAGCACTCAATAAATGGCACCTATAATAGTCATCATTTTAAGTTCTTGCTGAGCTGTTAGTCCTCCTACACAGAAAAATGGAAACATTTTTGGAAGTGTTTCTGCAATTAATTTTTTAGTTTAATTCAGCTGAATCCAAATAGGCTGCCAGATTGTTTTCTTAATCAGAACCCCTTTCCCAGGACTGTGCCCTGTTGGGAACTGCTTTTGGCTGGGGGTGCCACCTCCCATACTGGTGCTGGCATCTTTTCCACTTCTCCATTTCCCATTTCCCTTTGAACCTGGGGCTCTGTGTTGGATATCTGGGGGCTCCCCGCTACAAATGGTTTCCAGAGTTAGAACTATAGATCATGATGACTGGGTAGGGGTTTGGTCCTTTCGCCCTTTCTCACTAATTATACTCCTGGCTGAGAGTCTGGCATGAGGTTTTGATTCACAGCCAGCTGTAAACTGGGCACTCTGGGCAATCAGTGCCTGTTCTACAGCTGTTAGTCCTGGCCTGGGGGGTCTCTCCGGATCTTGGGTGGTGATGTGAATGCCAAACATCGCCCTCACTCTGCCTGCTCTGCTCCTTCATTTGCTTTCTCCTGCCATAGCCACTGTCTGGCATGGGGGCCGTGCGTGGGAGCACAGGCTGTCAGCCCCCCCTCCCAAGGCTCTTTAATTTCCTGTCCTCCCAAATCCAAGCAGCCTCTTAGGACCTGTTTAGAAAGACTGATTTATCAGCTCCAAATACCAACAGCGGGATTGTGGGGGATCATGAGCAGCCGGGCTAGATTGGAAACGTGGCTTCTTTATAAATGTTACAATTAACTAGACAGAATTCTCCTCACTCCTTTTCTCCCTCCCGCCTTTAACAGAGTCCCAGCATGGAAAAGATGCAGGGGCTGAGAGACCCCTGGGGCACCAGACCTCGCTTGTCAGGACCACGTGAGGAACTTGTGGGGCCCTGAGCCATGGGACCCGCCACCCTCTCAGATAAAAGGTGTTAGAGTTGGCTTTGACCCTGTGAAACAGCAGCCAGAGCACTGCAGTCTTGACATTTATTTCCTCATCTTCCTGTAAACACAGTAACCCCTTAATTAGTGCCCGCCGTCTCTGACGTCAGGCAGCAGGGCTCCTGTGGGCAGCAATCCATTTATCACCAGCTCAAACCGGTCTGCTTCCAGGAGCAGTCAGTGCCCCCAGACGATTTTCTCTGTCTGGAAAGAAAGAGCCAGAAGGGAGCCAAGGCAGTGAAAAGAGAAATGATCAGACCAGTGCTAATTTTCTCAGGAGCTGCTGGCTGTCCCCAGAACCCTGACAGTAGCTGAGAGAAGTGGGCAGGGTAGTGATGGGCACCTCTTCCCTCTGAATCTTCTGGAAGTGAGCTAACACCGATTGAAATAAAGGCTTTAGAGAACCCTATTGTATGTGTCTGCTTTTGTTCCCATTTTACAGAGGAAGAAACTGAGGCTCAAGGGAGTACTTAATGCACCCAGCTTGCCTTCATTTCAGTACAAAAATTACTGTATATTACTACAAACTGAGTAGCTGAAAACCACAGAAATTTGTTCATTCACAGTTTTGGAGGCAAAAGTCCAAAACCAAGGTGTCAGCAGGGCGTGCTCTGTCCAGAGGTACTAGAGGTGAGTTCTTTCTCATCCCTTCTAGCAGTTGCAGGCGCTCCTTGGCGCTCTTGGGTTTACAGCAGCAGAATTTCTATCTCCACCCCTGTTTTCACACGATGGGCTTTCCGCTCTGTCTGTGACCTTCTAAGCATACCAGTCATTGAATGAGGTAGGGCTCCTTCTAAACCAGTATGATCTCATTTCAATTTGAATACCTAAGCATAGATCCCAGGGCTTCCCTGGCGGCTCAGACAGTAAAGAATCTGCCTGCAATGCAGTAGATGCGGGTTCGATCCATGGGTTGGGAGATCCCCTGGAGAAAGGAATGGCAGCCCACTCCAGTATTCTTGCCTGGAGAATTCCATAGAGAGAGGAGCCTCCCAGGCTATAGTCCATGGGGGTCACAAAGTGTTAGACACAACTGAGCAACTAACACTTTCACTGTTTCACTTTTTTCAAGCATAGATCCTATTTCCAAATAAGGTGATATTCACAGGTTCAAGGTGATGATAAATTTTGGGGGGCGGGCACTGCTTTGCCTGGCACACCTGTAAGTAACCAGGTTCAGAGTCAAGATCTTTCTAAGGCTGGTGCTCTTTATGCTCAACAAACTGCCTCCAGGGCTGAATTCATGGTGCATGTATGTGTTGGTGAAAACCTAGATTTTTGTCCCTGGACAATGGTAACATTTCTCTTTTGCAGACTTGGAAGTATAAACGGACACAGTGCTTTGCCCTGTGCCCTAGCTGCTCTCTAACACTGAGCCCTTCCTCCCTGGGTTGCTCCTTCACTCTTGTCTAGTTACCACCCAGAGTTTCCTCCTTGGGCTCCCCAAGCACAATCTCAGAATCCTCAGGCATCAAAGAGCCCTAAACAGAAAGAGACTCACAGATACAAAAAGCTAACAGATGGTTGACAGAGGGGAGATGGGTTGAGGTATGGGTGAAACAGGCGAAAGGGGTTAAGAGATTCAAGCTTCCAGGTATAAGATAAGTTATGGGATGCAATGTACAGCAAAAGAGTATAGTCAGTAATAGTGTAATCATTTTGTTTGGTGATAGATGGTTATTAGACTTATCATAGTGGTCATTTTATAATGTATTTGTCAAATCACTATATTGTACACCATAAACTTACATAATATTGTATATCAACTATACTTCAATTAAGAGAAAGACAAGAGGAAAAAAAAAAAAAAAGCCCTTAAAGCTGATGTACAAACTTATAATCAGTTCACAAACACTGCCATCTTCTTCACAAACACAAACATCTTTGGCACTTCAGTGAAAGACAAAGTTTGCCTCCCAGCCCTAGCTTCTGCCCTCACACAGCCTGTAGGCTGTTCTTCTGTGGCTGTTCAGTTGGAGGTGGCATGAACTTAAAGCCCTTAACCCTACACCCCTACACAATTCCTACAGGTCTCTCATGCAGTCTCAGCTTAGTCCCAGCTGCCTAAGAGAGGAAGCAAAGGTAGTATTATAAAATAATCATGAGACTTAGAATGAGGCGAGCTGGAGTTTGACCTTGAACATTGCCTTATTCTAGCTACACCACAAGTCACATATCTTTTCTGAGCCTCTGTTTCTTCATCTATGAGTAGAATAATACTGACCCAATCAGGTTGAAGTGAGGAAGAAGTAGGATGATTCATGCCAAGTACTTGGCACACTTAAAGTGCTCAGTTGGCTTCCCTTGTGGTTCAGGCAGGAAGGAATATGCCTGCCATGCAGGAGACCTGAGTTTGATCCCTGGGTTGGGAAGATCCCCTGGAGAAGGGAATGGCAACCCACTCCAGTATTCTTGCCTGTAGAATTCCACTCACAGAGAACCCTGGTGAACTACTGTCCATGGGATTGCAAAGAGTCAGACATGACTGAACGACTAACAACAAAGTGCTGGATAAATGCAAGCAGGGGCCACTGGTGTTCCCCATGAGACCTCATTGCCCCCAGTACTTCAGGGCATTTTAACCTGACCTCCCCCTGCAAGCACCCGGTCTTCTCCTATTGCTGGAGCCTTCATTGTCACCCAGGTGCCAGGAGATAGCTCCCTGGGAGTAGCCTTAGACAAATGGCTGTCAGGGGTTAGTGTTTAAATACTCTTGCTCCCTTTCCTCCAGAGTAGAGTGGCTTTGAGCTGCTGTCAGAGGTTCTCAACAGGATTAAGCACGAGTTATCCACAGTAGTGGCTGGATTGACAGAGTGCTGTTTCTTGATCATGTTGCCTCTCTGTCACACTTTTCTAGTCCTCTCCCTGTGATCCTTCTTTACCTCCCAGATAAACTACTGGCACCCAAATCCTTGTCTCAGAGTTGGCATCTGGATGACTTGAAACTAAGACAAAAATAAAGCTGTTAGTGTTATAACCATACACATTTCATTGATAAGACTCTAGTGGTTAAAAGACTTCTTTATATTGAGCTGGAATCTGCCTCCTCATAAGTTTCGATCATTGGTGTCCATCTTGTCCCTAAACAGTATGAGTTGCTTCCTTTCCCTTTTCTACACCAGAGATCTCTCATCAGCCATCCATCACGCCTTTACCCCACCCTTAAGTCTTTTATTCTTCACTGTCTCACACTAGTTCTGTAAGAACCAGATCTATCTCCTCTTAGGACAACATGCTGCATTCTGTTCTCAGGAATTTCATTGGCTTTTTTTTATGGTTAAACCGTTATCCAGATCTAGTTTTATGATGGTATTATGAGAGAAAGAGAGAGAAAAAGTAAGGGAGGAAGGAAGGAAGTGGAGGAGAAAGAGGAGGGGAGGGGGAGGAGAGAGAGAGGAAGGCAGAGAGAGAGGAAGAAAAGGAAGAAGGAGGAGAGAAAGGAAGGAGAAATCAATCAGGACAAGTGCTTCTGCTTTCTCTTAGAGGCTGCGTCCTAGTTCCTAAGATTTGTCCAACTCCCGGCGTTGGGTACCAGTTGAAAATCTGCATGTAACTTTACAGTCGGCCCTCCGTGTCAGCAGGCTCAGCCAACTATATCATGTAGCCCTGTATCATGTAGTACTGTTCAGTTCAGTTCAGTTCAGTCCCTCAGTCATGCCCAACTCTTTGTGACCCCATGAACTGCAGCACGCCAGGCCTCCCTGTCCATCAGCAACTCCCGGAGTCCACCCAAACTCGTTCATTGAGTCAGGGGTGCCATGCAACCATCTCATCCTCTGCCATCCCCTTCTCCTCCTGCCCTCAATCTTTCCCAGCATCAGGGTCTTTTCCAGTGAGTCAGCTCTTCACATCAGGTGGCTAAAGTATTGGAGTTTCAGCTTCAGCATCAGTCCTTCCAATGAACACCCAGGACTGGTCTCCTTTAGGATGGACTGGTTGGATCTCCTTGCAGTCCAAGGGACTCTCAGGAATCTTCTCCAACACCACAGTTCAAAAGCATCAATTCTTCGATGCTCAGCTTTCTTTATAGTCCAACTCTCACATCCATACATGACTGCTGAAAAAACCATAGCCTGGACTAGACAGATCTTTGTTGGCCAAGTAGTATCTCTGCTTTTTAATATGCTGTCTAGGTTGGTCATAACTTTCCTTCCAAGGAGTAAGTGTCTTTTAATTTCATGGCTGCATCTGCAGTGATTTTGGAGCCCAGAAAAGTAAAGTCTGACACTGTTTCCCCATCTATTTCCCATGAAGTGATGGGACTGGATGCCTTGATCTTAGTTCTCTGGATGTTGAGCTTTAAGCCAACTTTTCACTCTCCTCTTTCACTTTCATCAAGAGGCTTTTGAGTTCCTCTTCACTTTCTGCCATAAGGGTGGTGTCATCTGCATATCTGAGGTTGTTGATAGTTCTCCTGGCAATCTTGATTCCAGCTTGTGCTTCTTCCAGCCCAGTGTTTCTCATGATGTATTCTGCATATAAGTTAAATAAGCAGGGTGACAATATACAGCCTTGATGTACTCCTTTTCCTATTTGGAACCAGTCTGTTGTTCCATGTCCAGTTCTAACTGTTGCTTCCTGACCTGCATACAGATTTCTCAGGAGGCAGGTCAGGTGGTCTGGTATTCCCATCTCTTTCAGAATTTTCCACAGTTTGTTGTGATCCACACAGTCAAAGGCTTTGGCATAGTCAATAAAGCAGAAATAGATGTTTTTCTGGAACTCTCTTGCTTTTTCAATGATCCAGTGGATGTTGGCAATTTGATCTCTGGTTCCTCTGCCTTTTCTAAAACCAGCTTGAACATCTGGAAGTTCACGGTTCATGTATTGTTGAAGCCTAGCTTGGAGAATTTTAAGCATCACTTTACTGTAGTACTGTAGTATGTGTTTATTGAAAACAACCCCATAGATCAGTGGACGTGCATAGTTCAAACCAGTGTTGTTCAAAGATCAACTGTATACTTGTTCTTTTCTTTCTCACTTAAAAAAAGGACAAAGTTATATAAATAATTATATAACAATGTATTATTTGGTTTACAGCATTAATAGATATATATAGAAGTAATTCTACTAAAAGGGAGAAAAGGGAATAGATCTATATAGGAGTAACATTCAATATCTCACTAGAATTACTAGTGTAGAGCTGAGTCTGATAAGACATGAATGATAAGCTCTAGAATAACCAAACCACTAAGGAAATAAGTTTTAAAAGTACAGTAAATTATCATTAAAGAAATTTAAATGAGCTCCCCTGATGGCTCCTGCAATGCAGGAGATGCAAGTTCAGTCCCTGGGTTGGGAAGATCTCCTGGAGAAGGGCATGGCAACCCACTCCAGTATTCTTGCTGGGAAAATCCCATGAACAGAGGAGCCTGGCTAGTTTTTAGGGTTGCAAAGAATCAGACATGACTGAAGCAACTTACCACATACTTGAGTACAAATGCTCTATTAGAAAATATTTGCTCAATTCTTTGCAAAGGAAGAAGAGAGATACAAAAGATATGAGACATATACAAACAAAAAGTGAAGTGGCATGCATAAATCTAACCATATCAATAATGACATTGTGTGAATGAACAAGCAATCCAATCAAAAGGCAGAGATTGTCAGACTAGATTAAAAACAAACAATGCTCCAATTACATGCTGCCATAGGAAACACACTTTAAATTCAAAGATATACGCAACAATCCGGGTATAGAAGGTAATTTCTTCAGCCTGATAAAGAGCAGCTACAGAAACCTCACACCTAATAACATACTTAATAGTGAAAGACTGGATGCTTTCTCCCTAAGGTCAGGAATAAGACAAAGATGCCTGCTCTCATCACTTCTATTCAGCATTGTACTGGAGGGTCTAACCACATCCTAGACAAGGAAGAAAATGAAAGCATGCTTTTGAAAAGGAAAAAGTAAAACAATCTCTTTTTGCAGATGATGTGATTTTGTGTATAGAAAATTGTTAAGGAATTTACTAAAACTGTTAGAACTAATTAGCAAGTTCACCAAGGGTACAGGATATAAGATAATATACAAAAATTAGTTGTATTTCTATACATTTGCAATTATAATCTGAAAATTTTGCACTGTAACAATTGATTTTTCCTTTTCAGTGAGAATTAAGGTAGGATAGGAATTTCTCTCATTCTTTCTGCCTATTGAGATTTAAATTTTTATGGAAATTTCACCATTCATTGATTTAAAAATACTTTTTGAATGCCTGCTATGTTGCTAATCTGTATCTGTGTTTACAAACACTTGAGGGGATATAGATGGTTTATTCTTTTGAGAATTTTAGGTCATGTTCAGCACAGTAGCTCTTGTTTCTGTGTCATGCCTATGATCAATTCTTTGTAGGGAGCACATTAGGAAAAAAGTCTCATTCTCACCTTCTAAGATAAACTGTTTTCCAACATTTTCTAAGTTACTTCTTTGCAACTTAGAATGCATCTTTCCATTGTTTGTAGAGAAGCCAACAAATAGCATTAAACTCTGAATCGGGCTAGAATGCTGCCTTACTAAAAAAATATTAAATTTCACTTTGGGAGGCCTTGTCCCAAGTAAGCACTATTGAGTGCTGCCATTATAAACTTATTAAGTCTCATAGGAGACACTGTATTTAAGTAGCTATTTGCTTTTCCTTGTGCCTTTCTCCAAAGAATGTAAGCTCAGCACGAACAGGCACTGTACCTGCCTTGTTTACCTGTGCTTTGCCAAAGCTTAACTGCTCAGCACTGTGTGTCTGGCACATAACAGGGACTCAGTAAATATTAACTGAATGAGTGGCTGGACTCTATTGGCTGCCAATGAAAGTAAAGTAGAATAAAACTTAAGCACTGGGAACTTTGATCCACACCTACACTAGATGAATAATTAATTATAGGTTACACAAAAACAAATTATAAAAATTCTGAGATAAATATTTGTGGCTTTGACTTAAGCAATTTTTAGATACACAATCAAGGTTAGGCAGATTTTTAGAGTTCTTCACTTTCCAGTGTTCTGCCATAAAAACTCTAAATAATTTTGCCTCACTGTATCCTTGTATCCACAAGGAGCTCGTCTCAGCAAGAACACTGGACTCTGTCTGCATTTACCTTTCCTGCACTGTAATCCCAAACTGGAAGGAGTGTACAAGTATCTATGTATGCACACTCACACACACACACACACACTACACACACAATGGGATACCGTTTAATAAAAAGGAATCAACTTTTGATACATACAACAATATGGATAAATCTCAAAATAATTTTGCTGAATGAAAGAAGCTAGACACAAAAAGTGAATGTATTGTATGATTCTATTTATATAAAATGTGAGAAATTGCAAATTAATCTATAGTGAGAGAAGGCAGATCAGTTTTTGCCTGACGATAGGGCTGGTGTAGGGAGAATCAGGTAGGAAGGAGTATGGAAGGATGCAAGGAAACCATTGTGGGTGGTGTTCAATATCTTGTTTGTGGTAATGTTTCACAGGTATATTCTTGTATAAAAAATGTATCAAGTTATACCCTTAAAAAAAAAAACCTAAGCACTGGGGTATGAGAATGTTGCAGGAAGGGGGACCCCTTCCAGGGCCTGAAACTGGGCTCTTGTCTATCACTCGGAAATGAATTGTCGGAGGAGACACATGTGCTGACAAAGTGAGAGCTTTTATTGTGAAAGGGCACCCGGGTGGAGAGCAGTAGGGTAAGGGAACCCAGGAGAACTGCTCTGTCACAGGGCTTGCAGTCTCGGGTTTTATGGTGATGGGATTAGTTTCTAGGTTGCTTTAGCCAATCATTCTGACTCAGAGTCCTTCCTGGTGGTGCACACCTTGTTCAGCCAAGATGGATGCCGGAGAGAAGGATTCTGGGAGGTGGTTGGACAGGTGGTGTCTCCTTTTGACCTTTCCCAAACTCTTCTGGTTGTTGGTGGCTTATTAGTTCCCTGTTCCTTACCAGGACCTCCTGCCGTAAAACAACTAATGCAAATTGTTACTATGATGCCTGGCCAGGGTGGACGGTTTCAGTCAGCGTGCTTCCCCTAACGAGAAAACAACACATCGTGCTAGAATGAGCACTCGGTAGAGAGGCAAAAGGCCCTGTTGAAATCTATCACTGTGTAGAGGAGGAAAAATAATTTTCTCTCTGTCCTTCTGAGTTCTTGACTGAGACTTCTGTGATGAAAGATAGATTAGCAAGAGAAAACAAAAGAGAAGTTTATTGACATGTATTTTGTCTGTATCTCTCATGTCAGTGCTTGCTCCTTGGAAGAAAAGCTGTGACAAACTCAGACTGCATGTTAAAAACCAGAGACATCACTTTGCCGACAAAGATCTGCTGTAGTCAAAGCTATGGTTTTTCCAGCAGTCATGTATGGATGTGAGAGTTGTACCATAAAGAAGGCTGAGCACTGAAGAATCGATGCTTTCAAACTATGGTGCTGGAGAAGACTCTTGAGAGTCCCATGGACAACAAGGAGATCAAACCAGCCAATCCTAAAGGAAATCAGTCCTGACTATTCACTGTAAAGACTGATGCTGAAGCTGAAGCTCCAATACTTTGGCTACCTGATGCAAAGAGCCAACTCATTGGAAAAGACCCTGATGCTGGGAAAGACTGAGGGCAGGAGGAGAGGAGGGTGACAGAGGATGAGGTTGGATGGCATCACTGACTCAATGGATGTGAGTTTGAGCAAACTCCAGGAGATAATGAAGGACAGGGGAATGTGGTGTGCTGCAGTTCATCAGGTTGCAAAGAGTTGGACATGACCGAGTGGCTGAACAACAATAGCTCATGTCTACCTGGGAGATACCCAGGGGGAAATGTTTAACTCTCTGACGTAGCTGAGAACCCCAACTTAAATAGCATCCTCCACTAAAGATGAAAGAAATGTGGAGTGCCAGTTATGGGAAGACCACCAGGAAAAAGCATGATTAAAAAAGAATAAGGTGTGTTATGTCGGTGCCTTGTCTCTTGTTAAGGATCTTAGGTCGGCTCTGGGAATTAACCTTTGTCCCTCTGAAAAAGAGGAAGAGGTATACCTTGTAAATTTACGTCTTGCTTTTAGGCAAATAAGGGGAGGGCAGAGAGCTTGTGTTTTATCTGCTCCTCTTCAGTTGCTTTTAGCTAGAAACAATCCTTATGCCAAGGTAGCATATTTTGGGGTGGTGTATTCCTGTTATCCTTCATCTGCAAGCCATGTGTTCTTCTCTAAGCAGCTTTTCTAAGTCTTAAATTCTTCAGTGTCAAATATCTCTAAGGTTCTTCCCAGAGATCAAACAGTATGGGGGAAATACTTGAATTTACTTATCTTGTACAACGCCACTTGAAGTGGGACAGGCATGATTAGAGAAAGATAGAGAGGTAGGCAGAAACTTTCTGGGAGATTCTGAAGGAGACTTCTGAGGACTTTGAAGGACTTTGCAAGTGATGGCCCCGTTATTATAATGTCCTCATTTTCCCAGAACACTATGGCTCTCTCTCTCCTAGCTATAAGTGCATCATTAGAGTATCCTTATGCCCATCATTTGTAATTAGGGCCATTTTCGCACTCATGACAAGTCTGGAGAGAGAGACATAATGAGATAAGAGACAGAAAAGGATTGGGTAAAGGAGACATATGTGTTTGTGTGAGAAGGAGCTGGCTGGTGATGAAGCAAACTGGTTTGTAAGTGGCAAATGACAGGAAAAAAAAAAAAAAAAACACAGAAATAGTGTTCCTCATTAGGAGGAAGAAAGGAAGTGGTGGGGAATAAATGGTAGATGAACCATTTCTCCGTGCTGTGTATTCAAAGGCAGTATCAACCCACAGCAATTGGGGCAAGAAGGAAAGCGTGTACCTATATGTGAGAGAGATCAGTTACTCTTTTGCAGATGCTGTTTTCTTTTTAATGTTTTGTTAACAGAGGACAGTCTCTTTTTACTCAATACCTCAATTATTTTGCAACTGGGCTTCAGTTTGATGTCTTAATCTATCATGGGTGACTCCCTCTGTATCCTGACACTGAAGCAGGTAGTTAAGGCTGTGCCAGCTGCCTCTGGGGAGGGGGTTATTCTGGCAGAATCAAAGGCAAGATAGCCCTCAAAATCTCTCCCCAGGATAGTCTATTTTTCATGGGGAGTCACAGAGGGAGAAGTCTCTTCTCCAGACCAGAAAGAGACATCCCAGGCTGAATGAAGGAGGAGGATGAAAGCAGAGATATCTATGGATCTTAGAATAAAGGGGACCCCAGAGAATGTGTTAGAGCCCCAGAGGAGAGGGCCACTGCCTGTGTTTCTTAGGATGTCACAGAGGTACAGAAGAGAGACCTAGAGACCTGAAAAATGACTGGTACCTCCTGGATCCTAGATTGTCCCAGAAAAATCCCTGTGTCCCAAGCATGGCATGGAAGACTGCTGAATCTGAAGGGAGTGATGACATTTCAGTGACTTTGGGGGGAACAAGACACCATTCCATACTCTCCAGGCCTCATTTGGCATGAATATCATGGCCCCATCATTATGGATTGAACTGTGTCCCCTACAAAGATACATTGAAGTCCTCATCTATAGGACCTGTGAATGTGATGTTATTAGGAAATAGCATCGTTGCAGAAGTGACCACAATAAAATCAGGTCATACTAGATTTCGGTGGGCTCTAATCCAATAATTCTGAAGTCATATAGGAGGGAAGGACATACAGACACAGAAGGAAGACGGTCACAGGAAGACGGAAGTGGAGATTAGGTTATGTTGCCACAAGCCAAAGAAAGCCTGAGGCTACCCAGAGCTAGAAGAGGCCAGGAAGGATCCTCCCTCTAGAAACTTCAGAGGGCGTGTGGCCCTGACAACACCTTAATTTTGGACTTCTAGCCTCCAAAGTAACCATGAGTAAATAGATTTTTATTGTTTTAAGCTACCCAGTTTGTGGGCACTTTGTTAAGACAGCCTTTAGAAACTACTAGAGCACCTTTAAATATCTTGGAACTGTGATACAATCCAAGAGAAAAAACTCTGTTAGAGTAAACAGAAAATTAAGTACTTAAAAAAAAAAAAAAATTCCCCTAACCAACATAAAAAGAAAACTTTCCCCTTTTCTCTCAATTTAACATTTTATTTAGAAAAATTGATACTGTAAATGCTTTTCCTGGTTCTTTGAGACATATGCAACTCTTTCTAAAAATTAAATAAGCCACTTGCCAGTTTTGTATCCCAAGAATGCCTTCCTTAGAGGCCTCAGAGCTATCTTTGAATGTTAAGGAGGGTGGTGCCTGTATCTGTGGAGGTTTAAGCCTACCACTTGGCTCTATGATGTAGTCTGTGGTTTCTCATAATGATAAAAGTTCTATATTTTTTTGTTTAGTAAAGATAATTAAACATGTGTGTAGTAAATTGTATCTGCTTGGCTATATAAAAGAGTGAGATTTCTTTCTCTTGGCAATTTCCTTAGCAGATTGCCTTGATATGCATCACAGTCTGGTTTAATGCTTAGGATTCACTGGGTTGGCATGAGATTTTATATTGAATTATTTCCCTTAACAACTCCAATACTGGAGTAGCATGCCAGATGCTCTGGGTTTGAATATGGTAAATCTACTCCACCTACAATTGCCTTATTTTTCTATGGCCCCTCAGCTTTCTTTTTCTTAGTGTTTGCATTATATACCTTTTTTTGGTCTTTTAAATGTTTTAGAAAAGCTAATCATAATATTTACATGCTTAGAAATTTCAATGGTTTCTCACCACCAACCTACTGTCTAAATCCCTCAGCACTGTATAAATTTTTTTATTATCTGACTGCAGTCTTCCTAGCATCATCTACCATCAATGGTTTGTAGTAGGACATTTTGACACCCTTATATGATGAGGTCGGAGAAGGCAATGGCACCCCACTCCAAGACTCTTGCCTGGAAAATCCCATGGATGGAGGAGCCTGGTAGGCTGCAGTCCATGGGGTTGCTAAGAGTCAGACACGACTGAGTGACTTCACTTTCACTTTTCACTTTCATGCATTGGAGAAGGCAATGGCAACCCACTCCAGTGTTCTTGCCTGGAGAATCCCAAGGATTGGGGAGCCTGGTGGGCTGCCATTTATGGGGCCGCACAGAGTCAGGCATGACTGAAGTGACTTAGCAGCATATGATGAGATAATAGGAGCAGAAAGCTAAGGAAAAACTAGAGCTAGGAAAAGCTTTCTGGTCCTAGTGAGGCCATGAACTGTTAGACAAAGATCCAAAAAATCCACTTCACTTATCTGGTCTTAGCTTTTTCATCATAAAGAGAAGATTGTAAGAAATTGTTTCAGAAGTACACATAGTGCATTACTGGTACACATCGACTGTGATGGTCTGTGATTCTAGGAGAATCAAGTTTAGTTTTTCAAGTCATGGACCAGCCTGATGCTTCAGTACCTTGGCTGGATGTTCAAAGATAAAAATCAATTTGTGCTTCTCTTTCTACCCCTCTGAACCTTGTAGGAACTATTACTCTAAAGAGCTGGAATGTCATCCATGCACTGGTCATGAGCTTTGTTCCATGGAACCCATTGTGAGTATCTTCCTTGACTGAACTTCTTCATCTAAAAATTTAAGATTAACTTTAGGATTAGCCTGGAGAAGTGTGTATAGCTCATGTGTTTCTGCTGGGAGTCTGATTCCTGACTCAGACCGGAATCATAAGTAATGACTACTGTGATTGCTGGCTATCAACCACAGCCTGTATTCACCTAGTTTTGCCTCTTGGTTTCCCTGAGGAACAAATGTTGAGGGAGCCTGGTACCTAAAGTTAGACTATTCATTATCTGTTCATTCAGTTACCAAGTACCTACTGTATACCAGACACTGCCTTACATACTAGGGATGTGGTGTACAAATTCCCTGTACTCAAAATCACAGTCTTCCCAAGTGTTGAAATTCTTCAGGTTGTCTGTGTCACACAAATGCAGGGAGCATATTCACACTGTGACCATGTGAAGGGTGAGCCCCAGGAATGGTGCAACACAGTGGCCCCACTTGGAACGTTTCTCAGCTCTCACTAACCTTCCATTCAGTTTGAAAGAGTGCTTCAGGTAAGCCAAGCATAAGATTATCTTTAACTTGAAAAAAGCTAATTAACAGGAAACCTGTTAAAAAGGTCTTAGAAAAATTTAAGACTCTTGGATTTTAGCTTTAAATAAGTCAAAAGTCAAAGCTTCAAAAGTGATTCCCACATGGGCACGTTCTTATTCTGTTTGATTTTAGACCCATGTCAACATTTCTAATAGTTTAAGGGGCCTCTGGATTGACATTTCCCAAAGTATGTTCCTTGAAACACAAACAGAAAAGTTATTTGATGAAAAGGTTCTGAGGTTAAGTAAGTCTGGAAAACTCTAGGTCAAATAGGTTTCTTTATTGCCAAGTCCAGGAGAGATGGATGTGCTAATGAGGAGTGTGGGTCTCTAAGGGAAGGAATAAATATATTAAATCAACAGAACACTGTTTTCAGGAAGCACATCATAGGCCTGGACTTCTGCTAGAGCCATTTGGGGAAATCTTCCAGATGGTTCTTTGATCTTGGCCAGGATCACCTGTTAATATGTGTATACTAGTGGGTTATACAATACATGGCAGCAAGCAGAACTGGATGGGGGACAGCATAGTGTGTCCCTTAGGGAAAAAAGTAAGCTTGAATTTTATGACATCCTGTGACACTGTTTTTCACAGAATAGTAGTAAGAGCAGATATTCTCCCTGAGGGGGAGGGTCAGCTCTGTCTCCTCGATGCTTTGGGCAATACCTCACGCAAGTTACTGTTCAAGACAAGCCTGTTGAAATAAATTTAATGCATGGGTTTGCAATATATTGTAGACTTCACATGGGTGTACATGGGTTTCTACGTGTGAACAACTGCATTCACTTAATTCGTCATAAACATTCTGCCCTAATGTATCTCTAGCACTGCCTGTATGAGGCAGTTTTTATCAGCAACAGAGAGAATAGAGGACTGCTTTGTTCTGATTTTTTCTGAAAACCAATAACACTGTGATCAGGACAATATCGGCCTCGCTGATAAGCTGAGAACCATTCACAGGTGACCTTTTCAGCATGTAAATTGTTACCTCTTTGCCGCCCCTGCTCTGAAATTTCCCAGCACTGGTCCCACCACACAGAGTGGCAGCAAATGTCATCCTGGCTCATGGTGGCATAGCACAGAGATAAATCAGTATTACTCTTATCTATTCTTTTGGGAAGAAAAACAGCAGTCGTGACCTGCTGTGGGTCAAACTTTCCCCCAGATGAAATGATTTTTCTTCTGGATTTGAGATAATTTCCATATTCTAAGGAGGAAGGGAGGGAGCAGCTCCCAGAGAGAGACCCAGGCTGCAGCATCCTGTTCCTGATTTTCTCTCCGTGTGAGCCAGCAGCAGGTCCAGCATACTAAGTACTTCTCGGTGCTATTTTTCTTTTCTAAAACGTCAATGCTGTTGTAATCTGCAAGAAGAAGCTGAGTCCCCAGGGGAGCATTTGGAGAGAGGCTTAGTCATAAGGACACACATATTGATTTTACCTGCCATGCCCTGAGCTCTGCAAGGACCCGGAACTTTCAAAGAAGCAACGCCTTTGTTTATTACCTTCATCTTTGGACTGAAATATCTCCAGTAGTGGGGCTGAGCTAGTGGGGATGGGGGTTGATTTTTGTTCCTGTTTTAATTTTCTCACTGTGAAAAAATTTTAATATACCTCAAAGTAAGGTAATTTAATAATTATCAAGGTTTTGCATGTAGTTTGATCTTTCTCCCACACCCTTCTCTGGCTGAAAGAATTTAAGGCAAACACCAGACATCATATCATTTCATGCCTACTTACTTGAATATAATCTGTTAAAAAAAAATAACCAAAATACCATTATATTACTCAAAGTGTGGCACCATAACTCATAGATGGTTATCATATTTGAAGTATCAGGATATTTTCAAATTCCCTAATTGCTCTTTTCATGGTTGTTTTATTCAAACCATTTGCATCTATTTTTTTAAAGGCCACATGTATCTTTTGGTTGTATGTCTCTTAAGTTTCTTTTAATCTAGAGCTGAACCCTCTCTCCTTTTTTTTCATGCCATCAACATATTGAAAATAAGCTATGCTACCTTAAAGAAAAAATAGATCTCTAATATCATTTCCTTTCCCTTCCAGTATCTCCTCTCTACCCAGGAAAAGGGGCGCTTTAATATTCACGAAAAAGAGCCCTGGTTACCGTTATTTCCCTCCTTCAAAGGAATGGAGTTTTAAGTTGGGCCCATGATTGTACAATAGAAAGACCAGATATCCCAGTCACCTTCACAGTTAGATGTGGCCAAGTGTGCAAAAGTGGCTGTGAACTTTGTAAGTTCAAGATATCCTTTAAGGAGAGAAGCTCTCCACACCCTACTTCTTTTCCCCATTGCCTGAACTGCAGGCATGGTGTGAGCCATCTTGGACCATGCAAATGGCACAACATCCCCAAAACTGGCAGAGCCACCAAATCGAAGGTCGCCAGCACCTTCCTAATTTTGTGAGGCAGAACTGCCATTCCAGCTCAGGCTTACTTCAGAGATAAATATCTACCTTGGTTAAGCCACTGTTACTTTGGGACTTTGTCTAACGCAGCTACATATATTTGCTTACAAATTTAATATCCAGATTTCATATGTCTTCAACCTCATTTTCTGTTTTAATGCCTTTGGGAAGGTATTTCATCTTGCTAATTCTGAGTTTCCTCAAATATTAAAAGGAATGATATTAGTACCTCTCTCCTAGCATTGTTGCAAGAATTAATTCAGACATGCATTATTCAACAGATATATATTGAGTACCAGGTGTCAGTTAATATGCTGCGCACTGGCTGGGCATTTAGTGCTGAATAAGATTCTCTTCGGGCCCTGCAGGAGATGATGATCTATCAAGGGTGTCAATGAGTAAACAGATAATTAAAAAAACAATAGGAGGACTTAGGCACTGCATATTATGGAAACACAAAAGAGGTAGCATCCAGCTCTATCAGGGTGGGGCATTAGGAAGAGTTCCTGGTGGGGACTCTCCGAGACCTGAGGGAAGGACAGAATTAGATCAAAGGAGCCTGAATAGGGAACTGCTGGACTGTTTGTTGTCTTTCTTACTTGAAAACATATGTTGGTGTTGTACTTTGTACCAGGCACTGTGCTTAATGTTGCACACACAGATGACTAAAACACGATCTGTTTTGCCTGGGGGAAGTACACAGTCTAGTGAAGGAGACAGATGTTAGGAGATAAATTATAAAACACAGTGAGAAGTACTTCAATAGGACCCCGAACTCAGCAGTAGGAAGACAGAGCACAGACAAAAATAATAGCAATTAACATTTACGGAGCTCTCCCCATGAGCTTGGCACTATGCTAAGCACTCTATACACATAGCTGATTTTTAAATGATAATAACAGTAACACTTATGGGGTTTGAGCCAGGCACTCTTCAAAAGGCTTTGCATGCATTGTTGTTGTTCAGTAACTCAGTCATGTTTTGACTCTTTGCAACCCCATGGACTGCAACACACCAGGCTTCCCTATGCTTCACTATCTCCCAGAGTTTGTTCAAACTCATGTCCATTGAGTCGGTGATGCCATCCAACCATCTCAGCCTCTGTCGCCTCCTTCTTCTCTCCTCAATCTTTCCCAGCATTAGGGTCTTTTCCAGTGAGTCAGCTCTTTGCATCAAGTGACCAAAGCATTGGAGCTTCAGCTTCAGCATCAGTCCTTCCAGTGAATATTCAGGGTTGATTTCCTTTAGGATTAACTGGCTTGATCTCCTTGCAGTCCAAGAGACCCTTGAGAGTCTTCTCCAGCACCACAATTCAAAACCATCAATTGTTTGGTGCTCAGCCTTCTTTATGGTCTAGCTCTCACATCCGTATATAACTCCTGAAAAAATCGTAGCTTTGACTATAGGGAACTTTGTCAGCAAAGTGATGACTCTGTTTTTTAATGCGCTGTCTGGGTTTGTTATAGCTTTTCTTTCAAGGAGCAAGCAGGAATTAATTTATCTGTATGTACAATGAAAACCCTAAAATCTAAGCAATATTATTATCTCCACTTCTAAGATGAGAAGACTCGGGCCTAGAGAGGTTAAACACCTTGTTCAAGGGCTTCCTTGGTAGCTTAGCTGGTAAATAATCCACTTGCAATGTGGGAGACCTGGGTTTGATCCCCAGGTTGGGAAGCTACCCTGGATGAGGACATGGCAACCCACTTCAGTGTTCTTGCCTGGCGAATCCCTTTGGACAGAGGAGTCTAGCAGGTTACAGTCCATGGGGTTGCGAAGAGTTGGACACAACTGAACAACTAAACACAACAAGGTCGTGTGGCTGGTAAATGGCCCAACCAGGACATAAACTTGGCTTCCAACTCTGTATTCTCAGTCACTCTGGTGGGGCTTCCTCCACAGAGCATCTGACCACATGTGGGAAAAGAGGAGGCTTTAAGGGAGATGAAATGATATGGACCTCAGCTAAAGGAGAACAACAGGGCTAGAGAGGGGACTGTAGTCATCTGAGGGAGACCTGACAGAATTTGTTGCTTATTAGGTAATGGTGAGAGGTGGAGGAGAGGCAGATGGAGCCAGGGAGCTGAAGAAGGGACCATGGGAGGCTCTAGAATAAGAGAATGGGAGGATGGCGATGCTGTTAATCAAAAATATGAGAAAACAGACATAGTATAGAAAAGACAAAGAACACTATTTGATCGTGTTCCCTTTAAAAGTCCTGGTGGAAATCCAATTGCAGTTGAGGAGCTAGAGCTCAGGAATGAGGATAAAGCCAGAAATAGAGATTGCTCAGTCATCATGTGGAAGATCATAGAAGACATGGGATGAGATCATACATGGAGTGGATATGTGTGGCAAGAATAGAAGAGAACTACGAATGGAACCAGAAGAAACCCTAACATTTAACGGTAGACTGAGCTGGTAAGACAATAAAAGAGATGGTGTCAGGTAAAAGATTTCCCTTTCTTTTTCCATGAACCTGGAAATAAATTCTGGATCATCAGCAGCCATCTTACAACCTTGAGGTAACAAGAGGAGGGAAAGATCAAGAGAATCACAGATACATTAACCTAACAGTTAGGTTACCAAATCACATGAGTATTTAGCTTTCTACAGACTTTTCTTTTTCTTTTTTGATATTTTGTTGACATACAATATATATTAGTTTCAGGTATACAACATAGTGATTTTGCATTTACATACATTATAAATTGATCGCCATGATAAGTCTAATAATCACCTATCACCATATAAAGTTATTACAGTGCTATTGACTAGATGCCCTGTGCTGTTTATTACATTCTCATGATTAATTTATCATATAACTGAAGATCTGAACCTCTTAATCCCCTTCACATATTTCGTCCATACTCACACTCCCTCCCTTTTGGCAACTACCTGTTTGTTCTCTGCATCTATGAGTCTGTCTGTGTTTTATTTGTTTCATTTGTTAGATTCCACATGTAAGTGAAGTCATCAGTCCTTGTCTTTCTCTGACTTATTTCACTTAGCATAATATCTTTTAGGTTCATCAATGTTGTCACAAAGCAAGATTTCATTCTTTTTAATGGCTGAATAGTATTCAATTGTTTATGTATGTGTATAAAACACATCTTCTTTATCCATTCATCTACCAAAGGACAGTTAGGTTGCTTCTATTTACTTAAATAATGTTGCAATGGATATCAATTCAGTTCAGTTCAGTCACTCAGTCATATCCAACTTATTTCAACCCCATGGATGGCAACACGTCAGGCCTCCATGTCCATCATCAACTCCTGGAGTTTACCCAAACTCACGTCCATTGAGTCAGTGATGCCATCCAACCATCTCATCCTCTGTCATCCCCTTCTCCTCGTGCCCTCAATGTTTCCCAGCATCAGGGTCTTTTCCAATGAGTCAGCTCTTTGCGTCAGGGGGCCAAAGTATTGGAGTTTCAGCTTCAACATCAGTCCTTCCAATGAACACTCAGGACTGATCTCCTTTAGGATGGACTGGTTGGATCTCCTTGCAGTCCAAGGGACTCTCAAGAGTCTTCTCCAACACCACACTTCAAAAGCATCAATTCTGCAGCACTCAGCTTTCTTTGTAGTCCAAATCTCACATCCATATATGACTACTGGAAAAACCATAGCTTTGACTAGATGAACCTTTGTGGGCAAAATAATGCCTCTGCTTTTTAATATGCTGTCTAGGTTGGTCATAACTTTCATTCCAAGGAGTAAGCATCTTTTAATTTCATGGCTGCAATCACCACCTGCAGTGATTTTCACGTCCAAGAATATAAAGTCTGCCATTGTTTCCCCATCTATTTTCCATGAAGTGATGGGACTGGATGCCATGATGTTGGTTTTCTGAATGTTGAGCTTTAAGCCAACTTTTTCACTCTCCTCTTTCACTTTCATCAAGAGACTCTTTAGTTCTTCTTCACTTTCTGCCATAGAGGGGATGTCATTTGCATATCTGAGGTTGTTGATATTTCTCCCAGCAATCTTGATTCCAGCTTGTGCTTCATCCAGCCCAGCGTTTCTCATGGTATACTCTGCATATAAGTTAAATTAGCAGGGTGACATTATACAGCTTTGACATACTCCTTTTCCTATTTGGAACCAGTCTGTTATTCCACGTCCAATTCTAACTGTTGCTTCCTGACCTGCATATAGGTCTCTCAAGATGCAGGTCAGGTGGTCTGGTATTCCCACCTCTTTCAGAATTTTCCACAGTTTATTGTGATCCACACCATCAAAGGCTTTGGCATAGTCAATAAAGCAGAAATAGATGTTTTTCTGAATTCCCTTGCTTTTTTTTATGATCCAGCATATGTTGGCAATTTGATCTCTGGTTCCTCTGCCTTTTCTAAAACCAGCTTGAACATCTGGAGGTTCATGATTCATGTATTGCTGAAGCCTGGCTTGGAGAATTTTGAGCATTACTTTACTAGCATGTGAGATGAGTACAATTGTGCAGTAGTTTAAGCAGTCTTTGGCATTGCCTTTCTTTGGGATTGGAATGAAAACTGACCTTTTCCAGTCCTGTGGCCACTGCTGAGTTTTCCAAATTTGCTGGCATATTGAGTGCAGCGCTTTCACAGCATCACCTTTCAGGATTTGAAATAGCTTAACTGGAATTCCATCATCTCCACTAGCTTTGTTCATAGTGATGCTTTGTAAGGCCCACTTGACTTCACATTCAGGATGTCTGGCTCTAGGTGAGTGATCACACCATTGTAATTAACTGGGTCGTGAAGCTCTTTTTTGTACAGTTCTTCTGTGTATTCTTGCCACCTCTTCTTAATATCTTCTGCTTCTGTTAGGTCCCTACCATTTCTGTCCTTTATTGAGCCCATATTTGCATGAAATGTTCCCTTGGTATCTCTAATTTTCTTGAAGAGATCTCTAGTCTTTCCCATTCTATTATTTTCCTCTATTTCTTTGCATTGATCACTGAGGATGGCTTTCTTATCTCTTATTGCTATTCTTTGGAACTCTGCATTCAAATGGGTATATCTTTCCTTTTCTCCTTTGCTTTGGCTTCTCTTCTCTTCACAGCTGTTTGTAAGGCCTCCTCAGATAGCCATTTTGCTTTTTTGCATTTCTATTTCTTGGGAATGGTCTTGATCCCTGTCTCCTGTACAGTGTCATGAACCTCCATCCATATTTCATCAGGCATTCTATCAAATCCAGTCCCTTAAATCTATGTGTCACTTCCACTGTATAATCATAAGGGATTTGATTTAGGTCATACCTGAACGGTCTAGTGGTTTTCCCCACTTTCTTCATTTAGGCCTGAATTTAGCAATAAGAAGTTCATGATCTGAGCCACAGTCAGCTCCTGGTCTTGTTTTTGCTGACTGTATAGAGCTTCTCCATCTTTGGCTGCAAAGAATATAATCAGTCTGATTTCAGTGTTGACCATCTGGTGATGTCCATGTGTAGAGTCTTCTCTTGTGTTGTTGGAAGAGGGTGTTTGCTATGACCAATGCACTCTCTTGGCAAAACTGTACTAGCCTTTGCCCTGATTCATTCTGTACTCCAAGACCAAATTTGCCTGTTATTCCAGGTATCTCTTGACTTTCTACTTTTGCATTCCAGTCCCCTATAATGAAAAGGACATCTTTTGGGGGTGTTAATTCTAAAAGGTCTTATAGGTCTTCATAGAACCATTCAACTTCAGCTTCTTTTGTGTTACTGGTCAGGGCATAGACTTGGATTACTGTGATATTGAATGTTTTGCCTTGGAAATGAACAGAGATCATTCTGTCGTTTTTGAGACTGCATCCAAGTACTGCATTTCAGACTCTCTTGTTGACTATGATGGCTACTCCATTTCTTCTAAGGGATTCTTGCCCGCAGTAGTAGATATAATGGTCATCTGAATTAAATTCACCCATTCCAGTCCATTTTAGTTCACTGATTCCTAGAATGTTGACGTTCACTCTTGCCATCTCCTGTTTGACCACTTCCGATTTGCCTTGATTCATGGACCTGACATTCCATGTTCCTGTGCAATATTGCTCTTTACAGCATCAAACCTTGCTTCCATCACCAGTCACATTCATGACTGGGTGTTGTTTTTGCTTTGGCTCTGTCCCTTCATTCTTTCTGGAGTTATTTCTCCACTGATCTCCAGTAGCATATTGGGCACCTACCCACACGGAGAGTTCATCTTTCAGTGTCCTGTTTACCTTTTCATACTGTTCATAGGGTTCTCAAGGCAAGAATACTGAGATGGTTTGCCATTCCCTTGTCCAGCAGACCACATTTTGTCAGAACTCTCCGCAATGGATATAGGGGTGCACATGTCTTTTCAAAATAGTATTTTTGTTTTTTTCAGGCAAATACTCAGAGATGAAACTGATGGACCATACGATGCTTCTATTTTTAATTTTTTGAGGAGCTGCTATACCATTTTCCATAGTTGACTGCGCCAATTTGCATTCCACTAACAGTGCACAAGTGTTCCCTTTCCTCCACAGCCTTGCCAACAGGTATTATCCATTGTCTTTTTGACAGTTGCCATTGTAACAGTCATGAGATGATAGCTCATTGTGGTTTTCATCTGCATTTCCTCAATGATTAGTGATGTTGAGCATTTTTCATGTATCTGTTAGCCATCTGTATGTCTCCTTTGGAAATATGTCAATTCAGTTCCTCTGCTCATTTTAAAATCAGACTGTATTTTTGGTGTTGAATTATGTGAGATCTTTATATATTTTGTATATTAACCCCTTACTGGATATTGGATATATCATCTGCAAATATCTTCTCCCACTTGGTAGGTTGCCTTTTTGTTTTGTTTATTATTTTCTTCACTGTGCAAAAACTTTTTAGTTTGATGTATTCCTATTTTTTTCTTTTTCTTTTGTTTCCCTTGCCAAAGAAGACCTGTTCAAAAATATATTTCTAAGGTTGAAGTCAAAGAGCTTACTTCCTATTTTATCTTCTTTATGGTTTCAGGTCTTACACTTAAATCTTTAATCCATTTTGAGTCTATTTTTATATATGGTGTAAGAAAGTGGTCCAATTTTTTTACACAGAACAAGAAAGTGGTTCACTTTCATTCTTTTTCATGTAGCTATCTAGTTTTTCTAACATTATTCATTGAAGAAACTGTCTTTTCCCATATATTCTTGGCTCCTTTGTTGTAAATTAGTTGGCTATATATGCATTGGTTTACTTCTCCATTCTATTCCATTGACTTATATGTCTGTCTTTATGCCAGTACCATGATATTTTGATTACTATAGCTTGTAGCATAGTTTGAAATCAGGGAGCCTAATAACTACATATTTCCTCTTTTTTTCTTAAGATTGCTTTGGCTATTTGGGGTCTTTTGTGAATTGGTACAAATTTTAGGTTTATTTGTTTCTGTTCTATGGACTTTTTAGTAGGTAGTTATAAAACAGAGATTATTCTCAGCTACAAAGTGAAAATAGCTGTCATAAAGGATGGTTGTCCTTTCACAACTGTCATTTGTGACAGCTAAGCCTAGAAAAGTATACTCCATAAACAGATGTGGCATCAAGATACATGGTAGTATGATTTCCTTAAGTACTATCTGACAATCTGAGAACAGTATCAAAGAAAACAAATGATTGGCTATCTCTTAAATTGGGGACCAATTGCATGGGGGTAAAGAGAATGCATTATACACAATAAATGGTAAAAACACAAGTTTTTCATGACCTTTGGGTCCTAACTAGGTAAGGAAGATGAATCCAAGTGGAGGCTGACATCTTGGACTTCCCTATCTTATTATAGAGAGGTTGAGTTCTCTATGAGGACAAACTGTAATCCTAATAGTTAAAGGGTAATAAAGGGCTAAATCTTATGCCAACAGAAAGAGATTCCCATAATTTAAGATTTCATGACAAGAAAATGGAATTGCGATAACAGAGAAAATAAACAGAGAAACAAAAGCCATAAAAAAAGATAAAGAAAGACACCAGATAAAAGAATCAATACAAGAAGAGGATATGACTCTTGTCAACATATATGCACCTAATACAGGAGCACTTAAATACATAAAACAAATACTGACAGACATAAAAGGACAAATTGACCAGAAGACAATAATAATAGACTTTAAAACCCCACTCACATTAATGAGTAAACTTTCTAGGGAGAAAATCAATAAGACAACAGAGATCCTAAATGATACCACATTCTAGGGCACAAAACAAGCCTCAACAAATTTAAAAGGATAAAAATTATTTCAGAAATCTTTTCTGACTACAATAGCATGAAACTAGAGGCAATGGCACCCCAATCCAGTACTCTTGCCTGGAAAATCCCATGGACAGGGGAGCCTGGAAGGCTGCAGTCCATGGGGTTGCTGAGGGTCAGACACGACTGAGCGACTTCACTTTCACTTTTCACTTTCATGCATTGGAGAAGGACATGGCAACCCACTCCAGTGTTCTTACCTGGAGAACCCAGGGATGGGGGAGCCTGGTGGGCTGCCATCTCTGGGGTTGCACAGAGTCGGACACGACTGAAGTGACTTAGCAGCAGCAGCAGAAATCAACCAGAGGAAAATATGATTACATGGAGACTAAACAACATGCTAATAAAAAACCAATGCATTAATAATGAAATTAAATAAGAAATAAAAACACACCTTGAGACATTGACATACAGCTATACAAAATCTATGGGATGCAGAAAAAGCAGTTCTTATGGGGAAATTCATAGTGATACATGCCTTCATCAAAAAGGAAAAAAAAAAAAATCAAACAGTCTAACCTACCACCTAAAAGAATTAGAAAAAGGAGAACCAACAAAACCTAAGACAGAGGAAGAGAGGAAATAATAAAGATTCAAGGGGGAATAAATAAAATAGAGGTTAAAAAACAATAGAAGAAATCAACAAATCAAGAGCTGATTCTTTGAAATGGTAAACAAAACTGACAAACCTCTGATCAGACTGACCAAGCAAAAAATTGGGGGAGAATCCAGATCAACAAAATAAGAAGTGAAAAAGGAGAAATAGCAACCAATATTGTATGAATACAAAAAAAAAATGTTATGAACACTTATATGCCAACAAATTTGACAATCTAGAAGAAATGGACAAGTTTCTAGAAGCATACTGTTCTCCAAAACTGAATCAAGAAATAGATAATTTGAACACATCATTCCATAGAATGATGAACAACATCTGAAAAAAGAAAAAACCCAAACTCTCTACAAACAAAAGTCCAGTACCAGATGACTTCAACAGTAAATTCTACCAAACATATGAAGAATGTAAATTGATTCTTCTTAAATTCTTCCAAAATATTGAAGAAGAGGGA
>NW_011494767.1:49646-51710 GCF_000754665.1 Bison bison bison | reverse complement strand
CAGCAGTGATGCCATCCAGCCATCTCATCCTCTGTCGTCCCCTTCTCCTCCTGCCCTCAATCTTTCCCAGCATCAGGGTCTTTTCCAATGAGTCAGCTCTTTGCATCAGGTGGCCAAAGTATTGGAGTTTCAGCTTCAACATCAGTCCTTCCAATAAACACCCACGACTGATCTCCTTTAGGACAGACTGGTTGGATCTCCTTGCAGTCCAAGGGACTCTCAAGAGTCTTCTCCAACACCACACTTCAAAAGCATCAATTCTTCAGTGCTCAGCTTTCTTTATAGTCACACCCATACATGACCACTGGAAAATCCACAGCCTTGACTAGACTGACCTTTATTGGCAAAGTAATGTCTCTGCTTTTTAATATGCTGTCTAGGTTGGTCATAACTTTCCTTCCAAGGAGTAAGTATCTTTTAATTTCATGGCTGCAATCACCATCTGCAGTGAATTTGGAGCCCAGAAAAATAAAGTCAGCCACTGTTTCCACTACAGGCCAGTATCTCTGATGAATATGGTTGCAATAATAATATAAGCAAACAAAATCCAACAACACAAAGAAAAGATCATACACCATGATCAAATTGAATTCATCCCAGAATCACAAGGATGGTTCAACATACACAAATCAGTTACTGTGATATACCACATCAACAGAAAAGACAAAAACCACATGATCATCTCAGTAAATACAGAAAAAAAAAGCATTTGATAAAATTCAACATCTATTTGTGATTAAAAACCCTTAGCAAAGTGTCTATAGAGGGAGCATATCTCAACATGATAAAAGCTACGACAAACCCACAGCCAATATAATACTCAGCCGTGAAAAGCTGAAAGCCTTCCTGTTAAAATTTGGAAGAATACATGGATGTATACTCTCACCACTTCTGTTCAACACGTTGTTGAACATCCTAGCCACAGCAATCAGACAAGAAAAGGAAATAAGAGGTATCCAGATTGGAAGGGAAAGGTAAAATTGTTATTATATGTATATGACATAAAACTACATGTGGAAAACTCTAAAGACACCATACAAAAGCTATTAAAACTGATAAATGAATTCAGCAAGGTAGCAGCATAAAAGAAATATAGAAATCATTTGCATTTCTTTATATTAACAATGAAATATCAGAAAGGGAATGAAAACAAGCAATCCCTTTTTAAATCACATCAAGAACTCCTAAGAACAGAGGTTCTATTGAATCTAGAAAGTCTGGAAGTCTAGAGAAGCTAGCTATGACAGTCAAAAGTAACCTCATCGAAAAATGAGACTCCTCCCCCTTTTAGGAGAGAGCTGCAGATTCTTTACAGTTGGACTTGCTCTCTTATCCTCATAGTGCACCCACTATGGAGGCATAATTCACCACTATACTGGCTGCCTGTACAAAGACTTTTCTCCTGGGAAAAACTATAAATCATTGTAAGCTGGTGGCCATAACTCTCAGGTGCTTACATAAGACTGTGCAAAAGGACAGTAATTTGAAACTAATTACACTGTTACTAGTCCATGAAATAAATAATTTTTTAAAAACCACAGAAAAATAGAAATAAACCTCACCAAGGAGGTAAAAAACTTACACACTAAGAATTACAAAACATTGATAAAAGAAAATTGAAGGTGATTCAAAGAAATGGAACAATATCTCCTGCTCTTGGATTGGAAGAATGAATATTGTTAAAATGGTAGTACTATTCAAAACAATCTATAAGTTTAATGTGATTCCTAACAAATTATCCATGATGTTTTATCATAGAACTAGAACTAATAATTCTAAAATTTATGTGGCACCATAAAGACCCAGAATTGCCAAAACAACCCTGAAGACAAATAACAAAGTAAGAGGCATAATCCTTCAAGACTTCAGACAATATTAAGAAACTACAGTAATTAAAACGGTGTCAGTTCAGTTCAGTTCAGGTGCTCAGTCGTGTCCAACTCTTTGCGACTTCATGAATCGCAGCATGCCAGGCCTCCCTGTCCATCACCAACTCCTGGAGTTCACTCAAACTCATGTCCATTGAGTCGGTGATGCCATCCAGCCATCTCATCCTCTGTCGTC
>NW_011494767.1:41002-49480 GCF_000754665.1 Bison bison bison | reverse complement strand
CAGTTCAAAAGCATCAATTCTTCAGAGTTCAGCTTTCTTCACAGTCCAACTCTCACATCCATACATGACCACTGGAAAAACCATAGCCTTGACTAGATGGACCCTTTGTTGGCAAAGTAATGTCTCTGCTTTTGAATATGCTGTCTAGGTTGGTCATAACTTTCCTTCCAAGGAGTAAGTGTCTTTTCATTTCATGGCTGCAGTCACCATCTGCAGTGATTTTGGAGCCCCCAAAAATAAAGTCTGACACTGTTTCCACTGTTTCCCCATCTATTTCCCATGAAGTAGTGTGACACAAAAACAAACGTATGGATCAAAGAAATAGAATGGAGAGTCCAGAAATAAACCCACACAGCATCTGCAGTCACTTAATCTTTGACAAAGGAGACAAGAATATAAAAATGAGAAAAAGAGTCTCTTCAGCAAGAGGTATTGGGTAATTTGGACAGTTGCATGTAAATAATTTAGAAAATACCCTCACACCATGCACAAGAATAAACATAAAATGGCTTAAAGACTTAAACATAAGACATGACACCATAGAATTCCTAGAAAAGAACATTGCAAAAGTTCTCTGACTTAAATCATACCAATGTTTTATTAGATCAACCTCCCAAGTCAATAGAAATAAAAGCAAATATAAACAGATGTTGCTGCTGCTGCTAAGTTGCTTCAGTCGTGTCCGACTCTGTGTGACCCCATAGACGGCAGCCCACCAGGCTCCCTCGTCCTGGGATTCTCCAGGCAAGAACACTGGAGTGGGCTGCCATTTCCTTCTCCAATGCATGAAAGTGAAAAGTGAAAGTGAAGTCGCTCAGTCATGTCCGACTCCTAGTGACCCCATGGACTGCAGCCTACCAGGCTCCTCCATCCATGGGATTTTCCAGACAAGAGTACTGGAGTGGGGTGCCAGTGCCTTCTCCGGTAAACAGATGGGACCTAATCAAACTTACAAGCTTTTTGCATAGCAAAGAAGATCATAAGCAAAATGAAAAGAGAACCTTTAGAATGGAAAAGATATTTGCAAACAATGCAACTGACAAGGGCTTAATTTCTGAAATATATGAACAATTCATGCAACTCAACAAAAACAAACAACCAAATTTAAAATGGGCAGAAGAACCAAACAGGCATTTCTCCAAAGAAGACATGCAGATGGCCAACATGCATATGAAAAGATGCTTCAGTGTTGCTAATTATTAGAGAAATGCAAATCAAAGCTACAATTAGGTATAACCTCACATTGGTCAGAATGGCCATCATTAAAAAGTCTACAAATAACAAATACTGGAGAGGATGCAGATAAAACAGAAACCTCCTACACTGTTGGTGGGAATGTACATTGGTATAGCCACTATAGCATATAGTATGGAAGTTCCTCAAAAAACTAAAAATAGAGCTATCATATGATCTAACAATCCCATACCTGGGCATATACATGGATAAAACTATAATTCAAAAAAATACATGCACCTCTATGTTAATAGCCAACACATGGATAGAACCATATTCACATAGCCAGGATGTGGAAACAACCTAAATGCCCAATGACAGATGAATAGATAAAGAAGATGTGGTGCAGCTATGTGACTCCATGGACTGTAGCCCACCAGGCTTCTCTGTCCATGGACTTTTCCAGGCAAGAATACTGGAGTGGGTTGCCATTCCCTTCTCCAGGGGATCTTCCTGACCCAGGGATCAAACCCAGGTCTCCTTCATTGCTGGCAGATTCTTTACCCTCTGATCCACTAGGGAAGCCCCAAACAATGAAATACCAAACCGTAAAAAAAAAAAAGGAAATAATGCCATTTGTAGCAACATGGATGGACCTAAAGATTATCACCCTAAGTGAAGTAAGTCAGAAAAAGAAAGACAAATACCGTATGATATCATTTATATGTGGAATCTAAAATATGACACAAATGACCATATCTACAAAATAGAAACAGATGCACAGGCCCAGAAAACAGACTTGTGCTTGCTAAGGGGAAGAAAGGTGGGGGAGGAATGCAGTGTGAGTTTGGGAGTAGCAGATGCAAACTATTACATATAGAATGGATAAGCTACAGTGTCCTACTGTATAATAAAGCAAACTGTGTACAATATCTTGTGATAAACCATAATGGAAAAGAATATAAAAAAGAATGTATGTATGTGTTTAACTGAATCACTTTGTTGTATAGCAGAAATTAACACAACATTGAAATACTTCAATAAAAAAATAAGATATCAGAGGTAAAATGTTTTCAAATAGTGACAAGTTCAAAAGTGAATGGTTGTAATGGAGTAGAAGTGAAGTCTACCATCAAAATAGTTAAAATTAATAATCAGCATTTTACTGCAGTTGAGAAATGGAGTATTTCCTGCCATATCAGTAAACAAGGATGTTGCAGTCACCAGCAATTGTAGCCACTACAGATGGTGAACTCCTAGAAAACTCAAGAAGGAAAAGAAAACCTGCCAACTAGCACCATCAGACTGCAGCCACTCCCGACGGTGAGCCCTGAGGAAACTCAGAATGTTGTGAAAACACAGGACACTGGCCTCAGATAGGTGAGGTGCATATCAAAGGAATGATTTCTGTGAGCCAGGACTCTTGGATCTTCCCGTACATAGAAAACTGATAAATTCCTTAGCCTAGAATATCTGGTTTTCTGTAATTAACAGTAATCTTTTGGTATTTAGACTTGCTGTTTAGTCGGTAAGTTGCATCTGACTCTTTGTCACCCCATGGACTGCCCTCCAGGCTCCTTTGTCCATGGGATTTCCCAGGCAAGAATACTGGCATCAGTTGCCATTGCCCTCTTCAGGGCAGCTTCCCAGCCCAGAGTCTGAACTTGCATCTCGTGTTTGGCAGGCAGATTCCTTATCACTGAGCTACCTCAGAAGCCCATCGTTTAGACTACCTGCCCTTTGCTGCAAAATTTCTGTATAACCTAACTCTTCCTCTTGCCTCCTCAGAGCAATTCTCTCAGGGTTACTTGAAATGCTCTCTTCCAGGCTTGAAATCCTAAAAATTCCCACCAAATAAAACATAACTCTCAACTTACAGGTTGGGAGTATTTTTTAAGTCAACACAGCCCTTGTGTACCAAATTCCAAGTGTATTAAGAAATATTGTTAAGGCTGCCATAACAAAGTACCACAAACTGGGTGGCTTAAACAACAGAAATTTATTTTACAGTTCTAGAGGCTAGAAGTCCAATATTATTGTATCAGCAGATTCAGTCTCTTCTAAAGCCTCTCTCCTTGATTTATAGGTAGTTACCTTCTCCCTGTGTCTTTATATGGCCTTCCTTCTGTACCTCTCTGTCCCAATCTCCTCTTTTAATAAGCATACAAAATTTATTGGGTTAGGTCCCACCCTGATGATCTTATTTTACTTTAGTTACTTCTTTAATACCCTATCTCCAAACACAGTCACATTTTGAGAGGGTGAGTGTTAGCCCTTTAACATGTTAAAAAGGCATGAGTTAGAGGGTAGGATACAATTTTGCCTGTATCCCCAGGCAAGTTGCTGTTTATTTCCTATATATGAGTGCTAATTTATTGTATGTAGCATTCAGTTCTAACACAGTCTTTTGAGAGCAGAAGTATTATTTTCAATTTTACATATTAAAAAAAGTAATATGTATTCAGATTAATTTGCCCAATGTCTTATTCGGGCTGCTGTAACAAAAATACTGTAGACTGGTGGCTTAAAAAATAATTTATTTCTCACAGTTCTAGAGGCCTGGAAAAGCCAAGATCCAGGTGCCTGGTGATTCAGTGTCGGTGAGAGCTTCCTTCCTGCTTTGCAGATGGCCTTCTTCTTGCTTTGTCCTCACATGGCAGAGAGAGAGAGAGAGATCTCATAAGGATATTTATACTGCCACGAGGACTCCACCTAATGACTTTAATCTAACTAAATTACCTCCCAATGGTACCACCTTCAAATACCATCACAAAGGGGATTAGGGCTTCAACATGAGTTTGGGAGGAACACATTCAGTCCACAGCACCTGAGTATACATGGCTGTTGCCTGGTAGTGCTTGTAATCGACCTCGGGTCTGATTCTCAAGCCCGTGTGATTTTTTTTTTTTTTACCACGTTTCTTCTTCTAATTTATTTATTTATTTGGCTGTGTCGGGTCTTAGTTGTGGCATGTGGGCTCTAGGACATGTGGGCTGTTACTCCATGGCATGTGAAATCTTAGTTCCCCAACCAGGGATCGAACCCATGTCCCCCATGTTGGAAGGTGAATTCTTAACCACTGGACCACCGGGGCAGTCTCATCTTCCTTTGGTTTAAATTTTACACCCTCTTCAAAATGGATTAGAGGAAGCATCCTACTGTTATTTCTAATGTGATGTTAAAGTACTTTTTATCCTCAAGTTCTGTGTTTTAATAGGTAATGAGGTATATAGAGGAGAGTTCATCAACCATAAAAGGGAACCAATAAGAAAGTTTTAAAGGAGACCACTGTGTAGAAATAAAAGATCTCCAAAGAGAACTAAGAAATAAGCATAACTCCAGGATGCTGCATTTCTGTTTGCTACACTATTAGTTTCCTATTGCTGCTATATCAAATTATCAGAAACTTAGCAGCTAAAAAGATTACAAATTACTGACAGTTCTGGAGGTCTGAAGTCTGAAATGTCTTATGGATCTAAATCAAGATGGTAGCAGGACTATATTCTTTTGGAAGCTCCAGGGGAGAATCAATTTCTTTGACTTTTCCATCTTTGAAAGGCTGCCTATATTCCTTGGCTCCTAACCCCTTCCTCCATCTTTAAAATGCATCGCCCCAACCTCTGTTTCTATCATTATATCTCCTTTTTCTCATGGTGGCCCTCCTGCCCCTCTCTTACAAGGACCATTATGTTTACATTGGACCTACCTAGATAATCCAGAATAATCTCCCCAAATTAAGGTACTTAATTACATCTGAAAAATCCCTTTTTCATAGGTTGCTGGGTTTTAGAGCATGGACATCTTTGTGGGGGACATTATTCAGTCTGTTGTACCTACTAATGGCTGCCCTTTATGAATAATTGAACTAGGAGGGACAGTACCATGGATATTATTAAAGCAGGCTACAATTCTCAGTATTTAGAAATTTAAAAGTAGAAATTGGGAAGAGTGCAGCACCAATAAACCAGTTAAATAATGTTCCTTTATATATTGTAGTTTGTATGGTGTAGCCAATTGTAGTTGACGATGACTCTGAACAATGAGCATCCCCAGGCATAAGATGTATGACTCTTATTATGTTAATGTTTGGGAGCTTAAAAGCAGAGCATGAATTGCATTCATGATTCACTCTTCTATGTGAGATGTGAAAGGGACAATAAAACATTGCTATTGTCAAGCACACATCTTGATTTCTTTAACTCATAGCAAAAGCTGTTTTAGGCAAGCAAGATGTACTTTTTCATCTAGAGAAGTGAAATAATAATAACTTCTTTGTAGGTAGGGTTGCTTGGAGTTTAAACAGATGTGGGGGAGGTGGTATGTGAGAACACATTGTAGTGTTGGCTTTCATTGGACTACCTATGGCCATGGCACCATTTACAGGTATTTGGGACCCAATTCTTCCAAACCCACAGGAAAATAGCTCTTTTTGAAATTATAAGGAGTCATATATGTTGCTTTAGTCAACAAAGATGATTGAAGACTCTCAGGCTACATTTCCTCTGCATCAGTGATTGTGAGAGCAAGTCTTGACACCATCATATACAAAAAATACCTGATTCTGAGCCTACACATCAAGGAGATTGCACTGAAAAGCATCCCAGACCCAAAGCAGGGTAGATATGAACAAGAAATAGACTCTTGCTTGAAGCCACTAAAGTTCCGGGAGAAGGGGTTGATTTTGTATAGTTAAACCAGCTTTATTTGGCTAACATACTTTTACAGACATAAACCTTTGAAGGTGAGAGAAGCTGCTTCAATGAGATTTTGATGCTAAACTGCTTCAGAGCTTTGAGACTTTCAAATTACTATATAGTAGTAATATTAATAATATAATTGTTACTGATGTTGATGACACTGAAAGCACCTTAGACTCATGGTAAACATCTATACTGCTCATGGTGGTATCTATAGTGCCAGTTCAGTTCAGTTCAGTTCAGTTGCTCAGTCCTGTCCAACCCTTTGCAACCCCATGAACCACAGCACGCCAGGACTCCCTGTCCATCACCAACTCCCAGAGTTTACCCAAACTAATGTCCATTGAGTTGGTGATGCCATCCAACCATCTTATCTCTGTCATCCCCTTCTCCTCCTGCCCTCAATCTTCCCCAGAACAGTGCAAAAACACACAATGGGCACTTATTAAATAATTGCTGAATTAGTAAATTTCAGTTTTCATTTAGGAAGGGATTTTAGAATTAAGTAAAAGAAAGCTACAGTTTGATTGAGCTGTAACTAATAGACAATAATCTTGATCATGGCCCCATCACTTGATCTGGTCCCATCACTTGATCTGGTCCCATCACTTCATGGGAAATAGATGGGGAAACAGTGGAAACAGTGCCAGACTTTATTTCGGGGGGCTCCAAAATCACTGCAGATGGTGATTGCAGCCATGAAATTAAAAGACACTTACTTCTTGGAAGGAAAGTTATGACCAATCTAAATAGCATATTCAAAAGCAGAGACATTACTTTGCCAACAAACGTCTGTCTAGTCAAGGCTATGGTTTTTCCAGTAGTCATGTATGGATGTGAGAGTTGGACTGTGAAGAAAGCTGAGCACCAGAGAATTGATGCTTCTGAATTGTGGTGTTGGAGAAGACTCTTGAGAGTCCCTTGGTCTACAAGGAGATCCAACCAGTCCATTCTAAAGGAGATCAGTCCTGCGTGTTATTTGGAAGGACTGATGCTAAAGCTGAAACTCCAATACTTTGGCCACCTCATGCGAAGAGTTGACTCACTGGAAAATACTCTGATGTTGGGAGGGATTGAGGGCAGGAGGAGAAGGGGACGACAGAGGATGAGATGGCTGGATGGCATCACTGACTCAATGGACATGAGTTTGAGTGAACTCTGGGAGTTGGTGATGGACAGGGAGGCCTGGCGTGCTGCAGTTCATGGGGTCGCAAAGAGTCGGATACTACTGAGCGACTGAACCGAACTGAATGTTAAAAGAGTACCGTAATTCACTGTATATTGGCATTCATTGGCTTTTCAAACTTTACTCTTTACTACTGTCTTCATCAACCAGTGTACTGAATGTTTGCCAAGTTTATATCTACTTCAATCGTTAATGGTTTTCCTAGGTGTTTTAAGACTGTTAGAGTCTTCTCTATAACAGAGTTATAAAGAGCCTTCTGTCTTTCCCAGCATCAGGGTCTTTATAAATGAGTCAATTCTTCACATCAGATGGCCAAAGTATTGGAGCTTCAGCTTCAGCATCAGTCCTTCCAGTGAATATGCAGGACTGATTTCCTTTAGGATTGACTGGTTTGATCTTCTTGCTGTCCAAGGGACTCTCAAGAACTTCTCCAGTACCACAGTTTGAAAGCATCAATTCTTTGGTGCTCATCTTTATTTATGGTCCAACTCTCACCCCACAGATTACTGGAAAAACCATAGCTTTAACTAGATGGACCTTTGTTGGTAAAGTAATATCTCTGCTTTTTAATATGCTGTTTTGGTTTGTCATAGCTTTTCTTCCAAGGAGTGAGCATCTTTTAATTGCATGGCTGCAGTCACCATCAGCAGTGATATTGGAGCCCAAGAAAATAGTCTGTCACTGTTTCCAATGTTTCCCCATTTTTTGCCATGAAGTAGTGAGACGGGATGCCATGATCTTAGTATTTTGAAAATTGAGTTTTAAGCCTGGGTTTTTTTTCTCCTCTTTCACTTTCATCAAGAGGTCCTTTAGTTCCTCTTTGCTTTCTGCCTTAAGAGTGGTGTTATTTGCATATCTGAGGTTCTTGATATTTCTCCCTGTAATCTTGATTCTAGCTTGTGCTTCATCCAGACCAGCATTTCACATGATGTACTCTGCAAATAAGTTAAATAAGCAGGGTGACAATATACAGCATTGACATACTCCTTTCCCCATTTGGAACCAGTCTGCTGTTCCATGTCTAGTTCTAACTATTGCTTCTTGTTCAGTTCAGTCACTCAGTTGTGTCCGACTCTTTGAGACCCCATGGACCGCAGCATGCCAGGCCTCCATGTCCATTACCAACTCCTGGAGTTTACACAAACTCACGTCCATTGAGTCGGTGATGCCATCCAGCCATCTCATTCTCTGTTGTCCCTTTTCCTACTGCCTTCAGTCTTTCCCAGCATCAGAGTCTTTTCAAATGAGTCAGCTCTTCACATCAGGTGGCCAAAGTATTGGAGTTTCAGCTTCAACATCAGTCCTTCCAATGAACACCCAGGATTGATCTCCTTTAGGATGGACTGGCTGGATCTCCTTGCAGTCCATGGGACTCTCAAGAGTCTTCTCCAACACCACAGTTCAAAAGCATCAATTCTTCGG
>NW_011494767.1:38862-40902 GCF_000754665.1 Bison bison bison | reverse complement strand
CCATAGCCTTGACTAGACGGACCATTGTTGGCAAAGTAATGTCTCTGCTTTTTAATATGCTGTCTAGGTTGGTCATAACTTTCCTTCCAAGGAGTAAGTATCTTTTAATTTCACGGCTGCAAGTACCATCTGCAGTGATTTGGGAGCCCCAAAAAATAAAGTCAGCCACTGTTTCCACTGTTTATTGACCTGCATACAGATTTCTCAGAAGACAGGTAATATGATCTGGTATTCCCATCTCTTGAAGAATTTTCCACAGTTTCTTGTGATCCACACAGTCAAAGGCTTTAGCATAGTGAATGAAACAGAATTAGATGTTTTTCTGAAATTCTCTTGCTTTTTCTATTACCCAACAGATGTTGGCAATTTGATCTCTGATTCCTTTGCCTTTTTTAAATCCTGCTTGAACATCTGGAAGTTTTTAGTCATGTACTATTGAAGCCTTGCTTGGAGAATTTTGATCATTACTTTGCTAGCGTGTGAGATTAGTGCAGTTGTGCAGTAGTTTAAGCATTCATTGGCATTGCCTTTCTTTGGGATTGAAATGAAACTGATCTTTTCCAGTCCCGTGACCACTGCTGAGCTTTCCAGATTTGCTGGGATATTGAGTGCAGCACTTTAACAGCATCATCTTTTGGGATTTGAAATAACTGAACTGGAATTCCATCACCTCCACTAAGTTTGTTCATAGTGATGCTTCCTAAGGCCCACTTGACTTCACATTCCGGAATGTCTGGCTCTAGGTGAGTGATTGCACCATCATGATTATCTGGTCATGAAGATCTTTTTTTGTATAGTTCTTCTGTGTATTCTTGCCACCTCTTTGTAATATCTTCTGCTTCTGTTAGATCCATACCATTTCTGTCGTTTATTGTACCTATCTTTGCATGAAATGTTCCCTTGGTGTCTCTAATTTTCTTGAAGAGATCGCTAGTCTTTCCCATTCTATTGATTTCCTATATTTCTTTGCATTGTTCACTTAGGAAGTCTTTCTTATCTCTCCTTGCTATTCCTTGGAACTCTGCATTCAGATGGATATCTTTCCTTTTCTCCCTTGCCTTTTGCTTCTCTTCCTTTTTCAACTATTTGTAAAACCTCCTCAAACAACCATTTTGCCTTTTTGCAATTCTTCTTGGGGATAGTTTTGATCACTGAAGGAAAGTTACATGGCTCAAAATAGCCTGGAGTTAAACTACACTCCGGGTCCTCCCAACCATTCTATGCAAAACAAAGAACTCTCTCACCCAAAGAAAAAAATGGACATTAAGTTTGATTACACCCAGCTTCCAGCCAGTCCAGTCTCTGGCTGATCTCCAGAATTCCTTGCCCCAGCCATTTAAGAGATAACTACTCCGAACAACCTTAGAGAAGAACAGGCCCCCCTAAGACAGTAGATTTCTACATATATGCCTATACATACTTGTTCTTTTCTTGGGTTAGTGAAGCAGCTCACTAATCTGACTGCTGCCCCTTCTTGCCTCATTAAAGGTGATATGTTCCTGTAAAGTGCCAGTCTCATTCTTTTTCTGAACCTTGCCTTGTCTAACTCCATACCCTACAATCACCACCTCCTATACAGTGTCACAAACTGCCATCCATAGTTCTTCAGGCACTATATCAGCTCTAATCCCTTGAATCTATTTGTCACTTCCACTGTATAACCATAAGCAATTTGATTTAGGTCTTACCTGAATGGTCTAATATTTTCCCTACTTTCTTCATTTTAAGTCTGAATTTTGTTCAGAATCTTGTTTATTAATATTATGATATCTATCCTACATCTCCATGGAAAAGAAATGCAAAAAAGCAAAATGGCTGTCTGGGGAGGCCTTACAAATAGCTGTGAAAAGAAGAGAAGCAAAAAGCAAAGGTGAAAAGGAAAGATATAAACATCTGAATGCAGAGTTCCAAAGAATAGCAAGAAGAGATAAAAAAGCCTTCTTCAGCAATCAATGCAAAGAAATAGAGGAAAACAACAGAATGGGAAAGACTAGGGATCTCTTCAAGAAAATTAGAGATACCAAAGGAACATTTCATGAC
>NW_011494767.1:38113-38762 GCF_000754665.1 Bison bison bison | reverse complement strand
TAAGAAGAGATGGCAAGAATACACAGAAGAACTATACAAAAAAGATCTTCACAACCCAGATAATCACGATGGTGTGATCACTGACCTACAGCCAGACATCCTGGAATGTGAAGTCAAGTGGGCCTTAGAAAGCATCACTACGAACAAAGCTAGTGGAGGTGATGGAATTCCAGTTGAGCTCTTTCAAATCCTGAAAGATGATGCTGTGAAAGTGATGAACTCAATATGCCATCAAATGTGGAAAACTCAGCAGTGGCCACAGGACTGGAAAAGGTCAGTTTTCATTCCAACCCCAAAGAAAGGCAATGCCAAAGAATGCTCAAACTACCACACAATTGCACTCATCTCACATGCTAGTAAAGTAATGCTCAAAATTCTCCAAGCCAGGCTTCAGCAATATGTGAACCGTGAACTTCCTGATGTTCAAGCTGGTTTTAGAAAAGGCAGAGGAACCAGAGATCAAATTGCCAACATCTGCTGGATCATAGAAAAAGCAAGAGAGTTCCAGAAAAGCATCTATTTCTGCTTTATTGACTATGCCAAAGCCTTTGATGGTGTGGATCACAATAAACTGTGGAAAATTCTGAAAGAGATGGGAATACCAGACCACCTGATCTGCCTCTTGAGAAATTTGTATGCAGGTCAGGAA
>NW_011494767.1:34656-37082 GCF_000754665.1 Bison bison bison | reverse complement strand
CATGAGTCTCAGTGAACTCCAGGAGTTGGTGATGGACAGGGAGGCCTGGCGTGCTGCAATTCATGGGGTCGCAAAGAGTCAGACACAACTGAGCGACTGATCTGATCTGATCTGATCCTACATTAAAAAGAATATACACATATATTTGTCTAGTTTAATAAGAAAACACATATTTCACATACCCTCCCAGAGTTTCAGAGAAATTCCAGTACTTCTGAAATCTTCTGTCTGCCCCATCCTGATGTATTTTTCCTTCTCCATGCAGAGATGGTCACTGTCATGAATTTTGTGTTAATCATCCCCCTTTTCTCTTGTATTTTCAGTGTGTAAACAGTATCCCTAAAAACATATATTTTTAGATATCTTAAACTTTATATTATACTGTATGCATTCTGCTTAGTCATTTTGTTATAATTAACAATATGTTTTGGAGATTCAGTACTGGCGTGTAGTTATCATTTAATCACTT
Source organism: Bison bison bison (assembly GCF_000754665.1). Classification (NCBI taxonomy): domain Eukaryota; kingdom Metazoa; phylum Chordata; class Mammalia; order Artiodactyla; family Bovidae; genus Bison; species Bison bison. The sequence continues at coordinate 36,613 of NW_011494767.1, read as the reverse complement.
TCATTACTATAGCGTATATTTTATGACTTTACAGAAAAAATTATTCATTCAATTTTAGTGGATTTAAGCATTAACTTGATTATTTTGACAATGAGCAATTGTACTATGGATATTTTTGTACATGTGAAAGATTTTTTTATAGTAATTGTTTCAGTTAGGCTTGGTTTCAGCCATGAGTGATAGAAATGCAAAATAGCAATGGGCTAAACTAGACCACCAAGGCCAAATTTGCCTGTTACTCCAGGTTGTTCTTGACTTCCTACTTTTGCATTCCAGTCCCCTATCATGAAAAGGACATCTTTTGGGGGCATTAACTCTAGAAGGTCTTGTAGGTCTTCATAGAACTGTTCAACTTCAGCTTCTTCAGCATTACCGGTCAGGGCATAGACTTGGATTACTGTAATATTGAATGGTTTGCCTTGGAAACGAATAGAGATCATTCTGTCATTTTTGAGACTGCGACTCCTGTTGACTATGATGGCTACTCCATTTCTTCTAAGGGATTCTTGCCCACAGTAGTAGATATAATGGTCATCTGAGTTAAATTCACCCATTCCAGTCCATTTTAGTTCACTGATTCCTAAAATGTCAATGTTCACTCTTGCCATCTCCGGTTTGATCACTTCCAATTTGCCTTGATTGGTGGACCTAACATTCCAGGTTCCTATGCAATATTGCTCTTTACAGCATCAAATCTTGCTTCCATTACCAGTCACATTCACAATTGGGTGTTGTTTTTGCTTTGGCTCCGTCCCTTCATTCTTTCTGGAGTTATTTTTCCACTGATCTCCAGTAGCATAATGGGCACCTACCCACCTGGAGAGTTCATCTTTCAGTGTCCTGTCTTCTTTCCTTTTCATACTGTTCATGGAGCTCTCAAGGTATGAATACTGAAGTGGTTTGCTGTTCCCTTCTCCAGTGGACCACGTGTAGGGCCTTGGGTGGCCCTACAAGGCATGGCTCATAGTTTCATTGAGTTAGACAAGGCTGTGGTCCATGTGATTAGATTGTTTAGTTTTCTGTGATTGTGGTTTTCAGTCTGCTGCCCTCTGAAGAAGAATAAGAGGTTTATGAAAGCTTCCTGATGGGATAGACTTGACTAAGGAGGATACTGAGGGGTCTTGTTCTGATGGGTGGGGCCATGCTCAGTAAATCTTTAATTCAATTTTATGGTGATGGGTGGAGCTGTGTTCCCTCCCTGCTATTTACCTGGGGCCAAACTATGGTGGACATGGAACAACAGACTGGTTCCAAATAGGAAAAGGAGTATGTCAAGGCTGTATATTGTCACCCAGGTTATTTGACTTATATGCAGAGTACATCATGAGAAACACTGGGCTGGAAGAAACACAAGCTGGAATCAAGATTGCCAGGAGAAATATCAATAACCTCAGGTATGCAGATGATACCACCTTTATGGCAGAAAGTGAAGAGGAACTCAAAAGCCTCTTGATGAAAGTGAAAGTGGAGAGTGAAAAAGTTGGCTTAAAGCTCAACATTCAGAAAATGAAGATCATGGCATCTGGTGTTATCACTTCATGAGAAATAGATGAGGAAACAATGGAAACAGTGGCAGACTTTATTTTCTTGGGCTCCAAAATCATTGTAGATGGTGATTGCAGCCATGAAATAAAAAGACACTTACTCCTTGGAAGGAAAGTTATGACCAATCTAGACAGCATATTCAAAAGCAGAGACATTACTTTGCCAACACAGGTCCATCTAGTCAAGGCCATTGTTTTTCCAGTGGTCATGTATGGATGTGAGAGTTGAACTGTGAAGAAGCCTGAGCACCGAAGAATTGATGCTTTTGAACTGTGGTGTTGGAGAAGACTCTTGAGAGTCCCTTGGACTGCAAGGAGATCCAACCAGTCCATTCTGAAGATCAGCCCTGGGTGTTCTTTGGAAGGAATGATGCTAAAGCTGAAACTCCAGTACTTTGGCCACCTCATGCGAA
>NW_011494767.1:33457-34556 GCF_000754665.1 Bison bison bison | reverse complement strand
GACATGAGTTTGAGTGAACTCCGGGAGTTAGTGATGGACAGGGAGGCCTAGCATGCTGCAATTCATGGGGTCACAAAGAGTTGGACATGACTGAGTGACTGAACTGACTGGACTGAATTGAAACTATGGTGGATCTTTTCTGGTGGCTCAGATAGCAAAACGTCTGCCTACACTGCCTACCATGTGGGAGATCTGGGTTCAATTCCTGGGTCGGGAAGATCTCCTGGAGAAGGAAATGGCAACCCACTTCAGTATTCTTGCCTGGAAAATCCTATGGATGGTGGAGACTGGTAGGCTACAGTCCATGGGGTCACAAAGAGTCAGACACGACTGAGCGACTTCACTTTCACTAAACTATGGTGGAGGTAATGAAGACACTGGTAACTTCCCTCAAAGATCCCAGGCATGTACTGCTACAGTCCATGCCCCCAACCCTGCAGCAGGCCACCACCAACCCACACCTTTGCCAGAGACTCCTGGACACTCACAGGCAAGTCTCCTGTGGAATTACTGTTCCTTTCTCCTGGGTCCTGGTGCACAAGGTTCTATTGTGCCCTCTAAGAGTCTATTTCCCAGTCCTGTGTAAGTTCTGGCAGCTCTATGGTGGGGTTAATGGTGACCTCCTCCATGAGGACTTATGCCATACCCACATCCAGAACTCTGTCCCTGCAGCAGACCACTGCCGACCCATACAGGAGATGCTCAAACAGTTCTGTCTCAGTCTCTGTGGGGTCCCTGGGTCCTAGTGCATGCAAGGTTTGTTTGAGCCCTCTGAGCATCTCTGGTGGGAATGGGGTTTGATTCTAAATGTGAATTCGCCCCTTCTACCGTCTTGTTGGGGCTTCTCCTGTGCCCTTGGATGTGGGGTATCTATTCACGGCTGCTCCAGCGAAGTGCAGGCACCACTCCTGACCTTGGACGTGGGGAGTCTCCTCTCAGAAGTTTGCTGCTCCAGCATCACACAACTGCAGGAAGACTCGCTGTAGAGAAGACTCTATACATGGACATCAGCAGATGGTCAACATTGAAATCAGATTGATTATATTCTTTGCAGGCAAAGATGGAGAACCTCCATACAGTCAGTGAAAAAAAAAAAAAA
>NW_011494767.1:31079-32970 GCF_000754665.1 Bison bison bison | reverse complement strand
GCATCAAGGCTGTATACTGTCACTGTGCTTATTTAACTTATATGCAGAGTACATCATGAGAAACACTGGGCTGGATGAAGCACAAGCTGGAATCAAGATTGCTGGGAGAAATATCAATAACTTCAGATATGCAGATGACACCACCCTTATGGCAGAAAGTGAAGAACTAAAAAGCCTCTTGATGAAAGTGAAAGAGGAGAGTGAAAAAGTTGGCCTAAATTTCAACATTCAGAAAACAAAGATCATGGCATCCGATCCCATCGCTTCATGGCAAATAGATGGGGAAACAGTGGAAATGGTAGCAGACTTTATTTTGGGAGGCTCCAAAATCACTGCAGATGGTGATTGCAGCCATGAAATAAAAAGACACTTACTTCTTGGAAGGAAAGTTATGACCAACCTAGATAGCACATTAAAAAGCAGAGACACTACAAAAGTCCATCTAGTCAAAACTATGGTTTTTCCAGTAATCATGTATGGGTGTGAGAGTTGGACTATAAAGAAAACTGAGCACCAAAGAATTGATTCTTTCAATCAGAAGACTCTTGAGAGTCCCTTGGACTGCAAGGAGATCCAACCAGTCCATCCTAAAGGAAATCAGTCCTAAATGTTCACTGGAAGGACTGATGTTGAAGCTGAAACTCCAATACTTTGGCCATCTGCTGTGAAGAACTGACTCATTTGAAAAGACCCTGATGCTGGGAAAGATTGAAGGTGAGAGGAGAAGGAGACGACAGAGAATGAGATGGTTGGATGGTGTCACTGACTCAGTGGACATGAGTTTGAGTAAACTCCAGGAGTTGGTGATGGACAGGGAGGCCTGATGTGCTGCAGTCCATGGGGTCTCAAAGAGTTAGACACAACTGAGCGACTGAACTGAACTGAACTGAAACTAGACCACCTGGCTCCTCTATTCATGGGATTCTCCAGGCAAGAATACTGGAGCGGGTTGCCATTTCCTCCTCCGAAGATCTTCCTGACCCAGGGATGGAACCCACATCTTTTGCACCTCCTGCATCGCAGGCAAATTCTTTACTGGGGAGCCATAGGGGAAGCAAACTAGATAGAAATGTATTTCTTATTTAAGTGAAGTCTTGGTGGATATGGTGCATGGCTTGTATAGCTGTTCTGGTCTCATAAGTCCCCAGAGACCCAGGTAACTTCTAGCTCATGGTGCTGACATTTCTAGAGTGTGGCTCTCATTCTCACAGTTCAAGATGATGGCATTCTGTAATTCAGCCAGTGAGATGAAGGAAGAATGAAAAGACAGGTACAAAGCATACACATATAACTTGTCTGTTAAGGAAGTTTCCTGAAAGCTGCCACAAATATTTCTACTTATATCCTTCTGGCCATGAATTATGTGGCCATGCCTAGCTTCAATGGAGAGTGAGACATGAAGTCTTTTTCCTTGGACAGAATATGACCCATTAGAAATTCTGCTTTCATGGTAGAAGAAGAGAATAAATATTGGGAAAGAGCTAGAAGGCTTTACCATACATAGGTACATACCTACAAGTAAGATTGTTGGTTGACAAGCTATGTTCATTTATACAAGGCAATGTGCATGTGTTCATTTGTACAAGGCAATGCCAAATCATTCTCCCAAGTGTTTGAATCAGAGGGTGAAACCTGAGTATATTCATTCATTAAATAAGTATCTATTGAACATTTACTATGCATCAACATTATTCTTAGAGCTGGGCTCTAACAGTGGGCTTACATTCCATTGCTGCGTCGCTTCAGTTGTGTCCGACCCTGTGCGACCCCATGGACTGCAGCCTACCAGGCTCCACCATCCCTGGGATTCTCCAGGCAAGAACACTGGAGTGGGTTGCCATTTCCTTCTCCAATGCATGAAAGTGGAAAGTGAAAGTGAAGTCGCTCAGTC
>NW_011494767.1:30190-30979 GCF_000754665.1 Bison bison bison | reverse complement strand
GAAAGTGAAAGTGAAGTCGCTCAGTCGTGTCCGACTCTTAGCGACCCCATGGACTGCAGCCTACCAGGCTCCTCCATCCATGGGATTTTTCCAGGCAAGAGTACTGGAGTGGGGTGCCATTGCCTTCTCCATGGGAACAATCAATAAACAGGTAAATAAATAAGCATTATAATTTGGCTAGTAAAGTGAGTAGCAGTGAAGTAGAGTAGCAGATAGAGATTTGGGGAGTACTAGATTTTGGAGAGTGGGTCTTGGAGATGGGTCTCCACAGGGCCTAGAAAAATAGAGCTGAAAGAGTGCAAGTGGACTAAATTCAGATCCTTCTGTGTCTGTCCTTGGCGCCTAAGAGCAAACTTGCCTTTCCTAACAAGTGGCCTATTTGTTTAGCACATCGAAACAATTGAGCATGATGTTACTGATGCTAATGTATTCAAATAATAATTATTCTGGTGAGGATCTCTTACCTGGAATACAATAGAGCTATCAAGTTCAGAGTCCAGCCCTTTCATTTTCCATTTATTCATCAAGTACATCACATGTGCAATGCATGATAGGGACCAAAGGGACATTAAAAATACACAGAACAAGAATGCAGATGCTAGCTTTCAGGCACAAAAACAATGCAATTACGCTGCCATTAAAGTGGGCGCAGGAGGATAGGTAACCTGCCTGGAAATGTGCAGGCCTGGGGTGCACACACCAGGGAGCAAGTCCCAGGTGCAGGTGCTTAAACTTAATTTTCCCAAAAGATGCTTAGAGGCTTTTTCAAATCAGCAGCCAAGTCGAACG
>NW_011494767.1:28062-30090 GCF_000754665.1 Bison bison bison | reverse complement strand
GGCTTTTTCAAATCAGCAGCCAAGTCGAACGTTTTTTCTTTCCTACTGTAGTTATAATTCTACTACAGCTAATCCAGCTCCCATTGCCTAGGAACATTATATAAGAATCAACACAATTTGAATATTATATAGACACATTCTCTCTCTCTTGTTTTAAAATCAAATGTGTGTGAGCTATGTGGTATTATAAAAACACATGACACAGCATAGAAAATTCTATTTATGCACTCACAGCATATTTCACACTTGACTATCCAGTCCTGAACTGTAAAACTTTTCTTGGTATAACTCAACATCTCCACCCACCTTTCCCTCTCATGTGATTTGATCACTGATTGCTGACTAAACATTTTCCTAAAGGGTTAAGGAAGAGCAAGTTGCCCATCTATCCAAACCTGGCTTGAACTCATAGCCTCAACTGCCTGTTTATAGCTTCAGACAGCTGAATTAACCAATCTTGAACAGCTAGGAACCCAAAGCAAAAAAAAATCAGCTACCATTCAATAAATAGACACAAAGGGAATGTAAAAAGTATTCGTTTTGTGAACACTGTTGTCCTAAAACAAAGAGACTACTAGACATTGCTTTAGCAAAGACAGGTTGACTTAGGACCAGCAGAGAAATACAGTTCAGAGTCTGTAACCATGGTAGCCACATACAAGCCCCTGAGGCAAAGGAAGGAGAACATTCTCATAGAACGGAAAAGGAAATTGGGAGGGTGATAGTAAACAAGGAGACCATTGCTTTTCATTGGCTGAGTTGTTTCCAGGAAAGAAAAGGGTCTTTGATCTTCTTGTTGGGCTCTGCTATCATTCCAGGGCCCGAGAGCTTCCCCTTTTATTTTATTTTATTTTTTTTACATTTACCCCTTTTGATCAAGATCTTTCTCTGAAAGAATCACTGATCAAGAGTTAGGCTTTCTAGTTTGAGAATCTTTTGTCCCCAGGGGCAGAAGGGACATTTTCTTGGTGTGATGTCTCACTTTGGAGGAAAAGTTGACAGATTAGAAACCTATTGAGTTCACATTTGTGTAAGAAAAGGAGTAGGAGAGAAAACTTTCAGAAACTTTTATCTTTTTTACTTTAAAAGATTATTTAATTGTACGAGTAGATAACTCAAAACCAAGCAAATATTAAGAACAGAAAATTTCTAGTAATTTTTTTCATGATGAACATTCTTTCTTTTTAATTATTTTAATTAGTGAATTATAATTGCTCTACAATGTTGTGTTAGCTTTTGCTATACAACAAAGTGAATTAGCCATATGTATACATATATCCCCTCCCTCTTGATACAATGCCCCAGAATCTTAGTAATAGATAAAGGAGCAAGTAAGAGTATTGTATCCAATAATTGCTGAATATCGGGGCCATTTTAAATTTTATTTCCACTGAAAGTAAGGAATCCACGTTGCTTCCACAACATTTCAACATTATAAGCTACTTCAAAGGCATATCTACCATGAGTGAAATATTGGCAGTTTTGTCCTTGGCTAAAGTATAAGATTATGTAAAAGTATACAGTTCACCCTGCTGAACTGAAGTAGCCTTAGGTAAAGATGTTGCCACAATAACATCGAAAGGAGTCACAATAGCAAACTTAGCACAATATTTGCCATTGGCATCTTTTAAATAAAAACCATCAATGAACCACGAGAATTCATTATTACATGGAGGAATTCCTTATAGATCATCACAAAGAGTCAGAGGTGATCCATCAGCATTAAGCAGTCATGAAGGACTTCATCAGTGGTAGAAGGGAAAATAGCATGGTTTATCTTACTATAACATAAAGAGTTATGTGCAGAGCAGTTAACAAAAGGACTTCATAGCAGGTGAGGCAGCTGACTAAGAGATGTTGAGTGTGATGAGAATTCAGGAAAGCTTCTATTGCATGAGGGATAAAAATGGTTAAAGGGGATTCTATGGTTTTTCCAGTGGTCATGTATGGGTGTGAGAGTTGGACTGTGAAGAAAGCTGAGCACCAAAGAATTGATGCTTTTGAACTATGGTGTTGGAGAAGACTCTT
>NW_011494767.1:17367-27962 GCF_000754665.1 Bison bison bison | reverse complement strand
CGAGTCCCTTGGACTGCAAGGAGATCCAACCAGTCCATTCTGAAGGAGATCAGCCCTGGGATTTCTTTGGAAGGAATGATGCTAAAGCTGAAACTCCAGTACTTTGGCCACCTCATGCAAAGAGTTGACTCATTGGAAAAGACTCTGATGCTGGGAGGGATTGGGGGCAGGAGGAGAAGGGGACGACAGAGGATGAGATGGCTGGATGGCATCATTGACTTGATGGACATGAGTTTGAGTGAACTCCAGGTGTTCGTGATGGATAGGGAGGCCTGGTGTGCTGTGATTCGTGGGGTCGCAAAGAGTCAGACACTACTGAGTGACTGAATAAAAGTGAAAGGGGAGAGTGAAAAATTGGTTTAAAACTCAACATTTAGAAAACTAAGATCATGGCATCTGGTCCCATCACTTCATGGCAAATAGATGGGGAAACAGTGACAGACTTAATTTAGGGGGGCTCAAAAGCCACTGCAGATGGTGACTGCAGCCATGTAATTAAAAGACACTTGCTCCTTGGAAGAAAAGTTATGACCAACCTAGACAGCATATTAAAAAGCAGAGACATTACTTTGCCAACAAAGGTCTATCTAATCAGAGCTATGGTTTTTCCATTAGTCACCTATGGATGTGAGAGTTGGATTATAAAGAAAGCTGAGAGCCGAAGAATTTATGCTTTTGAACTATGGTGTTGGAGAAGACTCTTGAGAGTACCCTGGCCTGCAAGGAGATCTAACCAGTCCATCCTAAAGGAAATCAGTCCTGAAAATTCATTGGAAGGACTGATGTTGAAGCTGAAACTCCAATACTTTGGCCACCGGATTCGAAGAGCTGACTCATTTGAAAAAACTCTGATGCTGGGAAAGATTGAAGAGGGAGGAGAAGGGGACAACAGAGGATGAGATGGTTGGATGGCATCACCAACTCAATAGTCATAAGCTTGAGTAAACTCCAGGAGTTGGTGATGGACAGGGAGGCCTTGTGTGCTGCAGTCCATGGGGTCGCAAAGAGTCAGACACGACTGAGCAACTGAACAGATCTGAACTTAACTGAATGGCCTTAACCTAAAGGACAGTGGCTCTAAGGCAATGGTGGCGGCGGGGCGGGCATCTCTATGCCCCAGTTTCTCACTATAATACCCTATGTGTTGGTGATGGCTCCATACTTTGGGGTGAGAGAGTGAGTACTCCAAGATAATTTTCTTCCTTTTTATATAGAAAAAGTAAAAAGGGAATATGGCTGACTCATGTTGATATATGGCAGAAACCAACACAGTATTGTAAAGCAATTATTCTCCAATTAAAAATAAATAAAAGTGAAAATGAAAGTTGCTCAGTCATATCCGACTCTTTGCAAGCCCGTGGACTGTAGTCTGCCAGGCTCCTCTGTCCATGGAATTCTCCAGGCAAGAATACTGGAGTGGGTAGCCATTCCCTTCTTCAGGGGATCTTCCCAACCCAGGGATCGAACCCAGGTCTCCTACATTGCAGATGGATTCTTTACCATCTGAGTTACCAGAATAAAAATATTAAAAGACTAGGTAGGTTCATCAAACTGTCCTTTTAAGCTTTAAAAACTATTTTCTTCCTTTAAATTGTGTCAGGGTTATTATTGTTTGGTAAGATATACAGAGGTTGGCAATCAGAGAAAATTTTGGATCCGATTTTGGCAGTAACCAACTAGCTGTAGAAAACTTGGCAGTTGGCATGTAGTGTTGGGTTTTAGGAAACTTAGAATACCATGAAGACTATCTGGATCTTAGTATAGCTCTTGTTCTGATATCAGATACCCTAAATAGTAAACCTGGGTTTGGGTAAACTACAATTTTTCTTTGACAATCTTACATCTCTTTAAAGCTAAGAGCTTTAGCAAATGTATGTTGTCTTCCTGTGAGGAAACTTGAGGAGAGTAAAGAAGCAAATAATTCATATATTGCAAAAAAGTAGAACCTTTAGGGAACTTTATATTGTCTAGATCAGCCTTCAGGATTTGCAAGAAATAAGAAGGATTCCCAGTAAAATCCTGAGGAATTACTGTCCAAGTAGATGGTTTTTCTTCCCAAGAGAAGGCATGAAGGTATTGACCTACTTCATCAATTGAAACTAAAGGATGCCCTGCATAAATCAGTTACAGTAAAAAAAAATTGCTTCTAGTGGGAATGGATGTTAGTAATATATACGGGTTTGAAACAACAGGGTGTTAAGGGATGACAATGTGTTTATTGCTCAGGGGTCCTGGACAAACCTCCACTCTCAGCCTTTATGTTTTCTCACCAGTAAAATGGGAGTGTTACAGGGGCTAATAAAGGAAATAATGAGACCTTGAGCCTTGTAATTTTCTCTTGTAGGCTTTATGCCTTGAAGGGTTTCTTTACTTATAGGGTATTCATTAATTCTGGGAAGAGATTTTGAGAGATCTGTTTGAATTTTTATGGGAAGTGCACTGTGAGTTTTGCCCATCTCATTTGGAGATTTTGCCTATAAGGAAGATGGTACCTGATTTAATAGGGGCAAATGATCAGTGCCTCCAGAATCATCTTTTATACTGTCATAGACAGAACAAATAAAAGATATCAGTGGGTCATTTAATTTACCTGGTTGGTTACTCTGATGACTACTGTAATGTTCAAGAATTATTGCCCCCTCTTGGGAAAAGAAGCTCTGACACAATACTTCACTAACAACTGGGTAAAAGTAGAGGAACTAGAGTGAAATGAGTGTGTATCTTTTCCTAAAGATGTATTTATTTTTACTTTTTGTCTGTGGTGAGTCTTCATTGCTGCACATGGGCTTTCTCTAGTTGCGGAGTGTAAGGGCTACTCTCTACTTGCAGTTGCAGACTTCTCATTATGGGGGCTTCTCTTGTTGCAGAGCACAGGCTCTGGGCACATGGGCTTCAGTGGTAGCAGCATGCGGGCTTAGTAGTTGTGGTTCGTGGGCTCTAGAGCTTTGGCTCAGTAGTTGTGCATCACAGGCTTAGCTGCTCTGTAGCATGTGGGATCTTCCCAAACCAGAGACAAAACTGATGTCTCTTGCATTGCAAGGCAATTCTTAACCACTGGACCACCAGGGAAGCCCCAGGAGTATGTATCTTTAAAAGGGTCTAAACAAAATGAAATATGTTCAGAGACAGGAACCTCTTATGGTTCATTGGAGATCCCCACTATAAGTCATTTTCTTACTCCAAGGCAAGAGCTGACTGCTTTACAGTAGTAGGGTTGAGCACCAAGAGTGTGGCTTCAGTATTAATTAGGACTGGAATAGATTCATACCCAATCTGGAGAAATGTTTCTCCAAGCTGATTAAGGGGGAGGGTTGGGAAGAGCCCCTGAAGTTTCTTGGAGCTTCATCATCAAGAATTGGGAGGACAATGAGAAGATTGGTCTAACAGGGCATTCAAATCTCACAAAACTAATGTTATAATGCACAATGTGGGATGAAGTAAGTGCTATGCAACCTGGTGGTGTATTCTCTTCTTTTAGAGCTCCATAATGATGCTACTGAAAGCCCCAGTTTGGTAGTTTTGGAAGATGGCTGGGACCATCCATTACATTGAACCAGACAAAGCTCTTTTCCATTCCCCATTCCACAGTCCATCTTGGAAGCAATCTTGGCACACAGTTTTATTACAAAATGTTAAAATCCTAAAATAATCTAAAACATTTTCAGGAAACAGATTAAGACATTTGGCAAGCCCTCTCCCTAAACTGCCAAATTTCTGATCTTTGTAGTGCCTTTGACTTCACCTATAAGACACAGGCCTGGAGTTGAATCCCCAGTATTCAGCCAGCAAACCATCATGCTGTCAGGCAACACATTCTCAACTGAGTGTGTTATTAGAACCCACAGGTCCAGACTATCTGTGGACTTCAGTGAAAGGAAATAGAGACCTTCTTAGCCAGTTATCTTCTGCCTGCTGCATTTGTCCTTCATCTATCTATCCAGAATATCCTTCTCCACCCCACAAAAAGGGAGGATCATGTCCTAACTCTTCTGAAGGCCTTTGTGAAGGCCTACAGATCTTAATTTCCTGCCCAACTCACCCCCATAAAACTCCTGTATGGATATACCCAACAGTTGATGTATCCTATAAAATCAGGCTTTTAACAATTACACATTAATTTGAAGTGGCATACTTTGGTTTTGTTTAAAGCCCTATCGCAGCTACAGGAATATAGAAGAATAATTTAGTAATTCCTACTGGGGGACTGAGAAAGGTCTCGAGAGAAGGGGGTAGTTGAACCATATCCAGTCTTCTTAGGCAAAAAGGGACATCAAGGCATCCAGGTTGATGGAATAAAGCATGAGTAAGAGGGTCGTGTTCAGGAAACACTGAGAAATTTGGTGACAGCACAGGTTGTATGAGATTGATGGGGGAAAAAATTGGAAGAATAGGCTAGAGCTTGGTCGTGGAGATCTAAATGCCAGGTTAAGAATTTGGATTTGATTCAGTAAACAATTGGAAGCCATCAAAAACTCTTGTGGAAAGAGCTTTACCTGTTCTTTAGAAAGTCAGAGACACAAACGTGGAGGACACTTAGAGGTTACTGCAGCACTCCAGGTGAAAGATAATGATGCGAGTTTATCACGAAATGGTTGGATAACATCACCGACTCAGTAAACATGAGTTTGAGCAAACTCTGGAAGATGGTGAAGGACAGGGAAGCCTGGTGTGCTGCAGTCCATGGGGTTGCAAAGAGTTGGACATGACTGGGTGACTGAACAACAACAAATCATAGAAAATAATAGATCTAAGTGGAGGGGACCAGATTAGCAAGTCACTGGGGAAGCTAAGAGTTGGCTGCTGTTTCCCTAATTACTAAATGGGGATGGATTGTTTAACCTAAAGGATAGTTTAACCTAAACTAGAAAAGTCATGAGTCTGCTCATATTTTTATCCAAAGGCAGGGAAAGAACTAGGACTAGTGAATACATGTAGACTGACATTGGGAGATATAAATAAAATGGATTTGTAGTTAAATTCCTTGAGTCATGCACTGTCAGCATACTGGTTACTTTAGGGTCTTATACATTCGTCAGGAAACAAAGTGTTATCCTGAAGGCAGCTGAGTTTCCTTAGTAAATGGGAACAGCTTAATTTATTCAGCCATCAAATATTTATTGATCACTTACTATTGCTAAGTGCTCTGTACATAACAAACAAGACACAGCCCTTGCCCTTGAGTTGTTTCTTGACTGAGGTGATGCCTTACATAAATGAGGCAATTCCAATGTATGGAAGGGGTAGCAGTTAAGATAGAGGCAAGTACAGGGCACCCACAGAACACCAAGGAGGCAGCTAACTCTAGCCTGAAGGAATAATGAAGCATCAGTCAGAAAAGCAGGGGGTCAGTAAGGGGAAAGATACTTCCATTAAGGAGAATAATCTGAATAAAAGCCCCAAGGTGAGAGAGAGCTTAGTGGGTGTGAAGGAAAGAGGTCACTTGAGTGGTGCAAGATAAGAAGAGAAGGCACAAGCCTGTGTCCAGACTGGCAGCCTCCCAAACTGTCCCAGGGCCTTGGGATATAGTCCCAAGGCCCTGGGAGTCACTGAAACTTTTAAGCCACCCAATGACAGCCCTGTGCTTTAGAAAGCTCACCCTGGCTGCTGGGAGGAGCATGGATCAGAGAGGAGTGAGGCTGCAGCTTGGGTTCCTGCCATTCATCATGTGGCTGTCCCTGCCCAGTGCCCACTTCCGCCTATAGAAATCCACCCCATTCATCAGGACTCAGCTTCTGGGACACCATCTCTGTGCCTGCCAATCAATCATAGTTAATTGCTTCTTCTTCAGCATTTCCATCATCCAGTTGCATATGCTTCTGTGTCCCTTAATAAGTCCAGATCCATAACACCTCCTGGGATATTGAAATCCTGTGAATGCCCTTTGTAAATTATAAAGTGTTGTACAAATGTTTGCAGTATGATGACAGTAGCAGTGAGGTTGTTTGTCTTCCCAGCTAGACTGAAAGACCTCTGAGAACAGTGATTGTGCACTAAATCTCCCAAGTCCGAATGTCTCAGCTGGAACAAGTCCTTATTTCAGAATCTTTCATGCTGAAGAGGCACTGAGATATATTAGAGATCACTTTGATGCCAGACAGACCCGAGTTTGAATCCCAGCTCCTGACTGGAGGTGTAGACTTAAGTGCATTTTACCTCTCTGAGCTTCAATTTCTATGTTTGTAAGTAGAAAGAAAAATGCCTAGCCCATGAAGTTGTTGTGAGGATCGAGTCCATATAGAAAGTGCAAAGCGTGGTAGCTGGCGCTGCACACTAGTGGCTATTCTTATGTTTTCTCCCTTTGTGTACACATCCTGGAGAAACCAAGTCCCGGTTTAGGAAGTGACACTCTGAAGAAACTAACAGATGAGCAAGAAAAGCTACAATGAGGGGAGATGAATTAAGAATTTTGGACTAACATATACACACTGCTATTTCCCTGGTGTCTCAGTTGATAAAGAATCTACCAGCAATGCCGGAGACCTGGGTTCAATTCCTGGGTTGGGAGGTTCCCCTGGAGAAAGGAATGGCAACCCACTCCACTATTCTTGCCTGGGAAATCCCATGGACAGAGGAGCCTGGTGGGTGACACCCAATGGGGTCACAAAGAGTTGGACACAACTGAGGGACATTCGCATGTATAAAATGGGTAAGCAACAGGATCTACTGTACAGCACAGGGAACTATATTCAGTGTCTTGTAATAACTTATAATGTAAAAGAATCTGAAAAAGAATATATATATATAGAGAGAGAGAGAGAGAAAGAGAGAGAGGATATATACATATAACTGAATTACTTTGTTCTATACCTGAAGCTAACACAACATTGTAAATTAACTATACTTTTTTTTTAAGTTATTGAAACAAAAAAACTAAAATGAAAAATCTTTTTTTTTGATAAAAATCCAATAAACATGTCCCAGAAAGACAATTCCTCATAGTAACAGTATATTCAAGTAGAATTTTCTGTGATAACAGAAATGTTCTAAGTCTGTACTGGCCAACATATAGCCACTAGCCACCTGTGGTGCCTAAGCACTTGGAATGTGAAGAGTATGGATTTTTAACTTTCTTTAATTAATTTCCGTTTAAATAATGGCCCTGGCCTGTGGGTACCATGTTGAACAGTGCAGGTGGATGCTATGCCCTCTAAGCCTGTGTTGCGGAGAGGAGCTTGGGTAGGGACAGGAAGGGTGGACGGGAGATTGATTTTTAAAGCTGTCCAGGAGAGTGAGTCTGCATACAGCTCTTGTAAGAAGTTTAAGAAGGAAGAGCCAAGTGGCCAGGCAGCAAGATAATAGGGGATAAAGAGGGCAGATGCACACCCCAGCATAAGAATGGAGATGATCACCACTGTGTGCAGGGAAGAGAAAGCCATTCCTAACCTGGTCTTCCCTGGTAGCTCAGCTGGTAAAGAATCCACTTGCAATGCAGGAGACCCCAGTTCAATTCCTGGGTCAGGAAGATCCCCTGGAGATGGAAGAGGCTACCCACTCCAGTATTCTTGGGCTTCCCTGGTGGCTCAGACAGTAAAGAATTGCCTGCAATGTGGGAGACCTGGGTTCAATCCCTGGGCTGGGACGATCCCCTGGAGGAGGGCATGGCAATCCACTCCAGTATTCTTGCCTGGAGAATCCCCAAGGACTGAGGAGCCTGGCGGGTTACAGTCCATGGGGTCACAAAGAGTTGGAAATGACTGAGTGATTAAGCACAGAGACTGTGCTAAGTGCAGGCCCTGTCTAGGTTATCTAGTATAACATCCTTATGGTGTCCTAGCAAATGAATTACATCAGCAGGATGGATGGTTTGATATGTAAGAGTTTTATGATCCTGCTTTATGGCCTTTGGCTGAACCTTAGATTTTCCCCCAAAGACAGTGTAGTTCTGGGGAGCAGTGAGCAACTGTCAGATTGCAGAGGAAAGATGAAGTGCTAGAGTAGCATCTTGAACTCCAGAGGAGGAAACCCCTGCTCTGGGTTATATCCTTATGTAAATTTCACTAGAGAGCAAGAGGGAAAAGGGGGCCAGAAAACCTGCTTCACTCTCCCATTCCTTCACATGCCTGCAGCTGGACCAATGCCTGTGACATCCCAGGTCACCATGGAGACAGTCCCAGGGAGGTTGACCTTCCTTCCTTCCTCTTTCTTTGTGGGCGCATCAAATAAACCAGAGGGGAAAGGAGGCTGACCCCACTGCCATCTGATCATGTAGATGAGGCGGCAGCAAGCCCAAGACTGAGAGGGAAGGGGAGAAAGAGAGGGACAGCACAGGGGCCCTGGGTAGCAGGGATTTCAGCTTGGTGGGATCTGAAATATCTAAAAATACCAGGGATCTAAAAAAGAGTGGATATATGTATATGTTTAACTGATTCACTTTACTATACAGCAGAAACTAACACCATTGTAAATCAACTGTATGCCAACAAAAATTAATTAAAATAAATAAATAAAAATAAACTTTAAAAAATTAAAACTTTTAGGGAATCAAGAGAACATAATTCTATGGAATATCAAGTTTTCTTCCTTGGTGATATAACCAAATATTCAGCTTGCACATAAAAGTTTAGCTCAATTCAACAAATGTTTATTGAACATCAGTTGAACCAGGCCCCAAGGGGATGCATCCAAATTAGGCAAAATCTCAGTCTTCCAGGAAGGAGCCAGGAGGAGTGTAACAGTTGTTAGAGAAAAGCAAACAAAATGCACCAGGAGCGAAGAGGGAGGGGGCTAGATAGGTATTCAGGGAAGTACACAGAGGAGAAAAATGCAGGAGTTGTTCCTAGAAGGCTAAGAAGAATTCTAATTAGCTTTAAAAAAATAAATCAAAAACATTCTTATAAGAGAGATAAAATGGATAAAGGCCCAGAGTCATGGAGGTGCCATGGGTAACAAGGAACAGAGTAATGTAGGGTGACTATACTGTAGGCTAAGACAGAATATGAGAGGAAAATATACCCAATATTCATCACTATCCCCAGGGAAGACCACCAGTCATTACACTGATGTCCCAATAGCTCTGCATCTAAATGGATGTGCGCATGCGTGCATACACATGCATAAATGTGTAACGTGCAATGTGCTACACATATACACCCAAGTTGCTACTTGTCTTCTCTAACTAACCATTCAAATTACTATTAGCTAGGGGAAGTCGTTCTGTATTTCCTATGTGTCTACATAAGGTGATGTGTTGAGAAAGAAAGGACCAGCTCAGGATTACGAACAGTATGGTATGTCATTCATCCAAGGGAAGCTTTAAGTTTGCCAAATTTACCCACTGAAGGTTGACAAAAAGAGAGCACAAGCAAATCAAGACAACATTAAAAATAGTGAAAACAATTTTTTTTCAACTTAGTATTCCATGGTTCCAAAAAAATATCTGGATACTATCAAGGAAGTAAAAAGATGGCCCAAAGAAAGGGAGAAAATATTTGCAAACCATGTAGCTTATAAGAATCTAGTATAAGGAATATATAAAGAACTCTGATAATTTAGTGATATAATGACAGTCCAGATTTTAAAACGAGCAAAGAATTTGATAGGCATTTCTCCAAAGGAGATACATAAATCGACAATAGGCATACAAAAACAGTGTCATTAGTCATGAGGTAGATGCTCATCAAAATCACAATGGAATACCATTTTATACTCATTGTAACAGCTGTAATCAAAAACATGGACAATAATGAGTGTTAGTAAGCATGTAAATAAATCAGAACCCTCATATCGTGCTGGGGCAGGGGGAATATAAAATCATGCAGCCACTTTTAGAAGCAGTTTGGCGGTGCGTTAAAAAGCTAAACGTAGTTACCACGAGGCCCAGCAATGCTACTCCTAGGTATATACCAAGAAAAGTGGTGTGTAATATGTTCACACAAAAACTTGTACATGAGTGTTTACAGCAGTATTATTTATACCAGACAAAAGGTAGAAACAACCCAAGTGTTTATCAGCCAATAAATGGATAAACAAAATATGGTGTATCCATTCAGTGGAATATTATTCAGCTACACACACACACACACATATAGTCTAGTCAAGGCTATGGTTTTTCCTGTGGTCATGTATGGATGTGAGAGTTGGACTGTGAAGAAAGCTGAGCGCTGAAGAATTGATGCTTTTAAACTGTGGTGTTGGAGAAGACTCTTGAGAGTCCCTTGGACTGCAAGGAGATCCAACCAGTCCATTCTGAAGGAGATCAGCCCTGGGTGTTCATTGGAAGGAATGATGCTAAAGCTGAAACTCCAGTACTTTGGCCATCGCATGCAAAGAGTTGACTCATTGGAAAAGACTCTGATGCTGGGAGGGATTGGGGGCAGGAGGAGAAGGGGACGACAGGGGATAAGATGGCTGGATGGCATCACCGACTCGATGGGCATGAGTTTGAGTGAACTCTGGGAGTTGGTGATGGACAGGGAGGCCTGGCGTGCTGCGATTCATGGGGTCACAAAGAGTCGGACACGACTGAGCGACTGAACTGAACACACACACACATCGAAAAATGCAGTACTGATACATGCTGCAACACAGATGAACCCTGAGAACATGATGTTAAATGAAAGAAGCCAGACACACAAGGCCACGTATCTTATGATGCC
>NW_011494767.1:16688-17267 GCF_000754665.1 Bison bison bison | reverse complement strand
TGCTGACTGTATAGAGCTTCTCCATCTTTGGCTGCAAAGAATATAATCAATCTGATTTCGGTGTTGACCATCTGGTGATGTCCATGTATAGTGTCTTCTCTTGTGTTCTTGGAAGAGGGTGTTTGTTATGACCAGTGCATTTTCTTGGCAAAACTCTATTAGTCTTTGCCCTGCTTCATTCTGTATTCCAAGGCCAAATTTGCCTGTTACTCCAGGTGTTTCTTGACTTCCTACTTTTGCATTCCAGTCCCCTATAATGAAAAGGACATCTTTTTTGAGTTAGTTCTAAAAGGTCTTGTAGGTCTTCATAGAGAACCGTTCAGCTTCTTCAGCATTACTGGTTGGGGCATAGACTTGGATTACTGTGATATTGAATGGTTTGCCTTGGAAATGAACAGAGATCATTCTGTCGTTTTTGATTTTGCATCCAAGTACTGCATTTCAGACTCTTTTGTTGACCATGATGGCTACTCCATTTCTTCTGAGGGATTCCTGCCCGCAGTAGTAGATATAATGGTCATCTGAGTTAAAGTCACCCATTCCAGTCCATTTTAGTTTGTTGATTCCTAGAATGTCAAC
>NW_011494767.1:15998-16588 GCF_000754665.1 Bison bison bison | reverse complement strand
GTGACAACACAGATGAACCCTGAGAACATGATGTTAAATGAAAGAAGCCAGACACACAAGGCCACGTATCTTATGATGCCATTTGTATGAAATGTCAAAAAAATATCCATAGAGAAAGAAATTAGGTTACTGGCTGCCAAGACTGAAGGAAGTGGAAAGGAGAGTTAACATCTAACGGGTGTAAGATTTCTTTGCAGGGCGATGAAAATGTTCTGAAATGATACTGCTAATGATTGTACAACTCTATGGTGATACTTAAAGTCACTGAATTGTACACTTTAAAAGAGTGAATTTTATGGTGTGTGAAATATATCTCAATTTTCAAAAGTCATTTGACTCCTTGGTCTAGTATTTAATACTTCAGATTTTTTTTTTTTTGAGGATAGTGTATCTTTCTGACTTGCTGCTTTTAATATACACTATGATATACCTCTATTTCTTTGCATTGATTGCTGAAGAAGGCTTTCTTATCTCTTCTTGCTATTCTTTGGAACTCTGCATTCAGATGCTTATATCTCCTTTTCTCCTTTGCTTTTTGCTTCTCTTCTTTTCACAGCTATTTGTAAGGCCTCCCCAGACAGCCATTTTGC
>NW_011494767.1:14297-15824 GCF_000754665.1 Bison bison bison | reverse complement strand
TCCGATCTCATTTCAGACTCTTTTGTTGACCATGATGGCTACTCCATTTCTTCTGAGGGATTCCTGCCCGCAGTAGTAGATATAATGGTCATCTGAGTTAAAGTCACCCATTCCAGTCCATTTTAGTTTGTTGATTCCTAGAATGTCAACATTCACTCTTGCCATCTCTTGTTTGACCACTTCCAATTTGCTTTCATTCATGGACCTGACATTCCAGGTTCCTATGCAATATTGCTATTTACAGCATCGGACCTTGCTTCTATCACCAGTCACATCCACAGCTGGGTATTCTTTTTGCTTTGGCTCCATCCCTTCATTCTTTCTGGAGTTATTTCTCCACTGATCTCCAGTAGCATATCGGGCACCTACTGACCTGGGGAGTTTCTCTTTCAGCATCCTATCATTTTGCCTTTTCATACTGTTCATGGGGTTCTCAAGGCAAGAATACTGAAGTGGTTTGCCATTCCCTTCTCCAGTAGACCACATTCTGTCAGATCTCTCCACCATGACCCGCCCATCTTGGGTTGCCCCACTGGCATGGCTTAGTTTCATTGAGTTAGCCAAGGCTGTGGTCCTAGTGTGATTAGATTGACTAGTTTTCTATGAATATGGTTTCAGTGTGTCTGCCCTCTGATGCCCTCTTGCAACACCTACCGTCTTACTTGAGTTTCTCTTACCTTGGGCGTGGGGTATCTCTTCACGGCTGCTCCAGCAAAGCGCAGCCGCTGCTCCTTACCTTGAACGAGGGGTATCTTCTCACCACTGCCCTTCCTGATCTTCAAAGTGGGATAGCTCCTCTAGGCCCTCCTGCGCCCGCGCAGCCAGGGCTCCTGGGACATGGGGTTGGTTCTCCCGGCCACCGCCCCTGGCCTCGGGCGTGGGGGTGTGGGGTAACTCCTCTCGTCGCCGCCCCTGACCTCGGACATGGGGTAACTTCTTTTGGCCGCCACCCTTCTCACAGAGTTCCAAAGAATGCAGAGTTCCAAAGAATAGCAAGAAGAGATAAGAAAGCCTTCCTCAGAGATCAATGCAAAGAAATAGAGGAAAACAATAGAATGGGAAAGACTAGAGATCTCTTCAAGAAAATTAGAGATACCAAGGGAACATTTCATGTAAAGATGGGCTTGATAAAGGACAGAAATCGTAGTATGGACCTAACAGAAGCAGAAGATATTAAGAAGAGATGGTAAGAATACACAGAAGAACTGTACAAAAAAGATCTTCATGACCCAGATAATGTGATGGTGTGATCACTGACCTAGAGCCAGACATCCTGGAATGTGAAGTCAAGTGGGCCTTAGAAAGCACCACTATGAACAAAGCTAGTGGAGGTGATGGAATTCCAGTTGAGCTATTTCAAATCTGAAAGATGATGCTGTGAAAGTGATGAACTCAATATGCCAGCAAATTTGGAAAACTCGGCAGTGGCCACAGGACTGGAAAAGGTCAGTTTTCATTCCAACCCCAAAGAAAGGCAATGACAAGAATCCTAGAAACTACCACACAATTGCACTCATCTCACACGCT
>NW_011494767.1:13697-14197 GCF_000754665.1 Bison bison bison | reverse complement strand
TTTAACTTATATGCAGAGGACATCATGAGAAATGCTGGACTGGAAGAAACACAAGCTGGAATCAAGATTGCCGGGAGAAATATCAATAACCTCAGATATGCAGATGGCACCACCCTTATGGCAGAAAGTGAAGAGGAACTAGAAAGCCTTTTGATGAAAGTGAAAGTGGAGAGTGAAAAAGTTGGCTTAAAGCTCAATATTCAGAAAACGAAGATCATGGCATCTGGTCCCATCACATCACAGGAAATAGATGGGGAAACAGTGGAAACAGTGTCAGACTTTATTTTTGGGGCTCCAAAATCACTGCAGATGGTGATTGCAGCCATGAAATTAAAAGACGCTTACTCCTTGGAAGGAAAGTTATGACCAACCTAGATAGCATATTCAAAAGCAGAGACATTACTTTGCCAACAAAGGTTTGTCTAGTCAAGGCTATGGTTTTTCCAGTGGTCATGTATGGAAGTGAGAGTTGGACTGTGAAGAAGGCTGAGTGCCAAAGA
>NW_011494767.1:8509-13200 GCF_000754665.1 Bison bison bison | reverse complement strand
ATTGATGCTTTTGAACTGTGGTGTTGGAGAAGACTCTTGAGAGTCCCTTGGACTGCAAAGAGATCCAACCAGTCCATTCTAAAGGAGATCAGCCCTGGGATTTCTTTGGAAGGAATGATGCTAAAGCTGAAACTCCAGTACTTTGGCCACCTCATGTGAAGAGTTGACTCATTGGAAAAAACTCTGATGCTGGGAGGGATTGGGGGCAGGAGGCAAAGGGGATGACACAGGATGAGATGGCTGGATGGCATCACCGACTTGACGGACATGAGTTTGAGTGAACTCCAGGAGATGGTGATGGACAGGGAGGCCTAGTGTGCTGCAATTCATGGGGACACAACTGAGCGACTGAACTGAACTGAACTGAACTGAACTCCTACTCTACTCATCAGTTTGGGCTTTTTCTCCATTTTCCATCACCCTGTAAAATTGTGAAAGGGAAAATCAAGATCACTAGTTAAGTGTATGTCCTCAGGGTAAAGATCACTTCACAGCTGAAGTTTCAGTTTGAGTTCCAGGTATCACTTTGTTTTTTGTTAATAATTTTTTTTGTTTTTTACAGCCTTATTGCTGCATATCTGAAGTACCATAAACTGCACATACTTGATTAATTTTAGCAGTTTACACTCATGAAGCCATCCCTGTAATCAAGATAAAATAGACCACTGATGGCAATATACTCTATAGCACAGAGAACACTACTTAATGCACCGTGGTGACCTGAATGGGAAGGAAGTCCCAAAGGGAGGGGATATGTGTATATGTGTGACTGATTCATTTTGCAGTAGAAACTAATACAACATTATAAAACAAGTATACTCCAAGAAAAATTAATTAATAAAAATAAAGAGAGATGAAAGGAACTTCATCTCTCTTCATGAGAAAGGATAATGGACATCTCCATCCCCCCAAGCTCTCCTCCTGCCCCTTTGTAGCACATCCCTCCATCTACACTCATCCCCAGGCAGCCGTCTATCAGTGCACTGTCACCTATAGTGATATAGGCTTACTTTCTATCACCATAGATTCATTTGAAGTTCCTAGACTTTTACAGAAATGAAGTCATGCTGTATGAACTCTTTTTGACCTGGCTTCTTTCACTGAGCATAATGGTGCTGAGATTAATTGATTTTGCATCTATCAATGGTTTGCTCCTTTTTATTCTCTTTGGTTTTGGACTCCAAGTATTCTCTATTCACTTCCTTTTTTAAAACCTTTTTTTCAGACTTGTCAATTACATTTGGTAGGAGGGTCAGCCAGAGCATCTAGTTTGCCGTACTTCCAGACCCAGAAATTCCATCTTAATGTCCTGAGGAAAAAAATATCTTCTAAGACCTCTTGATGGCCATTGTGGGGGAAATGAATGAGGCATGCATAACAGAGTCACTCCAGGATTCCTATCTCCCTAAGTATTTCATTTCTTTTGCTAAGTTATACCAATGCATTTCTGGCATCTCAGTTTTATTTAGGAGGCATAGGACTTTACTTAGAGAGCTACAGGTAGTTTGACACAGTCTTTATCTTCCTCCCAAATCTCCACTAGCCCTTTACACTTTGCCGTAACAATTGGTATTTTTTTCAATGTAATATAAAGTTCCCTCAGAGAAGGCAATGGCACCCCACTCCAGTAGTTCTTGCCTGGAGAATCCCAGGGACGGGGGAGCCTGGTGGGCTGCCATCTCTGGGGTCGCACAGGGTCAGACACAACTGAAGTGACTTAGCATAGCATTTAGCAATGTAAAGTTCCAGGCAAATGCAGCTTGCCATGTATCCTTTCCCTTCCAGTTTGATTACACCTCATAATTCCTTCCTACATCAACACTCTAAATTACAGTAGTCTGTAGGGGAGAGTTATGGAACCATCTTTTCTCAATTAGTGTACATTGTGCCAACAGGCAGGATCCAAGACACTAAACAAGCTAAGGACATCCCATCTCAGAAATGCCAGAAGGCAGTGAGTATCTCTAAGGCAACAGTATGGCTTTAAACAAGAGCATTCCTATGGGAGGGCAGACCTGGAATTCATCCCATACACTATTCTTCTACCAACACCAAAAAGGTTTAAGCAGATAAAATAAGGTTAAGATGAAGCATTAAGGCAGCCCAGATGTGGGAAAAGAAGTCAGAAGTCATCCTATGTCAACTTTCTTCTACTACTTCTGTGTTCACAGAGCCAGCATTTACTGTTCCTGGAAGACAGTGAATGCTTAAGGAAAAATCAACTTGAATGACTTATTTAGGGAGAAATATCAATAGTTCAAGCACTGGCGAGAGCCTCCTTCTTTATGGTTGAGGTATAGACTTGTTTGCAGATGTTTACAAATGTTTGCCACATTCAATCCAAACTCAAATAATTTCATTGTTTAGTATGGGCCAGGGTAGAAGAAATTGTCGATATGGGTATTATGGAAAGAATGGACATGGTGTCAGAAACCTGGGCTTAAATCAAGCTCTGTCACTTATTAACAGTGTAGACAAGTCACTTTGGAGGGAGGGAAGAAGTGTTTCAGTTTCTTCAACTTTAAATGGAAAAAAAAGTCTGCCCTGATGACCTTATTACTTTGCCAATTTTTATATTCAGCAAATGAGAAAATAGAATCATTTTGAAAAGTATATGGTGGTAAATCAGTATGAGGAAAATAATTGTTTTCTCTGCTGATAATAATACTAAGAACTCAACATAATCTCTCATTTGAATGGGCAGTTTAGCATAGGAAACCAGGCAGGAAAATCTATTTGTTGCTTTTGCCAGAACCTACTCATTGATATGGTATGTCTGAGTCATGGCCTTGCCTCTTTCTTGCCAACTTTATGACAAATTGGAAAAGACCTCAAATTGGATAAGACAAAAAAAAATCATTAAATGTCAACCTTGTGGGCCAGATACTTTGAAGGGAAGTTTGCATGGATTGGAGCATGAAGGACATGGTTCCCCTGGTGCCAAGAGTTATTTTAAACCACTTTAAGATGGAGGGTCACAGCTATTTAGAGCCAGAAATCTCCAAACATAGGCAACTATCTCATCCTGACTCACAAAGATAATTTCGCACTCAACAGTTATTCTCCCATTCTCCTGGCATATAGAGGTTACATTTTATTCCTTGCATGACTCAGAAGGAAAATCCTAATTATCTTAAGTCAGTCCTGACTCCATGTCCCTCTCAACATGTATTTATTGAGCATCTCTTATTAGGCTGGTACAAAAGTAATTGAAGTTTCAGATTGTGAATTTTAGATCATTATAACTAGTCTCTAACATATCTTTATTAATCAAAATTATAATCAACATATTTTTGCTAATGAAAAATAAGTTTGTTTACTCCTGTAGCATAAAAATCTGTGCTTCAGGATTTGACGAACTCTTGGAAAGCATTTTGTGCATCCTGCTGATCGTGGAAGCATTTTCACTGCAAAAGGTTTGTTGAGATGCTTTGAAGAAGTAGTAGTTGGTTGGCAAGAGGTCAGATGATTATGATGGATGAGGCAAAACTTTGTAGCCCTGGTTGTGTGCTGTATGGTCAGCATTGTTGTGGAGACCTGGACCCTTTCTGTTGACCAGTACTGGCTCCAGGCATTGCAGTTTTCAGTGAATTTCATCAATTTGCTGAGGATACTTCTCAGGCGTAATGGTTTCACCAGGATTCAAAAAGCTATAGTAGATCAGATGAGCAGTAGACCACCAAACAGTGACCATGACCTTTTTTCGGTACAAGTTTGGTTTTAGGAAGTGCTTTGGAGCTTCTTCTTGGTCCAACCACTGAACTGGTCATTGCCAATTGTCGTAGAAAATCTACTTTTCATAGCATATTATAATCCAATTGGGAAATGATTCATTGTTGTTGCATAGAGTGAGAGAAGACCACACTTCAAGATGAGGAATTTTTGATTTTCAGTTAGCTCAAGAAACACTCCCTTATCAAGCTTTTTCACCTTTCCAATTTGCTTCAAATGACAAATGACTATAGAATGGTCAACCTTGAGTTCTTTGGCAATTTCTCATGTGGTTATAAGATCAGCTTCAATGATCCTCTCATTTGGTCATTGTCAACTTCCAATGGCAAGCCACTGCACTCCTCATCTTCAAGACTATCATCTCCTTTGCAAAACCTCTTGAGCCCCCACTGCACTGTATGTTCATTAGCAGTTCTTGGGCCAAATGCATTGTTCATATTGAGAGTTGTCTTTGTTGCTTTATGACCCATTTTGAACTCAAATAAGAAAATTGTTCAAGTTTGCTTTTTGTCTAACAGCATTTCCATAGTTTTAATAAACAGCAAATAATGTCATTAGCAAAATAAATAAATAAATAAAGTGAGAAATGCATATTACAATTATGTATAGTATAACCACATTTATTTAGAATGTATTCCGATATCAAACAGCATCCAATTTCAACAATGCAAAAGACTCAATTATTTTTACACCAATCTAATATTTTTGGGGCTCCAAAATCACTGCAGATGGTGACTGCAGCCATGAAATTAAAAGATGCTTACTCCTTGGAACAGAAGTTATGACCAACCTAGATAGCATATTAAAAAGCAGAGACATTACTTTGCCAACAAAGGTCCATCTAGTCAAGGCTGTGGTTTTTCCAGTGGTCATGTACGGATGTGAGAGTTGGACTGTGAAGAAAGCTGAGCACCGACGAATTGATGCTTTTAAACTGTGGTGTTGGAGCAGACTCTTAA
>NW_011494767.1:2036-8409 GCF_000754665.1 Bison bison bison | reverse complement strand
ACTCTTGAGAGTCCCTTGGACTGCAAAGAGATCCAACCAGTCCATCCTAAAGGAGATCAGTCTTGGGTGTTCATTGGAAGGACTGATGCTGAAGCTGAAACCCCAATACTTTGGCCACCTCATGCGAAGAGTTGACTCATTAGAAAAGACCCTGATGCTGGGACGGACGGGGGCAGGAGGAGAAGGGGATGACAGAGGATGAGATGGCTGGATGGCATCACCGACTAGATGGATATGAGTTTGGGTAAGCTCTGGGAGTTGGTGATGGACAGGGAGGCCTGGTGTGCTGCGATTCATGGGGTCATAAAGAGTCGGACACGACTGAGTGACTGAACTGAACTGAACCTATGTCAGACACTGCTTGAGGTTCTGGGGAATCAGCAGTGAACAAAACATAGCCCCTCCCCTCAGACCATACGGTAGGTAGATAGTAAACAAATAAAAATATATAATGTTGTATCATATGGAAAGAAGTTCTTTAAATAAAATTGAAGGAGAATAAGGGTTCAAAGAAAGTCATAGATGGTAAGGTTTTAAAGTAGAGTAGGGTTTCTTGAGAAGATAACACTTTAGCAGAGACTTAAATAAAGACAGTTTACAAAATAGTTATAAAGGAGATTGAAAAACAAGGAAAAAAAAACCATACAAATGGTAAAAGCAAAATAACACACACACACATTAAACAAAAACAGAACCAAAGAAAACAAACCAAAAAAACAAAAAACAAAAGAACCCCAAAATGAAATCAAACAATTAAAAACAAAGCTAACAAAAACACAAAAGCAAGGCAGAATGCCAACTGAAGAGTAAAGTAAACAAAACAGACAAAAATGATTTTTGAAAAATGGAATAAAGATAAAAATTATAAATGCACCTTGGTACAACAGTACCTAAAGCCCTTTTGATGTGCTTTCTATTTACACTTTTTATTAATACTAGTCTTCCAGTATTCAGAGTTTATTTCAATTTTTTTTTTTTCAAGTAAAGGAAGAACATATAAGGGTGGTCTTCACAGATATTACTTCTGAGTCATGGGTGAGGTGAATCCACCATCTCATCTTTGCCAGAACTGTGATTACATGATTTGCTTGACAAACCCCCAATGTTTGTTACAAGCAGCCACGTGACATTGTTCTGCCCAGTGAGATATGAGCCAAAGTCTGCAGAAGGTATCCAGTCATGTTTTCTTTGCTCTTGAAAACAGATACATATTTTAAAAGTTTGCATACTGTACGAGATTCCAATCATGACATTCTGGAAAAGGCGAGATTATGGAGATAGTAAAAAAGTTGTTATCAAAGATAAGAGAGGAGTCAAGGATGACTAAGTGAAGCACAGAGGATTTTCAGGTCAGTCAGACTACTTTGTAGGATAGATACTACAGTGATGGATACATGTCAGTATTCATTTGTCCAAAGCTACAGAATGCACAATACCAAGAGTAAACGCTAATATAATCTGTGGCTCTGGATGGTCACGATGTGTCCCTGCAGGTCCATCAGCTGTACTAAAGCACCCCTGTGGAGTGGGATGCTGATAGTGAGGGAGTCTGTGCCTGTGTGAGGGGAGGAGGTATATGGGAACTTTCTACTTTCCACTCAACTTTGCTGTGAACCTAAAATTGCTCTTAAAAAAAGACTATAAAAATAAAAAGGGAGAGAGGTGGAGATATATGAGCAAAAATAGTAACTCTCCTTCATTAAGCCTTGTCGTGTCGCCAGCTATCTTGGAAAACACAAGGCCAGCCAGGCCAGGATGGACATATAGAAACCTAGACTGTTAAATTACTGAATTGATCAACCTTAGTGGTTTATACGGAGAAGGCAATGGCACCCCACTCCAGTACTCTTGCCTGGAAAATCCCATGGACAGAGGAGCCTGGTAGGCTGCTGTCCATGGGGTCGCTAAGAGTCGGACACGACTGAGTGATTTCACTTTCAATTTTCACTTTCATGCATTGGAGAAGGAAATGGCAACCCACTCCAGTGTTCTTGCCTGGAGAATCCCAGGGACGGGGGAGCCTCGTGGGCTGCCATCTATGGGGTCGCACAGAGTCAGACACGACTGAAGCGACTTAGCAGCAGCAGCAGTAGCAATGGTTCATAAGGTTATTTGCCTTTAGTGATTTAACTTTCTTACAGTATGAAATGATGAAGGTTGATAAAAGGAGAGATTACATTTTTTAAAAAATAAATAATAAAGAACAGGAAAGCAAAGGTAAAAGAAACAGCCGCTCTAATTTATATCTCTATGAGAATCTCAGGTCTCCTTAAGTGTTTTCCTGTTTTGGCTTTTCAAATCCAGCCTAAGCTAAAGCGAAGAGGTATGGTAGATGCTGTTACACATATGCACAGTTCCCAAAGACCCCAGTAGGGTAAAGACCAAAAGGAAGCAAAACTAAAAGAAGATAAAACAGGAGATCTGGGTTCGATCCCTGGTTTGGGAAGATCCCCTGGAGAAGGGAATGGCAACCCACTCCAATATTCTTGCCTGGAGAATCCCATGGACAGAGAAGAGACTGGTGGGCTACAATTCATGGGGTCATAAACAGTCAGACACGACTGAATGACTTTCACTCATTCACTCAGTGCCACCCTAACTTTCCCTATGGTTTAAGCTTGTTGGAACTTTCTATAAATTGCAACCAAAGCACATTAATTAATACAAGGCTAGTTAATACAAAGAATGTTAATTAGGATAAATATAAATGTCCCATAGTGAAAGGAAAAGCAGGGCCTGCCCTTGGCTGGAGAAAGCCAGTGCACAAGCCAGCCTCTTATGTGGTCACTGTTACTCAGGATGATGCCTACTGGGCCGGGCTGTCTTCCCAGCTTACCCTCCACTCCTAAGGAGGCTGAGATGAGTCATTGACACTATGGTCACTCTTCCTGTTCCCAGGAAGGTGCTGACACTCTGATATTTTTAGAGGTCCTCAGAGAGCAGAATCATGAAGCATTTAAGGGGAGACTAAATGGGCTTCCCAGATGACTCCGCTGGTAAAGAATCCGCCTGGAATGCAGGGACCTGGGTTCAATCCCTGGGTTGGGAAGATGCCCTGGAGAAGGGATAGGCTACCCACTCCAGTATTCTTCCCTGGAGAATTCCATGAACTTTACAATCCATGGGGTTGCAAAGAGTCAGACAAGATTGACCAACTCTCATTTCACTTCACTTCATTCTCAGGAAACACTGTGCCTCCCACTATGAGCAGCACCTATCAAAGCCACCTCCACTGTGCTCTTCTCTACACTCTGACCATTGCTCTGACCACTTCTCTTGCTCTGACCATTCTCACATGTAAAGTGTGGGTGACACATGCCTGGTGCACCCATACTTACATGTGGCTCCACAAAACCATGTGTGTAACTGCATGGATATAAGTTCGGTTGCTCAGTCATGTCCAACTCTTTGTGACCCCATGGACTGCAGTACGCCAGGCTTCCCTGTCAATCACCAACTCCCAGAGCTTACTCAAACTCATGTCCATCAAGTCAGTGAT
Source organism: Bison bison bison (assembly GCF_000754665.1). Lineage (NCBI taxonomy): Eukaryota > Metazoa > Chordata > Mammalia > Artiodactyla > Bovidae > Bison > Bison bison. Next base: position 4,910 of record NW_011494767.1, on the reverse strand, counting down.
GCCATCCAACCATCTCATCCTCTATCACCCCTTCTCCCATCTTCAATCTTTCCCAGCATCAGGGTCTTTTCAAATGAGTCAGTTCTTTGCATCAGGTGGCCAAAGTACTGGAGTTTCAGCTTCAGCATCAGTCCTTCCAAGGGACTCTCAAGAGTTTTCTCCAAACCACAGTTTGAAAGAATCAGTTCTTCAGTGCTCAGCCTTCTTTATAGTCCAACTCTCACATCCATATGTGACTACTAGAAAAACCATAGCTTTGACTAGATGGACTTTGGTTGGCAAAGTTAATGTCTCTGCTTTTTAATATGTTGTCTAGGTTGGTCATAACTTTTCTTCCAAAGAGCAAGTGTCTTTTAATTTCATGCCTACAGTCACCATCTGCAGTGATTTTGGAGCCCCCAAAAATAAAGTCAGCTACTGTTTCCATTGTTTCCCATCTATTTGCCATAAAGTGATGGGACCAGATGCCACGATCTTAGTTTTCAGAATGTTGAGCTTTAAGCCAACATTTTCACTCTCCTCTTTCACTTTCATCAAGAGGCTCTTTAGTTCTTTGCTTTCTGCCGTAAGGGTGGTATCATCTGTGTGTCTGAGGTTATTGATATTTCTCCCAGCAATCTTGATTCCAGCTTGTGCTTCATCTAGCCCAGCGTTTCTCATGATGTACTCTGCATATAAGTTAAATAAGCAGAGTGACAACATACAACCTTGATGTACTCCTTTCCCTATTTGGAACCAGTCTGTTGTTCCATGTCCAGTTCTAACTCATGCTTCCTCACCTGTGTACAGATTTCTCAGGAGGCAAGTCAGGTGGTCTGGTATTCCCATCTCTTTAAGAATTTTCCTTAGTTTGTTGTGATCCACACAGTCAAAGGCTTTGGCGTAGTCAATAAAGCAGAAATAGACATTTTTCTGGAACTCTCTTGCTTTTTCCATGATCCAGCAAATGTTGGCAATCTAATCTCTGGTTCCTCTGCCTTTTCTAAAACCAGCTTGAACATTTGGAAGTTCACAGTTCACATATTGTTGACACCTGGCTTGGAGAATTTTGAGCATTACTTTGCTAGTGTGTGAGATGAATGCAATTGTGCGGTAGATTGAGCATTCTTTGGCATTGCCTTTCTTTGGGGTTGGAATGAAAACTGACTTTTCCAGTCCTGTGACCACTGCTGAGTTTTCCAAATTTGCTGGCATACTGAGTGCAGCATTTTCACAGCATTATCTTTTAGGATTTGAAATAGCTCAACTGGAATTCCATCACCTCCACTAGCTTTGTTCATAGTGATGCTTCCTAAGGCCCACTTGATTTCACATTCCAGGATGTCTGGCTCGAGGTGAGTGATCACACCATCGTGGTGATCTGAGTCATGAAGATCTTTTTTGTATAGTTCTTCTGTGTATTCTTGCCACCATTTCTTAATATCTTCTGCTTCTGTTAGGTCCATACCATTTATGTCATTTATTGTACCCATCTTTGTATGAAATATTCCCTTGTTATCTCTAATTTTATTGAAGAGATCTCTAGTCTTTCCCATTCTATTGTTTTCTTCTATTTCTTTGCACTGATCACTGAGAAAAAGCCTTCCTTGCAAGGAAGCCTCTCTCCTTGCTATTCTTTGGAACTCTGCATTCAAATGGGTATGTCTTCCCTTTTCTCTTTTACCTTTCACTTCTCTTCTTTTCTCAGCTATTTGTAAGGCCTCCTCAGACAACCATTTTGCTTTTTGCATTTCTTTTTCTTGGGGATGGTCTTGATCACTGCCTCCTGTGCAATGTCATGAACCTTCATCCATAGTTCTTCAAGCAATCTGTCTATCAGATCTAATCTCTTAAATCTATTTGTCACTTTTACTGTATAATCATAAGGGATTTGATTTATGTCATACCCAAATTGTCTAGTGGTTTTCCCTTATTTGTTCAATCTAAGTCTGAATTTGGCAATAAGGAATTCATGATCTGAGCCACAGTCACCTCCTGGTCTTGTTTTTGCCAACTGTATAGAGCTTCTCCATCTTTGGCTGCAAAGAGTATAGTCAATCTGATTTCAGTATTGACCAACTGGTGATGTCCATGTGCAGAGTCTTCTTCTGTGTTGTAGGAAGAGGGTTTGATATGACCAGTGCATTCTCTTGGCAAAACTCGGTTAGCCTTTGCCTTGCTTCATTTTGTACTCCAAGGCCAAATTTGCCTAAAGATCTTATAGGTCTTCGTAGAACCACTCAACTTCAGCTTCTTCAGCATACTGGTCGGGGCATAGACTTGGATTACTGTGATTTTGAATGGTTTGCCTTGGAAATGAACAGAAATCAATCTATCGTTTTTGAGATTGCATCCAAGTACTACATTTTGGACTCTTGTTGACTGTGAGGGCTACTCCATTTCTTCTAAGGGATTCTTGCCTGCAGTAGTAGATATATTGGTCATCTGAGTTAAATTCATCCATTCCAGTCCATTTTATTTTTTTTTTCTAATTTTATTTTATTTTTAATCTTTACATAATTGTATTAGTTTTGCCAAATATCAAAATGAATCCGCCACAGGTATACATGTGTTCCCCATCCCGAACCCTCCTCCCTCCTCCCTCCTCATACCAACCCTCTGGGTCGTCCCAGTGCACCAGCCCCAAGCATCCAGCATCGTGCATCGAACCTGGACTGGCAACTCGTTTCCTACATGATATTTTACATGTTTCAATGCCATTCTTCCAAATCTTCCCACCCTCTCCCTCTCCCACAGAGTCCATAAGACTGTTCTATACATCAGTGTCTCTTTTGCTGTCTCGTATACAGAGTTATTGTTACCATCTTTCTAAATTCCATATATATGCGTTAGTATACTGTATTTATGTTTTTCCTTCTGGCTTACTTCACTCTG
>NW_011494767.1:0-761 GCF_000754665.1 Bison bison bison | reverse complement strand
TCTATTTTATTCCATTGATCAATATTTCTGTCTTTGTGCCAGTACCATACTGTCTTGATAACTGTGGCTTTGTAGTAGAGCCTGAAGTCAGGTAGGTTGATTCCTCCAGTTCCATTCTTCTTTCTCAAGATCGCTTTGGCTATTCGAGGTTTTTTGTATTTCCATACAAATTGTGAAATTATTTGTTCTAGGTCTGTGAAGAATACTGTTGGTAGCTTGATAGGGATTGCATTGAATCTATAAATTGCTTTGGGTAGTATACTCATTTTCACTATATTGATTCTTCCAATCCATGAACATGGTATATTTCTCCATCTATTAGTGTCCTCTTTGGTTTCTTTCACCAGTGTTTTATAGTTTTCTATATATAGGTCTTTAGTTTCTTTAGGTAGATATATTCCTAAGTATTTTATTCTTTCCGTTGCAATGGTGAATGGAATTGTTTCCTTAATTTCTCTTTCTGTTTTCTCATTATTAGTGTATAGGAATGCAAGGGATTTCTGTGTGTTGATTTTATATCCTGAAACTTTACTATAGTCATTGATTAGTTCTAGTAATTTTCTGGTGGAATCTTTAGGGTTTTCTATGTAGAGGATCATGTCATCTGCAAATAGTGAGAGTTTTACTTCTTCTTTTCCAATTTGGATTCCTTTTATTTCTTTTTCTGCTCTGATTGCTGTGGCCAAAACTTCCAAAACTATGTTGAATAGTAATGGTGAAAGTGGGCACCCTTGTCTTGTTCCTGACTTTAGAGGAAATGC
>NW_011494766.1:2387515-2388953 GCF_000754665.1 Bison bison bison | reverse complement strand
GCATATAAGTTAAATAAGCAGGGTGACAATATACAGCCTTGACGGACTCCTTTTCCTATTTGGAACCAGTCTGTTGTTCCATGTCCAGTTCTAACTGTTGCTTCCTGACCTGCATACAAAGTTCTCATAGTTATAAATAATTAACTTAAATGTAAATGGGTTGAATGCCCCAACAAAATACAAACACTGGCTGAAAGGATAAAAAAACAAGACCCCTATACATGTCTACAAGAGACCCACCTCAAAACAAGGGACACATACAGACTGAAAGTGAAGAGCTGTAAAAAGATACTTCATGCAAATGGAGACCAAAAGAAAGCAGGAGTAGCAATACTAATATCAGATAAAATAGACTTTGAAATAAAGGCCATGAAAAAAGACAAAGAAGGACACTACAGAATGATCAAAGGATCAATCCAAGAAGAAGATATAACAATTATAAATATATAGGCACCCAATATAGGAGCATCACAGTATGTAAGGCAAATGCTAACAAGTATGAAAGGGGAAATTAACAGTAACACAATAATAGTGGGAGACTTTAATACCCAACTCACAGCTATGGATAAATCAATCAAACAGAAAATTAGCAAGGAAACACAAACTTTAAATTATATAATGGATCAGTTAGACCTAACTGATATCTATAGGACATTTCATCCCAAAACAATGAATTTCACCTTTTTCTCAAGTGCACACAGAACCTTCTCCAGGATAGATCACATCCTGGGCTATAAAGCTAGCCTTTATAAATTAAAAAAAAACTGAAATCATTTCAAGCATCTTTTCTGATCACAATGCGGTAAGATTAAATGTCAACTACAGGGAAAAAAACTATTAAAAATATAAACATATGGAGGCTAATCAACATGCTTCAGAATAACCAACAAATCACAGAAGAAATAAAAAAAAGAAATCAAAATATGCATAGAAATAAATGAAAATGAAAACACAACAACCCAAAACCTATGGGATTTAGTAAAAGCAGTGCTAATACAAGCTTACCTCAAGAAACAAGAGAAAAATCAAATCAATAACCTAACTTTACACCTAAAGCAACTAGATAAAGAAGACATGAAGAACCCCAGGGTTAGTAGAAGGAAAGAAATCAAAAAAATTAGGGCAGAAATAAATGAAAAAGAAACAAAGAAGACTATAGCAAAAATCAACAAAACTAAAAGCTGGTTCTTTGAGAAGATATATAAAATTGACAAACCATTAGCCAGATTCATCAAGAAACAAAGGGAGAAGAATCAAATCAACAAAATTAGAAATGAAAATGGAGAAATCACAACAGACAATACAAAAATACAAAGGATCATAAGAGACTACTCTCAGCAAATATATGACAATAAAATGGAAAACTTGGAAGAAATGGACAAATTATTAGAAAAGTATAACTTTCCAAAACTGAACCAGGAAGAAATAGAAAACCTTA
>NW_011494766.1:2387272-2387415 GCF_000754665.1 Bison bison bison | reverse complement strand
TCCCACTCATTCTATGAGGCCACCATCCCCCTAATACCAAAATCAGACAAAGATGCCTCATAGAATGAGTTTGGGAGTTTACCTTCCTCTTCAATTTTCTGGAAGAGTTTAAGCAGGATAGGTGTTTGCTTTTCTCACACCTA
>NW_011494766.1:2385680-2386054 GCF_000754665.1 Bison bison bison | reverse complement strand
AAGAGACAGATTATACAGAGTGAAGTAAGCCAGAAAGAAAAACACCAATACAGAATATTAATGCATATATATGGAATTTAGAAAGATGGTAATGATGACCCTATATGTGAAACAGCAAGAGAAACACAGAGATAAAGAACAGACTTTTGGACTCTGTGGCAGAAGGCAAGGGTGGGATGATTTGAGAGAATAGCATTGAAACATGTATATTACCATATGTGAAATAGATCACCAGTCAAGGTTCAATGTATGAGACAGGGCATTCAGGGCTGGTACACTGGGATGACCCTGAGGGATAGGATGGAGAGAGGGGTGTGGTGGTGGGGGGGGGCGTTCAGGATGGGGGGCACATGTACACCCACTGCTGATTTATG
>NW_011494766.1:2372810-2384995 GCF_000754665.1 Bison bison bison | reverse complement strand
AGCTTTAAGCCAACTTTTTCACTCTCCATTTTCACCTTCATCAAGAGGCTTTTTCATTTCTCTTCACTTTCTGCCATAAAGGTGGTGTCATCTGCATATCTGAGGTTATTGATATTTCTCCCGGCAATCTTGATTCCAGCTTGTGTTTCGTCCAGCCCAGCGTTTCTCATGATGTACTCTGCATAGAAGTTAAATAAGCAGGGTGACAATATACAGCTGTGACATACTCCTTTTCCTATTTATTCTATTTATTCCTTAGATGTTTGATAAAATTAATCAATAGAGCATGGTGAACCTGGAGTTTTCTTTATGGGAAGCATTTTTAAAATTTTTTATTTTAGAATAAATTTAGACTTACAGAAAAATTGCCCAGATAGTCCCAAGTCCTAATTTATCCTTCAGCTAGTCTTACCATCTGTGGGCTTTTCCCACCTGGGCACAGTTGATATTTTGGTCCAGATAATTCTTTGTTGTGGAGCTGTCCCAGCACTGCAGGATTTACTAGTGTGTTTAGCTTCTACCCAGTACATTCTGAAAGCAGCACACTGGAACAACCAAAATTATTTCAAGGGACTTCCCTGGTGGTCTAGTGATTAGGAATCTGTCTTCCAATGCAGAGTAGTTTGGTTTGATCCTTGGTCACAGAAATATGATCATACAAGCCTCAAGGAACCTAAGCCCTCGCTGCAACTAGAAAAAAAAAAGGCCACATGCCTCAATGAAGACCCAGGGCAGCGAAAAACAAAAGAAAAAATGTTTCAAGACATTGCTTGATGTTCCCCAAGGGACACAATTATCCCTGGTGGAGAACCACTGCCCTAGTGATAACATCTTACACAACCATGGTATATCTGCAAAAATTAAAAAACTGACACTGGTGCATTACAATTAACTGAACTATAGACAGTTTGGATTTTTACCAATTTTTCTATTAATATCCTTTTTCTGTCTGAAGATCCAATCCAAGATATCATATTGCATTTAATAAGGGAAGTACTTTAAAATCAAATTTCTATAACTTTATACACAGTTATTTAGCCTTCTTCTTCTTTGGTCATTTTAGATTAAAAAGAAAATAAGTCTCTCACAGACTTTGTCTTTCATCTAAGTTGTTAATTTTATTGACACACAATTGGTTGGTCATGACTTTTCTTTATTATCCTTTTATTTCCTATGGAACATATTGTAATGATCCTATATTCATTTCTGATACTAATAATTTATATCCTCTCTAGTGTTTATTGATGACTCTTGGTGGAAGTTTGTTGGTTGTCTTTTACTGATCTTTTCAAGGAACAAGCTTTTCCTTTCACTCATTTTCTCCCTTGATCTATTTTCTCTCTTCGTAATTTCTTTTTATCTTTACTATTTTCTTCTTTCCACTTTTGGATTTAATCTGGTCTCTTGTTTAGCTTCTTAAGTTGAAAACTTAAATTATTATTTGAGATGTTTCTTCTGTTCCAATATATAGCTATAAATATACCTCTAAGCACTGATTTGGATGATTCCTACAAATTTTTGTATTTTGTGTTTTCATTTTCATTTTAGTTCCCTTTAAATCTTGTCCTTAGTAATATTTGTTGTTGTTGAGTCACTAAGTCGTGTCTGACTCTCTGCAACCCCATGGACTGTAGCCCACCAGGCTCCTCTGTCCATGGGATTTCCCAGGCAAGAATGCTGGAGTGGGTTGCTCTTTCCTTCCCCAGGGGATCTTCCTGATCCAGGGACTGAACCCAAGTCTCCTTCACTGGCAGACGGAGTCTTTACCATCTTAGTCTTTACTAAGGCATCAAGAAAGCCCCCTTACACCTCTAATAGCAGTTTCAAAGCCCTTATCTGGTGTTTCTATCATTTCTCTCATTCCTGGAAATTTTTCAATTAAGTGATTTTTCTCCTATATATTATTCATATTTTCCTTCATTTTTTTTTTTTTGATGGACACCAGATACATTGTTGAGGACTGAATTTCACTGAAATTCCTGAAAGGGAACTAGACTTAAGTTCTGTCAGGCAGCTCAACAGTTGTTGCAGATCCAGCCAGTCTTTTCAACATTTGTCTATAAGCTTTTAAAAAAGTAAAAGTGAAAATTAGTTGTTCAATTGTCTCCGACTCTTTGTGATTCCATGGACTGTAGCCCACAAGGCTCCTCTGTCCATGGGATTCTCCAGGCAAGAACACTGGAGCAGGTTGCCATTTCCTTCTCCAGGGGCTCTTCTCAACCCAAGGATTGAACCTGGGTCTCCTGCATTGCAGGAAACTTCTTTACCATTTGAGCCACCAGGGAAGCCACTCAAGCTTTTAAGGGAACATCTATTGCAGCCTTAACTCTAGGGCTAATTCAGCCCCACTGTGAAAGTGTTCCCATCCTAGAGTCTGTACTAAAGTCTGTATTTATTTAGTGATGTCTCCACTAGCTGGTGGGAACTCAAAACTCTCCTGCTCTGTATGAACTCCAGTTTAGAGCTCCCCTGTAATCATTCCTTCCCTGACAGCTCTTCTTTGTCTAGCTAGTCTCATAGAATCTCACCCCACACATATACATGCTGATATCCAAAGACTAAGAAGACTCTTCTGCAGATGTCTCCAAAATGTCTTTTTCATTCTGTGCAGCTACCTTCTGTACAGTCCCTACACCTCAAATTCTAACTGCCTCAGCGTCCCTGAGCTCTGATTTCTGTCTCATCGACTAAACAGTATTACCAAGCTTTGCTGGGTACTCCCTCCCTGGACCATGGTGGAGAAGGTACTTCTAGAAAGAAAGCTGTGGTACTTAGCTTTAGTACCACAAGGTATAGTGTCTGCCTTGTGGGTTTGCCTTCTCTGGTGGATCAGAGTCCTATTTTACTTGTCGTCCACTATCCAAAAACCAGTGTTTTTGTGTATTTCCTACATGTCTCTGCCAAGAGGGTAAGTACTAAACGTGCTAAGTTGTTTCAGTCATGTCTGACTCGGTGTGACCCCATGGACTGCACCCTGCCAGGCTCCCCTGTCCATAGAATTCTCCAGGCAAGAATACTGGAGTGGGTTGTCATGCCCTCATCCAAGGGATCTTTCCAATCCAGGGACTAAATTGGCATCTCTTACATCTACCTACACTGGCAGATGGGTTCCTTACCAATAGTGCCACCTGGGAAGCCCTATAGTAGACTCTTTAATGGACACAGATGGAATTCTCCATGCAGCCTTCCATTGGGATTGTCTGCCTTCACTAACTTTACTGATGACGTAGTAAGTGCTAGACATGCTGCATGCTGTTCTGGATATTTTACTGTGATCAATCAGTTAACTTTAACTGATGGGTGAAGCCACTATCCTTCCCAAACATGGAGGGTCCAAAAGTCATATGGGTAGTAACCAACTGATTTGCACCTAGGTCCTCCAGTCTTTTAGTTCAGTACTCTTTGTACTCAAGAAGCTGTGTTATGTTTATAGGAATGTGCCTTCTGGAACTAAATTTCTCTGTTTAATTTCTAATTTTTTTAAGGTATCACTTGGCCTGACTCTTTGCTTTGATAAAGGCTAGATATGAATAGTCTCATTTATAGATTAGTCAACTGAGGGCCAGAGGGCTCTGTGATTTTCTCAAGACCCTACAAATAGGGAGCAACTTCCCTGGTGGGTCCAGTGGCTAAGACTCCATGCTCCCAATGAGGGGGCCCAGGTCCCATCGATTCCACATGCCTCAATGAAGACTGAAGACCCCATTGCCACAACAAAGACCAAATACAACCAAACAAATAAATAAATATATTTTTAAAGTATTTTTTTAAACCCTACAAATGATGAACAATTAAGGGAAATAGGGAATTAATAAGGGCAAGCAGCACCTGTATCTTGGAATACAACATTCCTTCCATTACAATCTGGGCTTCCCAGGCAGCGCTAGGGGTAAAGAACCTGCCTGCTAATGCAGGAGATATACAAGATGCAGTTTCAATCCCTGGATCAGGAAGATCCCCTGGAGGAGGGCATGGCAACCCATTCCAGTATTCTTGTCTGGAGAATGACATGTACAGAGGTGCCTGGCAGGCTACAGTCCATAGGGTCGCAAAGAGTCAGACATGACTGAAGCAACTTAGTATCCACACATTCATTACAACTGGCTGGAGAGCTCTGGTTATTTAACTGATTGTACTTTTCATCTTCCAAGAAAGCAACTCTTAAAAAATAAATCCTTAATTTAAATTAACATCTTCAATCTCCTCTTCCAGCTCACCCTCTCAAATCTGATCTCTAGAAAATGAAATGAGGTTATAAATGCACTGACATTCTGTCAACCATGTCCTTAAGGAGCAGATTTCATGGCTGGCTTTGTTTGAAATGACTGTCACGAGTTGACTTGTAAAAAGTAATTGGTTCTATAATTTCATACGTGTCAAGATCTGCAACACACTGTTTCCTAATTGCTGGTTTGTGTGTGCACACAGGTGTAAAATCAATTTAGTTGCTCGGGTAGTTCTCTGGCACTGTCTATCCACCACCAAATAGTCAAATGTAATGATTGCTCCTAGCCTGTGACTCAAGCTTTTCAAACGCTCTGTGTCTCCCCTATGAGATTACGTCAAGGTCAGATAGCCTTCTGGGCCTCAGTTTCCTCAACAATAAAATGGCAACTGGAGATAATTAGCCTAAGTAATTTTAAGATTCCTTCTATTTGACATTTTAAAATTCTCCTTTTAATTACATTTAGCTGGCATTGGATCAACTAGGAATACGCATTATTTAGCATGTTCATCTCCACCCAGTTCAGTGATAACCCAGGTTCAAACTGGTATGCAGTCATCTTAATAAAAACAAGATACAATATTTTCTATATAAATGAAATATTCAGCACCTTCTAATTATTTGGAAATCAGTGAAAGCCTTCTAGAATGTTATCAATAGAAAGGACAAAAGATATTTTTTGCCCCATAGGTCTCAAAATATAGTGTTCATCAGAACCCCCTGGTGAGCTTCTTAAAACCCTGGTAACTGGGCCCAAGCCCCAGCAGGTCTGGGGTTGAGTCCTGAGAATCAAAATTTCTAATGGATGCCCAAGTAGAACTGATGCTGCTGCTCCTACCCTCACACTGGAAGAACCACTTAGTTAGCCCATCCTATTGCTTTCTACTTCTACAACATTGCAGAGATTAAGAAATTCAAGTACAGGACTTGCCTGGGTGACCTGGGGTTAAGACTCTGCCTTCCAGATCCCCGTCCTGAGAAGACTCCACATGTTGAGGGGCAACTAAGCCCTCGAGCCCTCGAGCCCATGCTTGGCAACATGAAAAGCCACCAGAATGAGAAGCCCACGTACTCCAACTAGAGAATAGCCCCCACTCGCCACAGCTAGAGAGAAGCCTGAGTGTAGCAATGACCCAGCACAGCCAAAAATAAAAAAGAGAAAGAAATCCAAGTGTAGAGAAGTAAACTCATCAGTCCAACATCCCACAGCAAGTTCCAGAGTCAGGTCTTCCGGTCATCAGCCCTTGGCCCTGTCTCTGCATGATCTCCTGCTCTGTCCCAGGTTTCCCATGATATTTAGAGACCTATCTCTAGAGTATGTTGTTAATGTATTTCTCTAGATGACAATGCTGCTGCTGCTACTGCTAAGTCGCTTCAGTCGTGTCCAACTCTTCGCGACCCCAGAGACGGCAGCCCACCAGGCTCCGCCGTCCCCGGGATTCTCCAGGCAAGAACACTGGAGTGGGTTGCCATTGCCTTCTCCATTGTGTGAAAGAGAAAAGTGAAAGTGAAGTCGCTCAGTCGTGTCCGACTCGTAGCCTACCAGGCTCCTCCATCCATGGGATTTTCTAGGCAAGAGTACTGGAGTGGCTTGCCATTGCCTTCTCCGGATGACAATGCTACATGGTGCCTTTTGTGGACACAGTCAAGTGCACAAGCCATGACAGAAGGCTTGGAATCTAAGAAAGTAAAATCTCTGGAAAATTACACATCACCTGCCCTTCGTTCTCTCTCATCAGTATAACTCGCTATAGCACTTTTCACTTCAACCTATTGTTTCCATTTTTGCAAACTCTTCTAACTTTTCCAAAGTGTTTTCATTGATTGCCAGAAGTATAAGTTACAATAAAGCTGCTTTACATACTAAGGTTAACATTTAAAATTAAATATAGAAGGAACTGTTCACGCATGACAAAACTAGTAAGAACATCCCAAGCAAAGCGGGTCAGAGACATCAGTAGTACATACTATGGAGGTGTCTTAAGATGAAAAACGCAAGAATTCCAATTCTAAATCCTATAACTATTGTAGGAATATGAAGACAAAAGGTCTGTATTCTTCTAAGTTTGTGGTATGGTTGGGGCATTTTGTAAAACAGAGATTTTCTACAGAGTTGTTATCCATTGTATATTTTCTAACTCCTCTTCTTTCAGCTGAACCTTTTAGAAGAAGAAAGCCTTGGAGGAAAAGGCAGAGGAAGGCAAAGGAGTAGATGGAAATATAAACTAAGCTGCTTCTCAGACCATCAGACCCTGATAAAGCTGATAGAACTGAGTGAGGCTGGGCAAGTCCTAAGAACTGAAAAGACTGAGGCCAGTTCAATGACAGGATTCAACTGAGATTTTTCATGGTCCCTTGTGGTATAGCTAAGCCATAAATCAAAAGTTATGGGGATGGGAGAACTTTGTAACCACATGTGAGAGGCACTAGACCAGATTAACAGGGTTCTAGGAAGAGGGTGATTAAATCAACATCAACACCTTCTAAATAACTCTGAATTTTAGTTCTGATATATATTTTTTTAAAGAGAAGAATGGGTAGTGAGCATTGATTGAGACTTAACTCACTATGGCTTAAAAGAATAGCAACCATTAACTGAAGTGTATGTTATTTTTAATTTTCCTTCTCCTACTGGACCCTTCGTTTTGTTTTTAATGGCTGAATTACTTATCTCAAACTGTGAAGCTCAATTCCAGCTTCCCATTATATTCAGAAAATAATAGAGGCGAAGTCCCAACCCAAACCAATTAAAGGAAAATCTCTCTCCTGGTGGTCCGGTGGTTAAGATTTCGCCTTCCAAAGCAGTGGGTACAGGTTCAATCCCCGGCTAGAGAACTAAGATCTCACATACCAAAGGGTACAGCCAACAATAAACATAAATAAATAAAAAGGAGGAAAGTCTCTGTAACTGGGCTTCCTTAGACAGTTCTGACATGCAGCCTGGTTTGAGGAAGACTTCTCTGTGAACATCTTCATAAGAGTTAAACAATAGCTAGTCCTATTTCTCCTCTCCATGCAACACCAAGATACATTTTCTATAGAGGAACTCAATGATAACTTCCACTCATAAAGGAAAAAGTGTAGATGGGTTAAAATATAAACCCTGGCATCAGACTACCTATGTTCAAATCCCCTGGCTTACCATTTATTAACCAGCTGAGCAACCAGGTTAAGTCACTCTTACTTTCTTTGTTCACCTCCTTCCTCAATAAAAGGAAGAGAATCCTTTAACTTACAAAATAATATTAATTCCTACCATAAATAATATTAATAATATTATTGAATATCATTGTATAATATATTATTTAATAATATGTATTATTTAACATATATTCAATATAATGATAATAATAATCCCTAACATTACAAAGGAAACACTATTATTATTTCCAAACTTCTCCTGTATACAGTATGGTATAATAGCTGAAAATGTAGAATTCAGAATAAAATGAACTCATTTTCTGTTCTGCCAATATACTCTGTGATCCTGCAAAAGTAATCTACACCTCCTGGTTATCCATAAAATGGAGATAATATTATGGTTTTCATAGGGACTTCCCTGGTGACCAGTGGTTAAGACTTTGCCCTCCAATGCAGGGGGTGCCAGTTCGATCCCTGATCAGGGTAGCTAAGATCCCACATGCCTCATGGCCAAAACATGAAACTGAAGCAATACTGTAACAAATTAAATAAAGACTTTAAAAATGGTCCACATCAAAAAAAGGATCTTATATAGGAAACAAAAATTTTAAATAATATGGTTATTATATGGTTCCTGGGAAGATTCCATGAAAGAATTTATGTTCATAAGCTTAGCAAAGACGCTGGCTCAAAAATGAATTCTTGTCATCATCACAGCAACTAGCCCAAGAGGAAGGAGTGGATTCATGAGACACTTCAGTGAGATCTTTAGTTGACTTTTCCATCTCAGGTGAGAGAGAACATTGTGTTTATAGAGGTCACCAGTCTTTTCTCTAGGAGAGTGAAAAATGAGAACAATCCACAAGGGAACTGGTCGAGCTTGCAACTGCAGACCTCAGATATCTGGGGAGAAAATGGATTATCATCATTAATGTCTGCTGTTTCCAGCCCAGATGCAAGAGCCAGAGGCATCTTAATTATAAGCAGCTTCACAAATTAATCTCCATAATTCTAATACTTCAGAAATTAACCTCTTGTCCTGAGAAGGTCAAGTTAAATGTCAGTCCCAGATGGAACCTGAGGGGGCAATCAGAATCAACATCAACAACACAGGTGGCCACACAGCTGTGAGTTTCTTCCTCCAAATTGCCATCGATTTTTCCAAAAGCATAGCTCAAAAGGCATTTTTAAAATAAAGATCTAAGGTACAATTCTTTTTCACTCAATTTGAGTCAGAGCACATCTGGAGAGTCAGTAAGAGTTGAATTTGTGTTAGGCTGGAAGTCTCATTTTGGATAAGGCGATGGGAAGAGGAAAGGGGCATTTATATTTATTGGTTTCTTGCAGGTCAGAGTAGTAAAGGAAGGCATATCTGATTCCTGCTGATAATATGATACGGCTTTCCTATTGACTTATTTCTTCTTTAAAAATAAGCACCACTCTCCTAATTTTGTAACTGAGGGCACAAGTATACTTAGCCTCTGGTTAGCAGCAAAAAAACATGGATCCGAAAAAAATAATATAGCCCAAATTGGTGTGCGTGTTCCTGTGTTTACAAGTCAGCCACCTCATCCCATTTATTCCACCCAAAGTAGCTGTCAAGTCAGATCGTACATGAGAGATTAAACAATAATAAGACTATCACTGTTTCCATAACAAATGCTTATTATTTGCATGAACTTTTAAAAATGCATAAATTGTATGTACAATTATGAAGCTGTCAAGACTAAAACATAGTGTTAATGAGCACAAAGTGGTAGATGCCTCCTGCCAGAAATGAAATCACTATTAGACTCAAAAATTTTTTAAGAATCACTGTCATGAGAAAGCAACAGTAAACTCAAAGACGAGTTTGGGGCACCACTCTGCCCGCATCTTATCAAATGGGTAAACAGATCCTCTAAAAACCCCTTTTATCATCTTCCCCTTTTTTAAGTGCTTAGAACTTTTCTCTAGCAACTGGCAGAAAAAAAGCAAAAGGATTATTTCTTTCAAGATATTCAACCACAAAACTACAGCAGAGAAGGCATTAGATCTTTTTTTTTTTTTTCCAGGCAAGTTATTTCAGTCTGAGGTTCTTGATTCTCCTATCTATAAAACAGGGATGAGAGACACCTTGTTTTCAGAGTTGAACTCCATCCCACCAAAATAATAATAATAACTATTGAATACAGAAGGAGAGAGGGAGATCTATATTACGTAATTGCCTGCCCAATGCCGATATTTTCATAGGCAGTATGTCGACTAGTCTGTATAAAAAGTTGCTTAAGGGGGTTTTAATACTTTCTTGACAATGGAAACAGGCCCAGTGAAATTAAGCCAGGAACTTATACAGAGAGGGGTTCCCCAGGTGGTGCAGAGGTAAAGAATCCACTATGTCCTAAAAAGATGCACCAAAAGTGGGGTTGTCAATATCTGGAATTAAGTTAATAGGTAAATCTCATTTGAAATATCTTATCTCAAGCTCTGAAACAGTCTTAGAATCATAGTTTGACTACTCAGAGTATTTTATAACACTTTAGCAGGGGGACATAAACAGTTAAGCATTAGCAGAATATAGTTTAATTTTTCCAGTGGTAACTATTTTTATTCCTGAGTCCTTCAAGAATGGATTTTCTGTTATGTCTAGTATCTTAAAACAAAAAAACTCTATGAACTCCATTAAAGTTCGACAGAATCTAGAAATAAACTTTCTGTATCCATAAACTGTATGTCTAAGGAATTTAGTTCCTGTTTCAAGTTTAAATGGGAAAAAAATCTGGAAGTATTATGGCACTGTCTAGGCATCTTCAGGCTACTCTATTTCTGTGCTTGGTAAACAATGAACATTTCCTCCTTAATTATGAGGCTGCAACCTTTAAGACAAGGAAAAATATACCCATCTGAATTCAAGGTTCCAAAGAATATCAAGGAGAGATAAGAAAGCCTTCTTCAGTGAAAAAGGCAAAGAAATAGAGGAAAACAATAGAATGGGAAAGACTAGAGATCTCTTCAAAGATGGGCACAATAAAGGACAGAAATGGTATGGACCTAACAGAAGCAGAAGATATTAAGAAGAGGCGGCAAGAATATACAGAAAAACTGTACCTAACAGGTCTTAATGATCTGGATAACCATGATGGTGTGATCACTCACCTAGAGCCAGACATTCTGGAGTGTGAAGTAAAGTGGGCTTTAGGAAGCATTACTACAAACAAAGCTAGGGGAAGTGACGGAATTTCAGCTGAGCTATTTCAAATCCTGAAAGATGATGCTATTAAAGTGCTGCACTCAATGTACCAACAAATTTGGAAAACTCAACAGTGGCCGCAGGACTGGAAAAGCTCAGTCATTCCAGTCCCAAAGAAAGGCAATGCCAAAGAATGTTCAAACTACCATACAATTGCATTCACCTCACATGCTAGCAAAGTAATGCTCAAAATTCTCCAAGTTAGGCTTCAACAGTACATGAACCAAGAACTTCCAGATAATCAAGCTGGATTTAGAAAAGGCAGAGGAACTAGATATCAAATTGCAAGCATCACTGGATCACAGAAAAAGAAAGGAATTCCCGAAAAGAAATTTGCTTCACTGACTATGCCAAAGTCTTTGACTGGTGGATCACAACAATCTGTGAAAATTTCTGAAAGAGATGGGAATACAAGACAACCTTATCTGCCTCTTTTCAGGTACACTAAAGCTTTTAACTATGTAGATCACAACAAACTGTGGAAAATACTTAAAGCGATGTATAATACCAGACCACCTTACCTGCCTCCTGCGAGACCAGTATGCAGATCAAGAAGCATCAGTTAGAACTGGACATGGAACAACAGACTGGTTCAAAATTGGGGAAGGAGTATATCAAGGCTTATATATTGTCACCTTGCTTATTTAACTTATATGCAGAGTACATCATGCAAAATGCTGGGCTGGATGATGCGCAAGCTGGAATCAAGATTGGCGGGAAAAATATCAATAACCTCAGATATGCAGCTAACACCACCCTTATGGCAGAAAGTGAAGAGGAACTCAGAAGCCTCTTGATGAAAGGGAAAGAGGAGAGTGAAAAAGTTGGTTCAACATGTTGAGCTTTAAGCCAGCTTTTTCACTCTCCTCTTTCACTTTCAACAAGAGGCTCTTTAGTTCTTCTTCACTTTCTGCCATAAGGGTGGTGTCAGCTGCATATCTGAGGTTATTGATATTTCTCCCGTCAATCTTGATTCCAGCTTGCGCATCATCCAGCCCAGCATTTCGCATGATGTACTCTGCATATAAGTTAAATAAGCAAGGTGGCAATATATAAGCCTTGATATACTCCTTCCCCAATTTTGAACCAGTCTGGTGTTCCATGTCCAGTTCTAACTGATGCTTCTTGACCTGCATACTGGTTTCGCAGGAGGCAGGTAAGGTGGTCTGGTATTACCATCTCTTTAAGTATTTTCCACAGAAACTAGAGCACTTTCTAACACCATACACAAAAATAAACTCAAAATGGATTAAAGATCTCAACGTAAGACCAGAAACTATAAAACTCCTAGAGGAGAACATAGGCAAAACACTCTCTGACATATATCACAGCAGGATCCTCTATGACCCACCTCCTAGAATATTGGAAATAAAAGCAAAAATAAACAAATGGGACCTAATTAAACTTAAAAGCTTCTGCACAACAAAGGAAACTATAAGCAAGGTGAAAAGACAGCCTTCAGAATGGGAGAAAATAATAGCAAATGAAGCAACTGACAAACAACTAATCTCAAAAATATACAAGCAACTCCTACAGCTCAATTCCAAATGACCCAATCAAAAAATGGGCCAAAGAACCAAATAGACATTT
>NW_011494766.1:2370279-2372710 GCF_000754665.1 Bison bison bison | reverse complement strand
GGTACCATTTCACGCCAGTCAGAATGGCTGCGATCCAAGTCTACAAGCAATAAATGCTGGAGAGGGTGTGGAGAAAAGGGAACCCTCTTACACTGTTGGTGGGAATGCAAACTAGTACAGCCACTATGGAGAACAGTGTGGAGATTCCTTAAAAAACTGGAAATAGAACTGCCTTATGATCCAGCAATCCCACTGCTGGGCATACACACTGAGGAAACCAGAAGGGAAAGAGACACGTGTACCCCAGTGTTCATCACAGCACTGTTTATAATAGCCAGGACATGGAAGCAACCTAGATGTCCATCAACAGATGAATGGATAAGAAAGCTGTGTTACATATACACAATGGAGTATTACTCAGCCATTAAAAAGAATACATTTGAATCAGTTCTAATGAGGTGGATGAAACTGGAGCCTACTATACAGAGTGAAGTAAGCCAGAAAGAAAAATACCAATACAGTATACTAACGCATATATATGGAATTTAGAAAGATGGTAACAATAACCGTGTATACGAGACAGCAAAAGAGACACTGATGTATAGAACAGTCTTTTGGACTCTGTGGGAGAGGGAGAGGGTGGGATTATTTGGGACAATGGCATTGAAATACGTATAATATCATATATGGAACGAGTCGCCAGTCCAGGTTCGATGCATGATACTGGATGCTTGGGGCTGGTGCACTGGGATGACCCAGAGGGATGGTATGAGGAGGGAGGAGGGAAGAGGGTTCAGGATGGGGAACACATGTATACCTGTGGCAGATTCATTTCGATATTTGGCAAAACCAATACAATATTGTAAAGTTTAAAAATAAAATTAAATTTAAAAAAAAAACAAAACTCAACATTCAAAAAACTAACATCATGGCATCTGATGCCATCACTTTATGGCAAATAGATGGGGAATCAATGGAAACAGTGAGAGACTTCATTTTCTTGGGCTCCAAAATCACTGCAGATGGTGACTGCAGCCATGAAATTAACAGATGCTTGCTCCTTGGAAGAAAAGCTATGATTAACCTGGACAGCATGTTAAAAAGCAGACATATTACTATGCTGACAAAGGTCTGTCTAGTCAAAGCTATGGTTTTTCCAGTAGTCATGTATGGATGTGAGAGTTGGACCATAAAGACGGCTGAGTGCTGAAGAATTGATGCTTTTGAACTGCAGTGTTGAAGAAGACTCTTGAGAGTTCCTTGGACTGCAAGGAGATCAAACCAGTCAATTCTAAAGGAAATTAATCCTGAATATTCACTGAAAGGACTGATGCTGAAGTTCTAATACTTTGGCCACCTGGTACAAAAAGTTAAGTCACTAGAAAAGTCCCTGATGCTGGGAAAGATTGAAGGTGGGAGGAGAAGGGGTGAGAAGAGGAGAAGAGGATGAGATGGTTGGTTGGCATCATCAACTCAATAGACATGAGTCTGAGCAAATTCTGGGAGATTGTGAAGGACAGGGAAGCTTGGCGTGCTGTGGTCCATGGGGTCACAAAAAGCTGGACATGACTGAGTGACTGAACAACAACCTTTAAGCCACTGAATAGAAAAATGTGCCCAAAAGTTTGGAGGTTCTCTTTGTAGTATGAAGTATCTTATGGAAAAATTATTACTTGTTTCAATTCAGTGTTTTGGTAGAGTTAGGGATTCTGTGTTTTTTCTTTTCCCAGTGATATTTGGCACAATGAGCTTATATGTGTTTTGGGGTTAACAGTTAGCTGCCGAGGATGGTAGACCTTGGTTCTTGGTTGACAACCAATTACAGAAGTCATTTCCTGGTAGACACAAAATAATTACCAACAATAGCATTGCATCTGTAATATTTGTTTACTTTTTTAAAAAGTTTATTCTTGAATTCTTTTCCTGTGAACATCAAGTGTGCTGAGTCTTCTTCCTTCCTTCCAACAGTCCTACACCTAGCCTTGGTAATTCCTTATATAATGTGAAATCACAAAGAAACTGTTAAGGTCATGTCATCTCAAGACTCTCTCCCACCTTTTCATATTTTTTCTTTCTGAAAGCAGTCCAACTGAATGTAATTAATGCTCCACTGGAACAGTAGAAATGGCTGTAGGAGTATTTGTGATATGGTAATGAATGAAATTAAAAGATGCTCACTCCTTGGAAGGAAAGTTATGACCAACCCAAATAGCATATTCAAAAGCAGAGACATTACTTTGCCAACTAAGGTCCGTCTAGTCAAGGCTATGGTTTTTCCAGTAGTCATATATGGATGTGAGAGTTGGACTGTGAAGAAAGCTGAGCGCCAAAGAATTGATGATTTTGAACTGTGGTGTTGGCGAAGACTCTTGAGAGTCCCTTGGACTGCAAGGAGATCCAACCAGTCCATTCTAAAGGAGATCAATCCTGAGTGTTCTTTGGAAGGAATGATGCTAAAGCTGAAACTCCAGTACTTTGGCCACCTCATGCG
>NW_011494766.1:2352175-2370179 GCF_000754665.1 Bison bison bison | reverse complement strand
GTGTTCTTTGGAAGGAATGATGCTAAAGCTGAAACTCCAGTACTTTGGCCACCTCATGCGAAGAGTTGACTCATTGGAATAGACTCTGATGCTGGGAGGGATTGGGGGCAGGAGGAAAAGGGGATGACAGAGGATGAGATGGCTGGATGTCATCACTGACTCGATGGACATGAGTTTGAGTGAACTCTGGGAGTTGGTGATGGATAGGGAGGCCTGGTGTGCTGCAATTCATGGGGTCACAAAGAGTCGGACACGACTGAGTGACTGAACTGAACTGAACTGAATGCAAGAGACAGAAAAGACGTGGGTTCGATCCCTGGGTCAGGAAGATCCCCTGGAAGAGGGTAACCCATTCCGGTATTCTCACCTGGGAAATCCCATGGACAGGCTGGCAGGTTATAGTCCATGGGGTCGTCAAGAGCCAGACACAACTGAATGATTGAGGATACACATTTATCCACAGAACAGAGCTGAATTCACATCTGCTAAGTAGCTGGCCCCACCTGAATGGAAAGACGTAGCACAGAATGGATGTGACAGCCTCACGCTGTTAACCCTCAGGGATATGTAATTCTAAGAAAGGAAACCTTTCCTCTGCCCAGAAATGTCATGTCTAGTAACTGCAAGCATGTGTTCCAAGAGTACTTCAAAATGGTGGCAAGATGGACTTCCCTGGTGGTTCCGCTGGTAAAGAATCCGCCTGCAATGCGGGAGAGCTGGCTCCCATCTCTGGGTCGGGAAGATCCCTTGTAGCGGGGAATGGCTACCCACTCCAGTATTCTGGCCTAGAGAATTCCATGGACTGTAGAGTCCATGGGGTCGCAAAGAGTCAGATACGACTGAGTGACTTTTAACACTTTAAGAGTTACAGAATGATTAGCGAGGCCTGCGAGGCACTCACGTGTTGTGTTGTGGATTGACTTACGTTCCCCACCCCCCAAAAAAAGAGAGGTTGGAGTCCTAAACTCAAGGCAAGAATGTGACCTTATTTTGGAAATAAGAGTTTCTACAAAGGTTATCAAGTTTAAATGAAGTCATTAGGGTGGGCCCTCATCCAGTGTGACTGGTGTCCTAATAAAAGATGAGAAATTTGGACACAGACAGAGATGCACATGGGGAGAAAGATATGGGAAGACTGGATTATGTAATCACAAGTCAAGAAGCCACCAGAAACTGGGAGAAAGATCTGTAACAGACCCTTCCCTAGCACTTTATGAGGGATCATGGCCCAGCACACACTTTGATACCAGGCTTCTAGCCTCCCAAATTGACAGGCAATAAATATCTATTTTTCAAGCCATGTAGTTCATGGCACTTTGTTACAGCAGTTCCTAAGAAATAAATACAAGGGGCAAGAATATGAGGCCACCTATTAATAATCCTCCACTGGAATATGAATGGCCTCATTGACCTCTGAATGGTTGGCCCAGCACCTGGAAGAAAAGATGCTCAATTTAAAAAATTTGTTGACGTGAATAATATGAAGAGAAGATAATGGGAAGTTTCCCTTTTGTCAATGCTGTGTGGCAAAAGCAAGTCACACATCGTTCTGACAGGTGTTCTCTGGAAGAAAAGCAAAGATTCAGTGCTGACATAGGAGAGAAGAGACACCTGGATGGAAGATCCCAGCCAAGTGGAGAATGAATGGTTGAAATGAGTGAGGAGACTGGCCGTGTCTGAGTTTGGGGTCACATCTCTAGGGTATCTGGGGGAAAATTAAGGTGAAGGAGATTATCATTAACCTCAATATGATATTTTGTTTTATTGCAGACCCAGGCTAACAATGTGCTTTGAGTGAAGAAGGTACAAATGCCATTTACTCTGGGATTGAACATCATCCGATGAGGTTACTCCACTCATTTTAAAACATGATCTCACTGTGTTAGCTCATTTGTCAGCCCCACACTATTTGTATGAAGCATTTTCAGGTAAATCTCATATTTCAGTAGGATGTTCATGAACCATAGCCAATAAAAAATAGAAAATTAGCATACTGGCAGAGCTTAACTCTCAAGGAGGTAGGGTCTTTAGTTCAAAAGCAACAAAATTTAGCTAATATGGGATAATCTTAGAGCTTTCCAACACCAAGCTGACACATCTCCTGGGCAGGTTTCAGATCCACTCCCACAAGTTATTCATATAAGTCCTCCTCAAAGGAAATTCACGTTGGCTTCAATGGGTGACCAAGAACTTCAGGATGTGACTGAAGTAGAAGTCTATCCCCAGACAGACTCCCATGGATGCAAATTTTCTGGAATCAGAAAATAATACTTACTATAGTTGCTATTAACATTTGTTACCTACTTATAACTCACTGAATGCCTTTCTTACCTTATCTTTTGAAATTATCCTGAAGACCCATCCAATATGAATGTACTTCTAGAGAGAAATATTATTATGATTGCTATTTTATAGATCGAGCATTGAGGACTCACACAGGGCAAGTTACTTGCCCATGTTCATTCAGCTACTGAGCCAGAGGGTCAATATTTGAACCTCCGTTTTCTGA
Source organism: Bison bison bison (assembly GCF_000754665.1). NCBI lineage: Eukaryota > Metazoa > Chordata > Mammalia > Artiodactyla > Bovidae > Bison > Bison bison. The sequence continues at coordinate 2,367,670 of NW_011494766.1, read as the reverse complement.
CTCCCAAATAGTCCCACTCTGAGTCCTCCTTCTAATTTATATGATCTCATTTACCATTACCCAGTGTCCATCCTTCTTTACCATGACATATCTGTGTGAGATGTAAAGGTGAAACAGGGAGCCATCAACTATGGTTCTGGAGGTTATCTCTTCTTTCTTCTACTCAGCAAATTTGTAAGAACCGAGAGCAGTAAGAACTGATACTATTATGATTAAAAAGACAAAGAAAAAATAACACAATCTCTGCTACATAAGTTTATCTGCAGCCACCATACATCTGAGATTTTTGAGAGCATAGTCCCAATTGTAAACTTTTAGATTACTTATTACTATTGGAGTGCAGAGAATGAAGTTACCTCAAAGACAGATGAAGCCCAGGTGGTGCTAGTGGTAACAAACCCACCTGCCAATGCAGGAGACATGAGAGACACAGATTCAATCCCTGGGTAAGGAAGATCCCCTGGAGGAGGAAATGGCAACCCACTCCACAATTCTTGCCTGGAGCATCCCATGGATAGAGGAGCCTGGTGGGCTACAGTCCATAGGGATGCGAAGAGTCAGACATGACTGAATGAGATGCCCTAGCGTATTAGGTAAATTACAGTACTTAGACCTCCAGTCTCTGGGAAAAAATCAAAAAGGCTAGAACAAAAAAATAAACACCCTCAAGGAATGACAAGAAAGCTTCCTTCAAATAACCATAATGCTGACATCCTTGATAGGCCAATCCAAAACAAAACAAAAACTCAGGACAAATGAGATTGGCTGCACTGTAAACCCCAAAACCTCATATGATGGTTGTTACAGGAAAAGCAACCACTGTTCACTGAGCAGCCTCTATGTGTCAATACATTACATAAACTCTCCCTTAACCATTGTTTCCTTCTTTTTTTCTGATGATAAAAACTGATGCTTAAAGAAGCAAAGGGAACTGCCCAACATGGCTAGTACATGGTAGAGCCAATATCTGGGTGTAGTTTTGATGCTAAACGATGTTGTCTTTCCATTGAACTGATTTTAAATTAGCACACATCCTAACCCTAATCTGACTTTTCCATCTAGATTTCATGCAGGTTATAAAACAAGGCCTTTATAACAAAGCATGGACCCTGCATTGGTAGACACCAGTCCTAGGAAAAGGAACATACTTGAAGAAAGGGAGGTTCCTTTCTCTTAGTGGAAGCTAATGCAGGTGAAGTATTAGTAACATCTTACATAAAAACCAGAATGAACTTTTTGGCCAGCCCAATCCTTTATTTGTGGCAAGAATGTCTCATTTGACTCAACAGTCCCCAGATTTCAGTTCCTCACACAGAAGAGAAAAAATCAGAGACAGAAACATCCCTTCCTCAAAACTGGCTCGTTTGCAGACAGACAGAAATTTCAATCATGCTACTTTTTGTGATTTTTAAGACTCACTGTGAGGTTTTGAGACAACAATATTTAAACATTATCAGACAGAAATGGATGAAAGGAATGTATTTTGTTCACAGTCTTTCAGGGACCTGCTGCCTTCACTTTCCTCCTATTCAAAACAGCAAAAATCAAAACAGCATAGAAAGCCAAATGAAAGCAAGAAAGAATACAAATGTTCCTGGTTCTAGTTCCATTTTATTTCTTTCCATTAGCATCAAAATAAAGGGTAAATTCGAGAATGTAAAAGGCCCGGGCTCTTAGAGAATGAAGATAATATCTACTTTTCCTTCCTCGACACGACACATCGTGATATGTATATTTTATGGTGGTTACACTGAAGCGATTAATTCATAACATGACAGAAGCAGCTCGTAAACAGACTTACAGCTTATTTTTAATAAGTGCTAATACATTTATGCCTTTCTTGCCAGACTCCTCTTCTACAAACATTTGGCTTCCCAGATTATATCCATGAAAATTAATGATCTGTCACTAGGCTCGCCTATGTCTTAATGAAGTAGTTATTCAGAGTGATTGAAGTCAGGTGTGAGAAACCTGTTTCTCCCGTGGATGATAAAGCCCTTTCCTCATTCTTTGCACACATTTAATTAGGCAAAAGCCAAAATAAATAATACTAATCACTGCCGCACAATGATTCTGCATATTTCAACAAGTGAAAAGGGTTTGTTGGGCTTTGAAAGCTCTTCTGCATGGAAAAGGCAATAAACAGAAGACATATCAAAAATTCAAATGCATCTATAAATTCTTTGCTTTCTGAAAAGCAAAATGCATGAGGCATACAAGTGAGCATTTTTATTGACCAACTCATAACCCACAGGGCTAAGTGCTGTGAATAAAAGAAAAAAGGGGGGATGCTGACAAAGAGTAACTGAAGGTGGAAGGGGGAGACCTATGCCACGTGGAGAGGTCAGAGAAGGCCCTCCAAAGAGATGGTTGTTGGAAGTAAAATCCACACGCTACCAAGACCTGGCAAGAGGAGATATGGGGGAAGAAAGATTTAGGCAGAAGGAACACAAAGTACAAAGACCCAGGGGCAGAAGACTTTTGTCACTATGGGCATGATGTCCTAACCTTGACATGAGTAATATGTGGGGATGAATAATGCATGGGTGTTGTGATGTGCATTGTAGAATGCGCACTGTAAGTTGTTTAGGAGTGTCCACGGGCTCAACCCACTACATACCAGTAGTACCCCACCCTCCTGAAGTTATGACAGCCCTTGTGTTTCTGCTGCTGCTGCTGCTGCTGCTGCTAAGTCGCTTCAGTCGTGTCCGACTCTGTGCGACCCCATGGACTGCAGCCCACCAGGCTCCCCCGTCCCTGGGATTCTCCAGGCAAGAACACTGGAGTGGGTTGCCATTTCCTTCTCCAATGCATGAAAGTGGAAAGTGAAAGTGAAGTTGCTCAGTCGTGTCTGACTCTTAGCGACCCCATGGGCTGCAGCCTACCAGGCTCCTCCATCCATGGGATTTTCTGGGCAACAGTACTGGAGTGGGGTGCCATTGCCTTTTCCCTTCATGTTTCTAGACACTGCCAAATGTCCCCAGGGTTGGGGGGGGGTTACCTCCCATGTTTAAGAATTACTACGTCAGGGATTCCCTGGTGACTCACTGGTAAAGAACATGCCTGCCAACACAGGAGACACAGGTTTGATCCTTGATCCAGGAAGATCCCACATGCCATGGAGCAACTAGGCCCACGCATCACAACTATTGAGCCTGTGCTCCAGAGCCTGGGGATGGCAACTACTGAGGCCATGTACTACAGCTACTGAATCCCATGCGTTCTAGAGCCTGTGTGCCACAACAAAAGAAGCCACCGCAATGAGAAACCTGTGCTCTGCAAAGAAGAGTAGCCCAACTTATGCCAGCTGGAAAAAAGTCCGTGTAGCAATGAAGACTCAGCACAGCCAAAAATAAAAATAAAGAAAGAAAATTTTAAAAGAAGTTCTATGTTAGAGAAAAAGATGGAACAAGCAGAAGACTTGCATCTACAGCAAAGAAATACAATTATGCAGGGCTAAGTTAGCCACACCAGCACTACTGGAAGCCTCATAACCTCAAAGAGGCTTATTGTCTGGCATACTGTAGGGTCCCATGTCTAATTCACACGGACCAAATTTTAGTCTGACAAAACTAGAAACTTCATCACTGTCTCCAGGAACATCGTCTCCAGGAACCAGGTAACACCAAGGTGCTCTATGCCCGTGTCCATTCTTAGCACCCTCACCAGGCTTTGTACCCACTCTTCCAGCCTGAGACATGATACCAGGCTCACCACAGCCTGCCTTCAAGAGCTCTGCCTTCCCGTTTATCAGTTAAGGCCTTGGTTCTCTGCAGAAGAGAGAAAACTTACCATATCAGGAACCAAGAGAGCTGAATGAGCCAGGATTTGAGAGAGAATGGTGTCATGACCATGATGCCTGTAGAAGGTATCTTCTCAGGGCCAAGAAAAAAGAAATGAGCAATAAGGACTCTGAAATGTAATGCACTCTTTCCTATAAACCTGTCTTGTCAATTTTGTTTATCTATGAAATGGGATCACTTTTATTAAATATTCATACTTGTTTCATCAAAGATAAGTATGAATAAAAACAAACTCTAGTATCATTCAATTAAAAACCATGGACTCATGAAAGAAAGGGAGGCAGAGAAACACAAGTCGTGAAGCAGCAATGAATTACCCCAAGAAAGTTATCTTTGCTCCAGGGTAAATTACTATTATAATTATTATTTTATATATTTATATATATATATATATATAATTACTATATACAACTGTAAAATACAGTTATAGAATATGTTGCCTAGGAGCAGGAGAAAGGCTTATCTTTGCTCTGAGGCTCCAAACTAGACAATACTCCACAAAACCTGTGCCAAGAAAAAGAACATTCCAGTCCTCTCTTTGAGAGGGTGTGAATTCATTAAACACATCTTCCATTTCTAAGTAAGTCTACATGACTCAGCCATAAAAGGGAATGAAACTGGGTCATCTGTAGTGATATGGATGGACCTAGAGTCTGCTATACAGAGTGAAGAAAGAGAAAACCAAGTGTCTTATGTTAACAAATATACGTGGAACCTAGAAAACGGTACCAATGAACCTATCAGATCCAAGGGAGAGAATGGATATAAAGACACGGTGGGGCATGGGTGGGACAAACTGACACATATACACTGGGACTGACATATATACACCCCCGTGTGCTGAACAGATAGCTAGTGGGAAGCTGCTGTGGAGCACAGGGAGCTCATCTCAGGGCTCTGTGATGGCCTGTGGGTCGGATGGAGTGGGAGGGAGGGGACACGTATACATACAACTGATTCATTTCCTTGTACAGCAGAAACTAACAACATTGTAAAGCATTTACACTCCAATAAAAAAGTAAATGGAAAAAATAAGCTTCATGTGATTTAGTTAATTAAACTTAAAAAGTCTATAGACTTTTTTTATAGTGCTATTTGAGTATTTTACTTACTTTCTTCTATATCTTATTTCCCAAAAGCTGTAATTTTGTAAGGTTATTTTATAAATAAGGGCTAGTACAAGTGTTACTTTATTCTGGGTAGGACAAAGCTGATGGTCTTATTTTTATGTTTCACCTAGCCCTTATTTAACATTAATATGTTCCATGAAGTTCTAGGCATTTTACCCACCACACAACAGTACCATGAGGTGGGTTTATTTCCCTCAATTTAAAGATATGAAAAACAGGCACAGAGAGACCAACTGATCTGAACAAAGTTGCACAGAGTTGCACAAATCCTAAGCAGGATTTGAACCCAAGCAGAGTTGATGAGTCAACCACTCCCCATATTGCTTCTCAAGGACAATTCAGAAGGAAGAGAGACAAGTACCACTTGTTTGCTTTTCTTTGGATAGAATCAAGAAACATATTTCTCCTAAGAATTAAAGGGTTTCATTACAGAAAATAGGACTTTAAGGTAATCACAGGGAAAAAAATTTGCTGACTGGTTTTAAAGATAATACACCAGATTAGGTTCATGCCTTGGATCCCAGTCTCTGAAAAGTTAAGAAAAAAATAATAACAGGTTGCTAATCATCAGTTGCCAACTACCATGAGAAATGGGGGCAAGGGGGCAATGGAGGAGGATGGGATGACCTCACAGGAGACTCTGCGGTCACTGCTTCACTTTCCTGCAGCACCATGATCAATCTCATGGAATCTGACATTAAACAGAAACCTTTGTGTTCTCTGTTTTCCTGAATACTTCACTCTCAAGGTCGTTAGACCGCCTGTATCTTTTCATTTTCCTCACTTCTCTGCAACACAATACAGGGACATGCTACACTTTAGACAAGCACCTGGAGAGTGTAATTTCAGGTTTGCGTGCGTGGCCTCAAACAACAAAACCCAGAGTTCCATTACTGACATAAACACATTTCCTGATAAATTGAAGCCTTCTGGGCTTCCTGTGGGCAATGCTGATGTCACTACAGACTCTGAAAGAAAGAATATTATTTGGATAGACAGAAATTTGAGTCAAAAGAGCATACCTGATGGAAAGATGGCAGAGCTCTGCATGCATTTCTTTGGTCAGGTGTTGGCATAAAAAAATAGTCAGCAACTTTCAAGAGTTCCCTAATCAACAATCCATTTTAATACTCACAGACTGTAAGTATGAAAATCTTTACTTTTCCCCAATCATTAGGCAAATGCTGCTGCTGCTGCTGCTAAGTCGCTTCAGTCGTGTCCGACTGTGCGACCCCATAGACGGCAGCCCACGAGGCTCCCCCATCCCTGGGATTCTCCAGGCAAGAACACTGGAGTGGGTTGCCATTTCCTTCTCCAATGCATGAAAGTGAAAAGTGAAAGTGAAGTCGCTGTGTCTTGTCCGACTCTTAGCGACCCCACGGACTGCGGCCCACCAGGCTCCTCCATCCAATTGCTAGAAATATATAAATAAATGATTTTTTAATGATGCATTCATCCTTCAACCAGAGACGGAATAGGGGGAGTTTATAAGCGGATAAATCTATTTCTAGACAGAATAATGGAAGAGAGTTTGCAGGCAGACAATTGAAGAAGAACGCCACAATCTTTGTGTAAAGTGAGATGAGCCAGATTGGACTCTGAAGCCCAGGAGTCCAAGACAAATTCCATTACTCAATCAACAAACACTCAATGAGTTGCTACTTTTCTCTAGGAACTGTAAATTGCAGTATCTCACTTAATCCTCTTCCAAGGATCCTGTTACAAACATCTCTGTTACATAAAGACTTTTTAATCTTTAATCAGATTAGAGCCCAAATCTATGACAGACTAAGTCCCTTGCCCAGGCTCTGGGCCTTATTGAAGCCACATGTGGAATCTACCCAGATCTAACTGTGCACCAGAGCTCAATAAATGACAGTTCTGGGCTGCTGATTGTAATGATGCATTTCAGCCTCAGGATTCCAGCCCAGCACACAGCTCTCAGTACAGACTTCTGACTCAGTGACTGCATTGCACATTTCACCCACTCTGAAAGCTGCCACACTGAATCCCAGAGGACCATTCACTTACCCATCTGGCACCAGTCTGTGAACGCTTTGAAGGCACACCAGTCACTTACCTGCCTTCCCAGGTCCTGGCTGGTGTTGCCTGCAAAGGGCGGCTGGATCTGGCTTTGAAACTCAGATTTGAATCCTTGCTGTGGCACTTACTCAGGCATCTGCAAACTCTGCAAAGAGCCAGATAGTAAATATTTTCAGCTTTGCAGACTATGAGGACTGTTGCAAATGCCTAGATTCTGCTGCTGTAGCACAGAAGGAGCCAAAGACTGTAATGAATGAGTAAGTGTGACTGGGTTCCAACCCAACTTGATCCATGGAAATGTGAATTTCATATCATTTACTTCTGTCAAGAAATGTTATATTCTGTTTTGGATTGTTTCCCCAACCTTTTGAAAATAACAAAAATGAAAACAAACTATTCTCAGTTCACAAACTATACAAACCCAGGGGAAGGGCCCTACTTTGATGACTTCAATATTTATCAAGCATGTGACCTTGGGCATATAATACTGATACATCTCTATGTGACTCCGTTTTCTCACCTATACAATGATAACATCCCCCTCAGAGGGTTTTTGCAAAGATTCTGTTAATTCGTGACAAGCACTTGGAACATCACGTGGCAGATGAGGTATGCTCAATCAGTGTTGCTATCACTGCTGTTATACTCTATTTCCTAACAAATGATTTTTTTTTAACACATTTCAGAGTGACCAGAGTCCTGAGCCAAGGACAGGGCAGAGAGGAGCAGGCAATGATGGGAAGGATGAAGGTGGAAATAAACATAGAACAAGCAACTTAAGACACAAGTTAACTATGATTCACAAGAAAGTACAAGCATCTCCCTGAGTTTCTCCTACAGGGCTTGTCATGCAGTGTTCACAAAGGTGCCTTGATCGAGCCTTTCTCTCTTGGTAAAGCATCCTCTCATGGTCCCCCTGCCTGCATCCCGCACAGCATGACAGGAGTAGTTACACCACTAAAAAGGACAAATGTTTTTCTCTTCTCAGGGTACTCACCTTTCTTCGGGTCATAGCACCTCAACTTTGGGGAAAGACCTCCATCCCGGTCCAGCTTTCTACCCCTAGCACAAGATGTGAGGCTGTGAGTGACCCTGGCTATGCCAGGCAGTGTGTTCCACCAGCCTGGCCACAGCCATGGGTCCAAGAGCAAGCTCTGATTTAAACTGGCTCAAGAAAAGCTGATTCAAAGATTTCACTGGAGTTCATCGAAAGGACTGATGCTGAAGCTCCAATATTCTGACCACCTAAGGTGAAGAACTGACTCTTTGGAAAAGACCCTGATGCTGGGAAAGATTGAAGGCAGGAGGAGAAGGGGATGACCGAGGACGAGATGGTTGGATGGCATCATAGACTCAACGGACAAGAGTCTGAGCAAACTCTGGGAGATAATGAAGGACAGGGAAGCCTGGCGTGCTGCTGTCCATGGGGTCGCAAAAAGTCGGACGTGACTGAGTGACTAAACAACAACTTGGGAAAGAGAAAATATTTTTCAACACCATTAACCTCTGACAATGTGAATCTTGAGTTTCCAGAAACTATTATCTGTCTTATGGAGAAACTTCCTGAGACAGAAGCCAAGGATATGGAACTGAAATCTGGGGGAGGGGAGAAGGGATGAGCAGGGAGACAGTGGGGAGAAAGAGGGGAAGAGAGATACAGACAGACTTCAAGGCCTGAATAAGTCACTTGAGCCCTGAATCGCGCTATGGCTGAACAGGATTCCTGAACTTCCCTGGTATATAATCCATTAAATGCTTCTTTCAGGTGTGCAGCAGTTGACATTGGAGTTTGGTTACCCAACACGCCATTGGTACAGCTGGGGTGTAACTAGGGGATAAGACTGTCCCATACAACTCTGGAACTAAAGCCTCCTGAGAATTATGAATGACTTGGCCCAAAGCTTTGCGATTCATTGAAGATGTTGTACCATTGATGATGCTGTAGGCCCTTGGTCTATAAGGTCTCCTGAGTGACAGCCAGCCTGGGAGGTCTCTGTCTTCTCTTAACTTGCCCCAGAACCTCAAAGGATCTTGACTAACAAAACCACAGCAAAGACTCCCAAGTTGCAGTGAATTCTCCTAGACATTGGGCCTTTCATGTCCTTTTGGTTTCCCTGCATGTGTGCTCAGTAACTTATCATACTAGACTCTTTGTGACCCCATGGACTGTAACCCTCCAGGCTACTCTGTCCATGGGATTCTCCAATGGGTTTCCATGCCCTCCTCCAGGGGATCTTCCCGACCCAGGGATCGAACCTGCATCTCTTACATCTCCTGCACTGGCAGGCGGGTTCTTTAACACTAGGGCCACCTGGGAAGCCCCTGGCTCCCTGATTCACCCCTAAAGTTGGAACACAAACAAATTCCTTTATTCAGCCCACACAGCTCTCCTTCCCTAAGTAATAAGGCTTTTAAAATTGCTTTAAACAAGTGTCAAAACTAGAGGCCCTCGACATGGAGAATTCTATTCTTATCTCAGCCAATGTCTAGTCATTTCAATATAACCAATCCATCCCCCAGACTAGTGGCTACATTTGTGAGTGGAATAGCCCCATCTCAGCCCTGATAAGGGGCCAGATTTCAAGCTCAGCCCTATTTATGTCCTTCACATACAAAGAAATCACCTTGACCCAAACATGATCAGCTAACAAGGCACCGTTTTCTAAAAGCGTTCAGAAAACGTGTTTTCCTAAAATGCTATCTCCATCAGACACTAAAAAGTAACCATTCCCCATGGTCAAATAAGTGTTTACAGTTTTCAGATAATCAAAGGTAGGGACAGGACTTCTCAAGTCTCTAATACAGTCAAGTGCCGAGCTCACTAAAATGGAAGACAGCATGCATAATATGTCTCAAACTCATTTAACTGTGGGGTTTTGTTAGCTTGTTTGTTTGGAATGCCTAAGACATGTCTACAAGTATCCCATGGAAGACCTGTAAGAAATGTAAGGGCTCACTGTTCAACTGTCCAGGTGAAGACACCTCTGAGTGGGCAATGATGAAGAACTACAGTTCCCCGTGGTTTGCAAAAGAGCTGCTCTATTTCAATATCACCAAGTCTCACCCAGCTGGCTCAAGCCTTCTTCCCTCTCCTTAGTTGAAGTCCCATGGAGTTCACCACTGGTGTTGATTACGAAAGTGACAGCTGATGCTTGGCCAGGAAAGAGCTGTCATAGGCTGAGTTCCCTGTGACCACAGCCACCCAAGTTGCCCTATCTTCCACTCTGGGGGAATCACAGCATTCAATCCTTTATATCATAGCCCCGCCTCAAATGCCCACAATCCAGATCCCAGAGCAACAGCAAAACAGATGGAAGGATTGCTCCTTCCAGGTTGATTTTTATTGCTATTATGGTACCATTCGGTCTCATTCCACATCATTATATTTGATAACTGTCATAAACCTGAAATCACTGCTATTTGATTTCAGCACAAAAGTCATTCCCACCACTGAACCATGCCAGGCTCAATCAACAAACCCTTGTCAGCCTCCCTTCCATACACATGGCAATAACTTGCCTGGTCATTCATTTAGAAAACTCAAGGCAAAGGCAGTAGGCAGGTGCTCAGCTGTCCTCAGACCCCAGGAGAAACACTCTAGCTCTCTCTCGTTGTCTCTTATGTATTTGTTTCTTTTTGGCTACACTGGATCTTCGTTGCTGTGCACGGGCTTTCTCTAGTCACGGCAAGCAGGGGCTACTCATCACTGCGGTGCAGTGGCTTCTCTTATCGCAGACTAGGGGCTATAGAGCAAGCAGGTTTCAGTAGTTGTCGTGTGCAGGCAGTTGCTCCACGACATGTGGGATCTTCCCGGACCAGGGATCGAACCCATGTCTCCTGCACTAGCAGGCAGATTCTTTACCACCGACCCACCAGAGAAGTCCTCTAGCTCTCTTTTTAAGGGAAGATCACAGCAAGGGGACAAGATTCTCTTTAACCTACACTCAAATCTGGGGCTTGGAAGCTCACAAATAAGAAAATGGAAATATTTATAGTGTCTGATCAGGATCCTAGGAAGAAGTGATTTTGATCCTTCGATTCTTTTTTTGCTTGTTTTCAAAAACCGTGAATAGCTCAGTTGCTCGGGGTCTAGTGTGACAGAAGTTGTGGTCTGGGGTTCAATTCCCTGTTAATTCCTAGAGCAAAGCTCCAGTCCCTCAGGCAGGATAAAGTGGAGAGCAGGGAAGGGGGCCTTGTATTTCCACACGGTCAGAATTACTGTTTATTTTTCACTACAGAGAAATTATTAATCTACATTATCATATGTTTGGCTTGTGTTTCTTTCTTTCTTGTCAATTTTTTCTTCTTACAGAAATTCACTTAGGTTGAGATCTGTGGCAACGTGAAGGCACTCCTGCAGGACCCCAACCTGCCCCAGAAACAGCTTCATTTTGCTTTACAAGAGCTTGAGAGAGATGTAGTGAGGCTTTGCCAGCCCTCCTATCTGAACACAAAAGCTAAACACTGGAGGTATCAGCTACGAATACGAACTGTGCAACCAGATGGATCTGGATTTAAATCTGGTTCCCCCAAAAAAATAAATAAATAAATCTGGTTCCCTCTACCTTCTTGCTGCAAGAACTGGGGAGAGTTACAAACCTCCCAGACAATGGTGCCCACATCTCTAAAATGGGGATAATATTTGAAACAACCTCGGAGGCTTATGGGAACAAAATGCTTAGCCCAGCATCTGACACAGAGTAAGTACATCAGAAAAGAAGGTACATAATTTTTCTTTTTTTCCTAAAAGAGTAAGAGCATAAACTCTTGATTCAGACTCTGAGTCCAAATTCTGGTCCAGTCACTTACTGGTTCTGGCCCTGTTGGGTGAATTCTTAAATATCTGTGCCTCACTTTCCTTAACTATAGAAAATGAGAATACACCTGTCACATCATGCTAAGGGAGAATAAATGAATGAACTCATGCAGAGGACTTAGTGCAGTAAATGCTATATAAGGGCCATCTGTTACTCTCTAAATCCATGCCTCCAGCCCAATCAGCCTTGATTGCCACTCTGACAGGAACCCACAAGTCAGGTATCCTGAACACCCCTGTTGTCTTGATGATTTAAGGACACAGCAGGTATCTAACCTGATTAGAGATGCTTAATGAGTGAAATGTGACTTGGAGTCTCTCAGAGTGGAAAGTGAGAGAGTCTGGAGGTCTTGGACTCAGTTTACCTATGTAGTTAGCCACATGGCTGCGTGTCTGATCTGGAAAAGGACACTTACATGTAGTGGAGCCTGTGGGGCTCACCAAAGACCCCTCCCAGGGCGCACACTGCTGACCTGCAGCTTCTAGGCATGGCAGCTGTGGCCATTCACCCCTGACACCCTTGCTGCACACTACCCCCTGGCTGCAGGGAACTGCCTCACCCAGGGTCACAGGCCTTCTCAATGGCTGCCTTTCACTTGGGCACAAAGCCCTAGCCTCTCATCTAAAATACAGCACAAATGTATACATGCAAAACAGAAACAGACTCTCAGATACAGAAAACAAATTTGTGGTTATGCAAGGGGAGAAGAATCCCAGGGACAGGGGAGCCTGGTGGGCTGCCGTCCATGGGGTCGCACAGAGTTGGACATGACTGAAGCGACTTAGCAGCAGCAGCAGCAAGGGGAGAAAGAACTGGGGAGGGGCAATTTAGGGGCATGAAATTAACAGATACAAACTGCAATGCATAAATTAGATAAAGAATAAGAATATACTCTGTGGCACAGGGAATTATAGTCATTATCTGGTAATAACCTGTAATGGAGTATAATCTGCAAAAATACTGAACCACTAGGCTTTATACCTGAAGCCAACATAGAAATGTCAATCAACTATACTTCTATTAAAAAATAAAAGTCCCACCCTTCACCTTACTTTGTGATAACTCTGAATACACATTCAGCCCCAAGGCTCCCCTTAAAGGAAATGGAGGAGCTTCAATGGCAATTCCACTGTAAAATAGCTATTTCTCTAAATAATGAAAGTTCATTGGTTTCTGACCAATAAAAACCACGGACCCTAAATGGCACATGAAGGAAGGGCTCTCACCAACATTTGCCTAAAATTATCTAATTATCACGGGAACTATTTAATCTGCTCTGAGCTCTGAACACCTTTTCCTTCCAAAATGCATTTATCATGAAAAATCTAGTATTAGTGGAGTTTTAACTCAAGAATCCCAGCTGGTTTCTAATGCTTGAATTCAGGGTAATTTATGATACTGTATTTCAAGCTAGACGGTTATATTAGAATACACAAATTCCATGAGACAGAATTTTGTTTAATTGAATTATTAGTGGACAATTCCCTCCACATGAAGGAGTTCCAGAGACAGCGATGCTCCCAACCTTTCCTCCACCCTCGTGGACAAAGGAAATCATAATGCCATGCAGGGTAGCAGAAGCTGTGAAGTTCTGGATGGCTTACACCCTTATAGTATATAATAAGACTCTGAAATGAGAATTCTGACAAGATTATGACACTAGAATCCAATCTAGGCTGTCAGGCTGCATTTCTACTGAGGCTATGACATGACAATACTGGAGATGACAAATTTCTAGGGGTTTCCTTGTCATAAATAGGGAGGTAGAACCCAGTTTAGTACTAACCACTCTGTTTAGTGAGTCTCTCAAGAACCAAAGTCTCATGGGGTTTGTGGAGTAAAGAGCAAGTACAGGAAGCAGGTGAGAAGAAAAAAAACTATTGAAATTACTCTTCAGTTACAATGGAAATTTTTTTGCTTATTAATTGTTCTTGGAGTATAGGTGATTTACAACGTTGTGTTATTTTCTGTTGTACAGCAAAGTGAATCAGTTACATGTTAACATAGATCCACTCTTTTCTTAGATTCTACTCCTATACACACCATTACAGAGTATTAAGTAGAGTTCCCTGTACTGTTCAATAGATTCTTATTAGCTATCTACTTTATATACAGCAGTGTATATATGCCAATCCCAGTCTCCCAATTTAGCCCTCCCCCAGCTTTTCCCCCCACCAGTAATCACAAGTTTGTTTTCTACATCTGTGACTCAATTTCTATTTCACAAATAGGTTCATTTGTATCAATTTTCTAGATTTAACATGTAAGAGATATCATATATTTGTCTTTCTCTGTCTGACTTATTCCACTTAATGTGACAATCTGTAGGTCCGACCATGTTGCTGCAAATCATGTTATTTCATTATTTTTATGGCTGAGTAATATTTCATTGCATATAGTACCACACCTTCATTATCTACTCTCTCATCAACGGACATTTAGGTTGCTTCTACGTCCTGGCTGTTGTTATCAGTGCTGCAATGAACACTGGGGTGCGTGTATCCTTTTGAATTATGGTTTTCTCCGGATAGATGCCCAGGAGTGGGATTGTTGGGCCATATGGTAGTTCTATTTTAAATCCCAAATATTCATGGAGATAAACAGGCTTACTGGCTACACAGGCGTTGTTCTAGGATAATTCCCGTTCTACACAACATACAAATCTCTCTTGCCCTCACTTCTATGGACCCTATACTCACAACCAGAAGCATTTCCCTCTGTTCCTGGTCAGATCACATTTAAGGAAAATCTCCAAACTGCCCCCTGGGAAGATTGTATCAATAGTGTAAGAGGGGTTCATCCAGTGAAAGTATTGGTCTCCAGAAGTCTGTGAAAACAATCCAAGTATTCTGGGAGAAAAATAAACAATAAACCTCAACCTGAAATCAGAGATTCGGTGGCCTGAGAATATGTGGGGGAGACGAAACTTAGTGGGTATTTGTAAGATTTTTCCCTTCCTCATGATGATCCCATGACAACTGGGGGTTTTCTCAGGTGCTTTTGTGTCCCGCTTCCAGTATATCAAACTTGAGTTCTTACAGAATATGTGATTCCCCACTGACATTCAATTCCATCTCCTAAAAGTCCACCCACTCCTCTCCATTCATATGGTCAAGCTTGCAGCGTCTCTCTCCTGGCCTCAGGCAACATCCTGCTAGCTAATACCCTGGCATCCTATCCTGCTCCCTGGCATCTCAGTCTCTATGCAGCCATCTGAAAATGTTACCAGGTCCAAGCTTGCTCTGCTCTCTGAACAAGAGGCCAATGAATATGAAAGAAGAAGTGTTGAGGCAAGGAAGACGACTTTATTCATAAAGCCACTGAAGAAGAAGATTGCAAATGAATGTCTCAAAATAACTTATCTTGTCAGGGCCTGGATGCCAGGTCTTTCTATGGATCAGAGACAGGAGGTGAGGAAACCAAGTAAAAAGCCCATTAATTTTGCAAATACCTCCTAGAACAGCAAGCCTCAGACAGGGGGTATGCGTTAATTTCTTCTTTCCTGCCATCTACTGGTGGACACTGTTCTTTTTTTTTTTTTTTTTTTTTTTTTTTTAGGCTTACTTGTTCAGTCGCGCTGTGGGGAGGGAGGGAAGGATGCTGCAAACAAATAACACTGGCGTGCGCCCGCACTGCCTCAGCCACACTGGGTCTGCCCCCGCTCACGGCGCGTGTAGCCTCCCTGTCCACACTGCTCGGACT
>NW_011494766.1:2307906-2352075 GCF_000754665.1 Bison bison bison | reverse complement strand
AGGAGGTGAGGAAACCAAGTAAAAAGCCCATTAATTTTGCAAATACCTCCTAGAACAGCAAGCCTCAGACAGGGGGTATGCGTTAATTGCTTCTTTCCTGCCATCTACTGGTGGACACTGTTCTTAACAAAGGCATGTTAGCTTAACAATCAGGCAGAGAAGCAGGATTCTCTGAGGCAGGCCATTATGTGTGATTATAATAACAAAAGCAATGGAAAGCAAGTCAAAGAAACATCTCCAACATGGAGTCAGAGTTAACTTCTACCTGCAATAAGAGGGCACATTTACTAAAAGGCTGTGTCCTCAAATAGCTAGGAACTGGCCTGGTAATATCACTATATATTAGAGTTGCTAGGAACTAGTCTCACCTCTAAAAATGAGGCCTGAGTAGACGGGCTGACTATAAGTAATTTCACTCGTTATCAACATCAGACAACATGTGATGCACCAAGACAAAAGCAAGACCTCTCTGTCATCACGCCTGAAAAGACAAAACATAAAAACTGTATGAAGTACAAAAATAGCCAAATCTACCCCATGCTCATTCACACCCTGAATAATGATACTGCTGCTTCTTAAGTAATTATAGCTGCAGCCTTGATCATTTCTTCTCTTATAAGATTAGATTTGTTAAGAATTCCTATCATAGAATGATGCCATTCTAAGACAGCACACAATCCAGAACAAAGTATCACATCCCTGAAACTTCTTCAAAGCACATAACACAGCCCCAGGTCTCTAAGTCACAGGTCCCCAACTTCCAGTATCTAATGCCTGATGATCTGATGTGGGGCTGATGTAATAATAATAAAGTGAAGTCACTCAGTCGTGTCCGACTCTTTGCGACCCCATGGACTGTAGGCTACCAGGCTCCTCTGTCCATGGGATTTTCCAGGCAAGAAAATACTGGAAAGGGTTTGCCAGTATTGGAAAGGGTTGCCATTTCCTTCTCCAAAGATCTTCCCAACCCAGGGATTGAACCTGGGTCTCCCGCATTGTAGGCAGATATTTTACCGTCTGAGCCACCAAGTGTGCAATAAATGTAATGCATTTGAATCATCCGAAAACAGTCCCCCTCTACCCCAGTCCGTGGAAAAACTGTCTTCCGTGAAACTAGTCCCTGGTGCCAAAAAGGTTGCAGACTTCTGGTCTATGTCCTTTCTAACCCCTTCTTATAGATCCATCTCTGCTCCTGTTGCCATGACCATTGAACCAGTTTCTGGAACCACAGGTGTGCTCTAGTGGTCTCTGGCTGTAGAACACTGACCACTGCTTAGCTCAAAAAACACAGAGCTCTTCAACCAGACCACTTGGGTTCAAATCCCATTTCTGCCACTTACTCTGCAGCACTTACTTCCCAGGCCAAGTGACACAACTTTGCTGTGACCTGATATGCCTGTTCATAACACAGGGACCATCTAATCGTGTTATTTCTTTCCATTTTTCTGAGAATTAGTAATACATGTAAAGTACATGGAATACATTATAATACACAGTTGTATCATTTCAACAGGGATGGTCTTTACTACTTGAGTAGGCAAGTAGACAGTTGCAGCTTTTTAAACACATGGAATGCTTGCCCAGAGAAGTAAAGTATTTTTCACTTGGAAAAAAAAAATGGCATCATCCTGTATCACCCATGGATGCTAAGACACCCATAAACATACACACACACCACAGCCATCAAATACACCATGAATCCTGTTGGCCCCCTGAACCTGTGGACAGTCAGCTAAACTTGCAGCACTGGTGATATCACTTAGATATGCTACAACAAACCCTTGGAATGACTGCACTCTCTCCTGCCTGAATAATGCTATCAACTTATACAGATCATTTCAATCTTAACAATCAGAATGCCACCAAGAAAGAAATTTAACAAGATCCTGTTTAGCATCTCTCTGATTACACTAGTGAAGACATCAAAATACCTTAAACAGGGACTTTTTTAGAAGGTGGTCATGAGAACAGAAATTAGATTGGAAGAAACTTTGATAATCACCTCCAAAATGCAGCTTAAGAAGCAATCACCAAAGATTTTCAAAATCTCAGCGGTGACTGAAGCCACTGTCACATAAGAAATCAGGAAATAGGTCCAGAAAGAGAGGTCGTTTCTTCATCCCCAACTGGGAATGTAGTAAAAATACTACTCAATAGATCGCAACCTTTCCTATCACACCACATGTATTCGCTACACCTTACTTCAACATAAATCTAATGAATTTCAGTATGTGGGCTAATGGAGAGTATATTCCATTTCTACAAACATGGTAGACTCTCCCACCAAAAATAAAACATGGCAAGTACTTTTAAATCCTCATAAATTCAACAATGATGTAGCAAGAAAATAAAGAACACTGAAGCCAAAACTAAGTGAATAGAGGAACAACACTGAAGCCAGCTTTCAACTTTAGGACAACAGCTACATCTGTTGAAATGAACCACTGGTTTTCTTGTTCATACCAGGCTCAAAAGAGCAAAAGACCAAATTAAGGGACATCCACCCCATCAAGCCAAGAATGCAAAGAACTGAATTTTTTGAAAATGGATAAATTAGGGGGGAAAAAATGTGCTTTATATCAGGGGACTGCAAGAAAAGTTGCCTTGCTAGAATTTTGACAGTGTGACAAATTCCCAGAATTTGTAACCCACAAGCTAGCATTCATGTAAGCTCACAGTCTATATTCACACTCCATGGGTGACTCATCAAACCTCACACTAACAATTTAGTTTAAATTGACTCCCTTCTGGTAGCACCCCAAGCACTTAGCAGAAGCAACTCAAATTTGTTCTTGGGATAATCCACCCTCATCCCAGGATCTGAGGAATCCTCAGTGATAATATTCCAGGAAATTTCTTCTCATAATAGGGATTCATACAAAACTTTAATGACAGAGACCAGGTCAGTGATTACAAGAGGCCAGAGGTAAATAACTTATTCAGAGTCTCTTAGGACAAAGATCCATCTACTCTCAGAGCTACTGGCTGCTCTCCATTGCTTCATGGGGTAATGAGATCCCTGTCAGTGCTGCTAAGTCACTTCAGTCGTGTCCGACTCTGTGCGACCCCAGAGACGGCAGCCCACCAGGCTCCCCCATCCCTGGGATTTTCCAGGCAAAAATACTGGAGTGGGTTGCCATTTCCTTCTCCAATGCATGAAAGTGAAAAGTGAAAGTGAAGTCGTGTCTGACTCTTATCGACCCCATGGATTTCAGCCCACCAGGCTCCTCTGTCCATGGGATTTTCCAGGCAAGAGTACTGGAGTGGGGTGCCATTGCCTTCCCCATCCCTGTCATTAGAGGTAATTAAAACTCCAGCTAGGTAATAAAATATCAGAGATGTTACAGAATGAATTCATGCTTTGGAGTTTGAAATAAATAGTTCCTCCACTTTTTTGATTGATGACTCATAGAAAAAGTGACTCAAGAAATAAGTGCTTTAAAAATTTTTGTGCCATCAGCAAATATGTATCAGTATACCAACTTTATGAAAATTGTGGAGGTAAGTTCAGTTAGGAAGACAGAAAAATGTAAGACCTGTTCCTCACTCTTTAAAAATTTATAAGATTACCAGGAAGAGGAGTCATTAAAACTTGAAAAGTTAAATAGCATGAAACAGTTGAGTTGTTACATACAGCAATGATATGAAATAGACCATGAATAAGAGCATGTCTGGCCTTCCCAGGTGGCTCAATGGTAAAGAATCTGCCTGCCAATGCAGGAGATGTGGGCTTGATCCCTGGGCTGGGAAGATCCCCTGGAGGAAAAAAATAGCAACTCACTCCAGTTTTCTTGCCTCGGAAAACCCATGGACAGAGGAGACTGGTGGGCTACAGTCCACAGGGTTGCAAAGAATCAGACATGAACAAGCAAATGAGCACTACCAAGAGCATGTTCAATTTCCAAATTTGATGTACTGACCCTGAGGAGATGGAAAGGAGAAGAGTTCACTTGGTATTTCCACACATCCCCCCAGGCCCCACCTCTATCCTGTCTCTATCTTTCAAGTCCATCACATGGACTGAGGATACATCATGAATCTATGTAGATATATCAACAGACCCTTTCGTTTCAGATTCAGTCAATGGGAAGTAAAAGTGAAGTGAGGGTGTTTAATACTCTGGTGCCCATCTTGTGCATTCATGCAAGCTCCCAGCGTTCATCTCTCTAGAACCCGCTCAAAGGTCTGGCCACTCCTCTGTTTTTTTCCTTCAGTCTAGAGACAGTAATGGTTCTCAGCTCTCACTAGTCTCAGGGAATTTTGCCATCTCTTCTTGGTTTTCCTTAAGCTTGATCCCAACTTTGTAAATCATCCATTTATTAAATGATCTTCAAATAACTCAATTTAAGTTTGTCTTTTGGTGGAATCCTGACTGACCTGGTGGAGAAAGAAGGATTTACTTGGTTATCGGGATCAGGGAAAACTTTATAGATTGGAGCAGAGTCTTGAAGTATGAGTAGTTCAACATTATCCTGTTTACAGGGCTTCTCCAAGAGTTCGTGATTATATTAGACACAGACAAGGAGTCAAAATCAAAACAAGAGACAATGAAGAAGCACACAGCCTACTGAGGATATAGTGAGCCAAGATGATTTCAGGGAGAAGGGTGTGTGTGTGTGTGTGTGTGTGTGTGCACATGAGGCAAAAGAAAGGAGAAAGACATCCAAAGAGTATTTACTGAGCTCATACTATAAGCACTGTGCTAGTTACTCCGGAAGCAATGATGGTCAAAACACACTGTCTGTATCTTCCTCAAGTGTATTAGTCACCTATTGCTGTTTAACAAATTATCCAAAGACTCAGCAGCTTAAAACAACAGTCAACTTTTTGCTCATTCTTCCACTCCTTTGGGGGTCAATTATTTCAGATTGCTTTAGCTAGGAAGTTCTTGTTTGGGTTTCTCATGAGTTTCCAGTCAAGATGTCAGCTATGGCTACAGGCATCAGAAGGTTAGTTTGAAACTAGAAGATTTGATTCCAGAGTGGCTCATTAACATAGCAGAAAAGTTTACTCTGGATGTTGTCAGGAGGTCCTGTAACAGAGACTTCTCTCTGATGCTGCTTGAATGTCCTCATGACATGGCACCTGGATTCCCCCAGAGCCAGTGATCCGCAAAAAAGCAAGGTTGAAGCCATCATGTAGCCCCAGAAGCCACCATCTGTCATTTCCACAGTACCCTACTGGCCACAGAGGTTAGCCATAGTCCTGGTGGGAGAGGAATATATACAGACAGGGCTGCAAGAAAGGAAGTATCACTGGGAGTCCTCCTGGAGATTGGTTATGACACAGCTTATAGCTTCTACAATTAATAACAATCATATACACCAAAGGAATAATTATAACCTGTAGTGAGTACTACAAAGGACACTTACAGAACCATTAGGTCATCTAAGGAAAGGATCTGATTGAATTTGGCAACAGAAATGAGAAATGACTTATAACGCCAGTCACACAGGGTGAGTTAAGAGCATTTGACCAGGAACACTTGGTGCTGGTCAAGTCTAGTTCTTATATACTAATTGTGTCTCCACCTGGAATCTTTATTTGTTACATTTCCAGTGGCAAGGAGCAGGGCAATCTTCAGAAACCTCTTTTTCCCCCAGATTCCAGCATTCTACTTCCACTTTGTATTCTTTGTCTCTCCCTACTCTCAAACTACTCCCATCTTTCCTCTAGCTAACAGGTACAGTTTCTCTCATTTCCTAATTTCCTCACAGCCATCCTAGTAAAACTGAGAAATAATCCATACACGTGGGATATATGTAGCATTTCAATCTCCCCACCTGGAAAAATGAAAAACAGAGAATAACAACTAGATATCACACTAGATAGTATTGAAAATGCTAAGAACCAGACACCTGCCTCTCTCGGTTAAGTCAGATAATAGAACTGACCTCTGGCTGCAGAAACACCCAGAAGGGGACTCTGCCAGGCACGTAGCTGCTAATGTTTCAGTCTCATAGTGAAGAAGCCTCTTAAACAAAATGGCAAGGCAGAAGTACAAGTCCTAGTGATGCTGACCAAGGATCTTCTCTACCTCTTTCCTTCCTCAAGAAAATAAGAGAGGAAGCACAGTCCAATGAGTTCTATAGCTCTCCAGATCAGAAATTCTCCCTGGGAGTGAGAGAGGCTTCTAAGGATGAGCCCATCAGAATCTGGAGGCAGAGTGTCTGGAACAGCTCAAGTGACTGAATCACATTCAGCAGGACTTCCCTGGTGGCTCAGCTGGTAAAGAATCCGCCTGCAATGTGGGAGACCTGGGTTCAATCCCTGGGTTGGGAAGATCCCCTGGAGAAGGGAAAGGCTACTCACTCCAGTATTCTGGCCTGGAGAATTCCATGGACTGTATAGTCCATGGGGTTGCAAAGAGTCGGACACGACTGCGTGACTTTCACTTTCACTTTATACCATTAGGTTTCTCTTATGACTCAGACAGTCAAGAATCTTCCTGCAATGCAGGAGAGGTGGGTTTGATCCCTGGGTCAGGAAGATCCCCTGGAGAAGGGAATGGCAACTCATTCCAGTATTCTTGCCTGGAGAATCCCATGGACAGAGGAGCCTTGCAGGCTACAGTCCATGGGGTCGCAAAGAGTTGGACATGGCTGAACAACTAACACTTTCACTGTTTTTCAAGGACCATTAGAACCTACGCTCTTGCACTATGGCTCTCAGGGTCTCATGCATCAGAATTACCAGCAAAGCTTCTCAAGGGACTTCCCTGGTGGTGGTCCAGTGGCTAAGACTCAGCTGCCAATGCAGGGGACCTGGGTTCCATCCCTGGTCAGGAAGTAAATTCCACATGCTGCAACTCTGAGGTTACATGCTGTAACTCAAGATCCTGCATGCTGCAACGGAGATCAAAGATCCTACGTGCCATAACTAAGACCACGAGCAGACAAGTAAATATATAAACACTTTAAAAAAAAAAAAAAACAACTTCTCAAAACCCATATTTGAGCCCAAACCCAAGTTTCTGATGCAGGGAGTCTGGAGTGGAGTGTGAAAATATGCATCTCTAACAAGTTCCAGTGATCTGATCTGAGGACCACACTCTTGAGAAGCACAGCTATATGTCTGGTTATCAACATAGGCTGCACAGTGGAAGCACCAAGGGACTTTCAGAGTACAAATGGACTCTTTTTACCCCCAGATATTCTGATACCATTGGTGTGAGGTGTAGCCTAGATGCTGGGATTTTTCAAAGCCACCTCAGGTGATGTTCCTACGCTGCAGATGGGAGACCCCCTGGTGCTGACCCATCCCTAATGCCATCAGACTGTCTGCTGGGGAACCTGCTCAGTGCTACCTGGTACAGAAAGTGCTCCCGGGAAACAGCGGGCGCGCGCTCAGGCTTCACCCTGCACTCTGATATCTCTGGATTTCAGGGGCACTGCCTCGGGCTCTGGCACTAGACACTTTTTCCCATTTCATAAGATCAGCTCGTCTTTCATCATTTCCTATCTTCTTCTTCCCTCCTAAGGTTTCATTTGAATTGGGTCTCTAGGCGAAAAGAAATATTTGAAAAGCACTAACATAAGAGACAGGGCACTAAACTGAAGATCAGCAGGACTTGCTTCCAGCTCTGTCATCATTTAACCTCGCTGAGCAGCAGCTTTTCGTGTGATCTCCAAAAAAACAGCGAACGTTTGTTACCGTCATTTGTGGTGAAAAACACTAGCTTGCAGTCATATCAATAGTTGGCATTGTGCTTCACTGATCATCACTAAAACCTATAAGTTAAATGATTCGAGTTCCTAGTTTATAGATGGCAGAATTATCCAAATTCTGATTCCTGACATCATTATGCCACCTTTAATGTCTTCTCTTTCATGACGGATATTAATTTTTTATATAAGGGGAACAATTTTTACAGGCTCCATCCCTCTCTAAGAATCTAGGACTAATCCCATTGGGGGCAAATTAAGTAGTATATTTATTTTTTTATTTATTTTGACGTGTGGGATCTTGTTTCCTGACCAGGAATCAGACACAGGCCCCCTGCATTGGTAGCGTGGAGTCCCA
Organism: Bison bison bison; assembly: GCF_000754665.1. Classification (NCBI taxonomy): domain Eukaryota; kingdom Metazoa; phylum Chordata; class Mammalia; order Artiodactyla; family Bovidae; genus Bison; species Bison bison. The sequence continues at coordinate 2,344,053 of NW_011494766.1, read as the reverse complement.
GCTACTCGACCAACACGGAAGTCCTTAGGGAAGTCCCTAGGGGTGATTTAAAGGCAGTGGTTCTCAGACTGTGGTCCCCAGACCAGAAACATTTCATCACGTGGGAACTTGTTAGAAATACAAGCTCTCAGTCCCTACCCCAGACTTACTGAATCAGAAAATCTGCAACAGGGACCCCGGCAACTTGTGCTTCAACAGACCACCAGAGTGATACTTCTGTAGCGTCAAATCTGAGAGCTACTGGTTAAGGATCTCTAAGGCCGTGTTCAGGAGCTCTGTCACTGAGTAAACTTGGGGGTGCGACTAACAATGCTGAAGCAGTCTCATGAAAAAAAGGAAAAATCAAAGTGTTCGTTGCTCAGGTGTGTCCAACTCTTTGTGACCCCACGGACCATAGCCCGCCAGGCTCTTCTGTACACAGGATTCTCCAGGCGAGAATACTGGAGTGGGTTGCCATTCCCTTCTCCAGGGGATCTTGCCAACCCAGGAATCGAACCCGGGTTTCCTGCATTAAAAGCAGATTCTTTACTGTCTGAGCCACCAGGGAAAAAGGCTCATATAGGACTACAAAAACCAATTGTTAAATTTTTAGGAACTTTACAAGACAAGAATATTTATACCATGGAAAATCGCACATAATATAAATCAAAGCGCCCCACCTCTGCTCCCTCCCCTTGCCAGACAGCTAGTTTACCAGCACGCAACTACCAGAAAACGCTGATCATGGATCTCAGTTCTCAAAAGTGGGCTGTGACCATATTTCTGCAGATAAGATTATACCTTAAGAGGAATGAGTCCTGCCTTGATTATGCCAGTGGCCCTCACCTGCTCCATGCATGGAAAATGGAGAATGCACAGCCTACTTTGCTTCAAAATGTCACTAGCTTGCCAAGGTTTGCAGAGCAGAGCACAAAAGCCCTGCGTGGTCTGCTTCTCACATCTGCTCCAGTCTCATCTCTAATCACCCGCCACTGCCTATCCTGTCTACACTGGGTTCCAATCCTACTATAAATTATCTCCCACTCCCTTCTTCATTGTGCCATGTCCACCTCTGGACCACTGTGCATTCCATTCCCTCAGCCTGGAAATCCCTCCCTTTCTGTCCCACTCATCCTCTAGGTCTGAACTTGGGTACAATCTCCTCTAGGAAGCTGCCTTCCTACCTCCCAACTCCCTCTCAGCATTTCCTGTGCCCATTCTTTGCCATCCAGCCAAGACTGGGTAATGACATGCCCTTCCTCTGGTCTCCCAGGGCACTTGTAATGAATGCCCTTACCAAAGTACGGACCATCTGTATAGCCAGTCATTGTCTGGCTGCCTGCCTGTCTCTGTAACTAGAGTGTAAGCTTCTTGAAGGCATAGTTATGTTTTAGTCATTACAGTATCACCAGTATCTAGTACAAGGGCTGGTGCCAAGTAGGTATTCAACAATTGTTTATTTGAATTCATGACTATCACCCCTGGTTCTGTGAGCTATATGCCTGAATGTCTGCATATTGACACTTCCTAGATTTCCCAAAGCCACACTTCCTGATCTTCCCTTCACCATCTTAGGTTTTCTTACATGAGCTCCTTCCTTGGACAAATCACCAATTAATCACTGCCATCCCCAACTGTATTCAGCCTGCCTAGAGATTTATTTTACCCCTAAGTTTACAGCTGGATAAGTATTTCGCCTGTCACACAAATCCTTTACCTCAGTCTGATGTTGATATGCAGTAATTTACCTATGTCTATCCCCAAATCAAGCTGTCTTTAAGATCTAACACTCTATGATGCATGCACACCAGATTATCCACCAGTTCACCTCCTACTCAGATTCCCAGCAGAATCATACACTTTTATTTACCAAGGACACATACTAGGAGGAACATAGTAGCCCTATTCCTAGTTGTCTAAAACCGGACACAGTTCAAAGGTCCATCAAGAGCAGGATCACAAACTGAGGCATATTCCTACAATGGAATACTACACACAGCGGTGAGACAAAGACAACTGTCTACAACAAAATGAATGAATCACACAAACATGATGCAGAGTGAAAGAAGCCAGACAAAAAAGCCATTTAAGACAGTTCGTCGATGACATTTCAAAAACAGATGAGACTAACCCATGGCATTAGAACTCAGGACAGCAAGGAGTGAATGACTAGAGGGTGTACATGGGTCCTTTTGAGATGCTGATAATATACTGTTTCTTGATTTAGGGGCTGGCTATGCTGTTTCTGGAAAGTGTATTGTAATTCAGTTGATAATTCACTGAAAACATGTTTGTTTATTGGTATGTACATTATTCTTCAATGAGAAGTTTTCATTTAAAAAGTTAAAATGTCTAAGGCATGGTGATGACTGCAGCATGGGAGACAAAAATCATCAGGCATGAATTCTCTGGTCTTTAGATGGTTAGGAAAGAATTCAGACACATACATCTAGAAACAAAACTACCCATGTAAACCACTAGTTTAAGCCTCCAAAACTAGCTAGTGTAATAAACCAGAGCTCAGCATGGTGTGCTGGAGCTGGCTTATATAAGCCAACTATACAGCTCTCTTCCCAAGCTCATATTCAGTGACAGCCAATCGGTAGCTTGAAATTAACCATGGCGGGAATATCTATACCATAGAAACTGGCAAATGCTACATGTCAGGGCTTTTACCTAGAATGTTGGTTGTTAAACATTTACTAGCATGCCACTAGCTACAGAAACCTCAAATATTACTGGAATTGGCATGAGCACCAACGTCTCAGCCTGTCTCAGCCCCACCATAACCCAGAGGCACAGTGATAAATAATCTGCCTGACGATGCAGGAGACGCAGGAGACTCAGGTTTGATCCCTGGATTGGGAAGATCCCCTGGAGAAGGAAATGGCAACCCACTCCAGCATTCTTGCCTAGAAAACTGCCTGGACAGAGGAGCCTGGCGGGCTACAGTCTGTCAGACACGCCTGAGGACAACACAACCAACAACTCAGTGGCAAAGAAATGCAAAAGGAAAAAAAAAAAAAAAGGTCTAAAACGAATCTTTCACAAATTAAAAATAAAACTACCCATAAACGCTAGCTCTGGGATGCATCGCCCTACTGCCCTCTAGCGGTAGTTAAACTCTTGCACGCTTTTCCGGAAAGAAGATTCAATTCAATCACACCAGGCATAGCACAGAGCCCTTGGTTTACTTTATGATGCCTAGAGCTGAGTATCATTGATTCTGCAAATTTTGGAAATTATAGAGGTATAGAATTGATAGGCCATATTAATATACAAAGTATCAACATTTCTCTTGCCGGGGGGAACAAAGTATCATCCAGAGAATAAAGAAGTCCACCTATCATACTGTGGGTACAAGCCATCCTCGGCAATCTAGTCTAACCCAGGATGCTGTTTACAAATTCACAAGAAAGCTCGTGGAATCTCAGAAATCCTACAACCTTGTAAATAATGCATTTTGTTCTGTGAGAATCATATAGTAAATAATACATCTGACACAGAGAATCTGAAATCCAGAACAAAGAATGAGACGGGGTGGGGCGGGGGGTGCAGAATTACAGGTGATCTGAACCACACACTCAAAGCAATGCAATATTACTGACATTAACATTGCCTGAGTACATAGTGTGTTTCTGAAAATAAAGAAGTAGAAGAAAAAAAGGGGGGAAGTAACAGCTTTCATTTCTTAGAATTAAAACAGAAACAGTCTCTATGTTAGAATTTTGCAAAAATAATAATAATGCAAAGGAAAGCATTGTCAGAATGTATTTAATCCCTTAGATGTAAGGAACATTAATTTGCTGATCATCATGGTGCCTAGAAGAGTTTGGGAAACAAACTACAGCCAGCATATGGGGGAAGAACAGAGGAAAGTCAGAGTGGCCTCTAAGCACGAACAACTAGCCCCAGCTCTCCAAATCTTCCTGCATTTGGAGTATTCTAAGCACTTTCATCCAAGCCCCAGGGCTCAGCTCAAAACACAATCTGGTGTTCTTTTCACCATTCTAGGTCACTGAATTTTAGAAGATATTGCATCATTTTTTTTTTAACTGACAAGAAACCAAACCAGGAAGAATAGAACAATATTGCTATAGTTTCTGAAGCATTTGCAGTCTGCCTTTTTAGGTGGCTGACTGGGTATGATGGGTGATAGTAGATATCCTTTTGGCAGCCCAGAAGCCCTCACTTGATTTTTTTTGCCTATGACCAGGCTCCTGGCCACCAAAGGGGCCTGTGACTCAAGTCTGACCAATCACAGCACCCCGATATCCTCAATAAAATGAGTGATCACAAGGAACCCTGCTCAGTGTTCTGTGGCAGCCTGTCTGGGTGAGGAGATTGGGCAGAATGGATACATGTATATGTATTAGCTCAGTCCCTTTGCTGTTTACCTGAAACTATCACAACACTGTTAATTGGCCATGCGTGTATCTGTGCTCAGTCACTCAGTCGTGTCTGACTCTCTTTGCGACCCCATTGACCATAGCCCAGCAGGCTCCTCTGTCTAAGGGATTTTCCAGACAAGAATACTGGAGTGGGTTGCCACTTCCTCCTCGAGGGATCTTCCAGACCCAGGGATCAAACTCATGTCTCCTGCACTGGTAGGCGATTCTTTACCACTGCACCACCTAGGAAGCCCTATATCCCAGTAAAAAATAAAAAGTTAAAGAGAAAAAATCTGGTTCTCTCTAGCCCTAGGTTTTTCAGTTACCAAGCAAGCAACAGAGAAAGGACTGTAGTTAGATTCTCAGTGTCTAGAGCATGTGGCCTGAGGTCTTCCCCAATGACTTTAAACGCAGCCTTTCCACAAAATACTTGAAAGCCAGCTCTCCCTCCCGCAAAGATAGCCTTCACAGATACAGAACATTCTTCTCAAACTTGACAAGGAAGGTAAATAAAATGGCTTTGCATATGACCTTGGGTACATCTTCAGCCTCTGTATTCAATGAGAGTAATATTGTGATTCATATGAATTGAAACTTATTGCTATGACCTAGCTATGCCATGGACAATACAGTTGCCTGCAAATTTGTAAGGCATTCCTGCCGTACAGGTTCAGCCCCAACATCTTTAAGGAATAGATATATCAACATGGCAGCCCAAATTACAATAAAAGTCACAAAAGAAGTCATCAAAAAAAAAGATGATGGGGTCTTGCTGTGCTTTCAAACTTCCAAATCCTTGATATGACCAGTTCAGAAAAATGAGACTGAGTTTGTGCTAACTTGAATATTAAATTGAGGTGATATTTTGGTCCCTCAATCATGAATACTTTACCTCCCCCACACGATCTATGCAGATTTTGCTAGAAAAAATGAGAATACTCAATACTCTGTGAATCAAGCCCACAGAGCTTTTAATACTGCAAAGTATCTGTCTGCCATAGAAATCTTTGCTATTTATGAATTCACACTCTAGTGTGACACCATGGTTTTGAGAAATAGAATGGGGAAACAGATGAGAAGGTGTTAGAGATATTAATGAGTGCTATGAATTCTCTTGCATTTCTCAACCTTTATTTTGGAGGAGAGGCAATAAGGCTTCCAATTTTATCCTGGGTTTAAATGCTCTGCATCTCTAGGTGTCCTAACGGCTTCGTGAATGACTATTAAAATTACTATAGGACCAGACTTTCAGGTGGATAATGTTACCAAGGAAACTGCCTACCTACCATCCCCGTATGTCTGTTTCAGATACAGCAGACAATTCAGCCTGCATGCCTTTTTTTCCCCACAACAAAACAAAGCTGGGAAATTGTTCTTAAAAAGTTTTACATTTGCGAAGTCCTATAGAAAAGATAGGAACTTTATAATCCATACCCAACGGCATATCCACCCTGCCGGGTAATTTTTTTCCAGAATCCTATAAAGGAGCTTACATCAATAGAGCAGGAGAGAAGAAGAAACAGGAACAGCCACGGCTGGGGACTTCTAAGAGACCCAAATCCACTGTGACCTGGAAGTTGCACAGCCTGCTTCCTACCTGGATTTTTAACTTGTCCACTCAACAAAATGGAATTAAAAGCAATCCTTCTACAGCTGTAAAAATGACAGCAAGTTCTGTTCTTTCTCGTCACTTAACAATAAATTTAATATGGAATAAGCTTCTTCTTGGTGCTCTTTTCACAGAGGCTTTCAAATAAACTGGAGACACCAGTAGATGAATCTGGCATTTTAAACTTCGAAGCTCACTTGCATCATTCAGGTGGATTTTTTTCACTTGTCCTCTCTGGATGATGGAAATCTGTTTCAATCATTTTCTATCACATATGTCAACTCCTCTTACTTAATTTGGGAGAGCTGTGTAGTAGTTAAAAATAATTCTAAGACTCCTCGGGATAAGTCCCAACTCTGGCACTTTTAAACTGTAGATTTAGACATTTATCTCTTCTTACTCTCACTCCTCTCATCTACAAAATTAGGTTCTCTACCACAGTACCATAATTTTGTTTGGGGTTCATATGACACTATGCAAATATTTATATGTGATCACTTAAATGTAAACATTTTTTAAACTGAAGTATATCCAATTTACAGTGGTATGTTAGTTTCAGGTGTACAGCAAAGTGATTCCGTTATAAAAAGTGAATATACATATATATTATTTTTCAGTTTCTCATCCATTATAGGTTATTATAAGATACTGAATATAGTCCCCTGTGCTTTACAGTAGCTCCTTGCTGGTCTTTTTTATATACACAAGTGTGTACCTGTTAACCCCAAGCTCCTACTTTATCCCCCCCTTTCCCCTTTGGTAACCACAAATTTGTTTTCTACATCTGTGAGTCCATTTCTGTTTTGCAAATATATTCATTTGTATCACTTTTTAAATTCCATATGTAAGTGATTTCATGATACTTGTCTTTCTCCATCTGACTTCATTCACTTAGAATCATCCTCTCCAGGTCCATCCATATTGCTGGCAATAGCATTATTTCATTTTTATGGCTGAGTAATATTCCCTTGTATATATGTATACCACTTCTTCTTTATCCACTCATCTGCTGGTGGACATTTAGGGGGTCTTCCAGACTACAGGATTACATGTGACAGTGTGTGGAGACATTTGTGATGGTTAAGGCTGGGGTGATGCTATTGGCAGCAAGCAGGGGAAGCCAGGGATGCAGCTAAGCATCCTACATCACAGACAGGAACCTGCCACCTGACAAAGAGATATCTAGGCCAAAATGCCAACACCATTGAGCTTAAGATACTCAGTTGAGGGCTTCCCGGGTGGTCCAGTGGTTAAGAATCCACCTCACAATGCAGGGGACACGAGTTCAATCCCTGGTCCAGGAAGATTCCACATGTCATGGAGTAACTAAGTTTGAGCACCACACAACTACTGAGCCCCCATGCCCAAATTACTGATGCCCGTGCACCCTAGAGCCCGGGCACTGCAACAAAGAGCAAGCCCTACTTGCTGCAACTAGAGAAAGCCCTCGTGTAGCAACAAAGACCCAGTGCAGCCAAAAATAAACTTTAAAAAAATGTTAAAAATAAATAATAGGCTTTATTTAAAAAAAGAAAGAAAGAAACTCAGTGGAGAAGGAATTAAAGAGACAGGGAAATAGATTGACAGTATTTTTTTTTTAAGTAATGATACATCTTTATCTGGATTACGATGAGAGTCCTGAAGAGGATACCTACTCTAAGCCTGGGTGAGGATCTGAGAAATCTTCCTCTTGTTACTATTCTCATGAGGGAGTCTGTCCAGCCTTATATGTGCCACTGATTTCCATATATTCAACTCTCTACCTATCCACTCATCCTGCCACACATCTACTTAATCTAGCTTTAGCCAAGCTTCCAAGTGAGCGCTTGTCATTAAAGATAAGAAACTCAAACCAGGGCTCTGTAATAACCTAGAGGGGTGGGATGGGGAGGGAGGAGGGAGAGAGGTTCAAGAGGGAGGGGACATGTGTACACCTATGGCTGATTCATGTTGATGTTTGGCAGAAACCATCACAATACCATAAAGCAATTACCCTTCAATTAAAAATAACAATAATAAACTCGCCCTAGCTGCAATTCACAAAAAGGGTCACTCACATCCAGATGCTATTGGCTGAAGACAGAAATACAAGCAGCAAACTAGCATCAATATTTTACTCTGTTGGGTAACCTTAGGGAAGTCACCGTACTTCTCGTGTCTCTGTTTCTTTGTCTGCACTCTCTGCATCATAACTCCTGTCACATTCTGAGATGCAGCCTGGAAAAGCAGTTGCGAGCGTGGATCCTGGAACCACCATACTGGGTCAAACCCCAGCTCTGTTCTAGCTGTGCAGCCTACACCCCATTATTAAGCTTCTCTGAACCTTTGTCTCTTCATCTGAGAAATACGGCTGAGACAACAGCACCTGCCTCGTGCAGTCATGAGGATTACATAAAGCACTTAGATTATGCTTGGAATGTAGGTTATCATTATTATTTTGGTCATCATCACCATCTCAGATATATAGGGAGAACAATATGAAATTAAGGAGACCTTGTACAAAACAGAGTAAGTTTTTTTTTTATTATTAGCTATTTGCCACCTAAATGGTAAGGTATCCAATTTTAAATACATGTGAGTGTTTTTTAACCTAAACTGGAGTCAAACATATGTTCGCTAATTATTCTCTTTGATGTTTATAGAAAGCTAGCTCATATGTCAATATTATTTTAAAAGTACAGCTCCTTCTGTTCATTGTAAATCGGGGAAAGAGGGAAATGAAAAGCAGCCATTAAAATGCCTAAGTGCCCAAACACTAAAGTGGTATTTGTGCAGAAAGGTTTGAAGGAATAAAAGTGATTTCACAATCTTGTCTTAACTGGTTCAGTATTGGATTCTTCCAGTTGTTTTAATGGCTCCTTGCTGGCAAGAACAGAAAATTCAAACGCCTTGGTCCAGCATTCTGCCGCCTGGCCCAAGAGACATGCGGTACAATGTATCACTCACCTGCACTCATCTGAAACAGTTTCCTGACAAACTCTAAACATACCATTCACCCTCCCTCTGCTACTGCTGCTGAACCAACCAATGCACCCGAATCTCTCCCCTCCTAAACTTAATCAACCCTCCTGTCAAATGCCCCCTTCGACACGAAGACTTCTCAGAGGAACTCATCTCCTCTTTCCCAAACCCAATAGCATCTTTTCTTCCTTTGAATTCCCAGCATGTTCAACTTACACCTGGCAGGTGCCTCAAAACCAGTGACCCTACCAACGCAGCACAGGGTATGGGGGGCAGAGGTTTCCAAGTGAGCTGGAAAAACGATTCTTGCAATTCCCACACTAATCAAACATGCGGAATTCAGAAGAGTAAGAAATCAATTCTGAATTCGTAATCTGGGGCTTGCGAGACAAAGCAATTCCCTCTGGTTTAATCAATGGCTGAATCGCACTATTCGCTTCAGGAAATAAGCACACAAATCCTACCCTCTCAAAAGGAGGAAGTAAGCTTTTGCTAGTAGCTTTAGACTCAAGGGTTCATAGAATCAGCAGGCTTAGAAAATCAACATGCATACATGCTTAATCATTCAGTCATGTCCAACTCTTTGCAACACCATGGATTGTGGCCTGCCAGGCTACTCTGTCCATGGGATTTCCCAAGCAAGAACACTGGAGTGGGTTGCTATTTCCTTTTTCAGAGTATCTTCCAGACCCAGGAATCAAACTCGAATTTCCTGCATTACAGGGGGATTCTTTACCACTGTACCATCTAGGAAGCCAGAAGGTCATCAAGTTCTTTCCAGTATTTATATTTATCAGTATTTGCAGACCAGGGGGCTTCCTGACACTAGAAAGGTAAAATGTTAGTCCCCTCCCCATTTCTATTTTTTACTGGACCTTTCCACATCTGTATCATCACCTGTTCTGTCTCTATTCCTCCCATTACTTCACTTAAAGATGAGTTGCTCTGAAAGATCACTGGTAATGCTCATAAAATATAGTTCTGTTACTTTTCTTTTCTTTCAAAGGAGCATGATAATTGCAAACTGCAACAAACGGAGCTGAAAATAACTCCCCAGGCAGTTGTGCATTAGGAATTAGATTAAAATGAGCCCAATTTATTTTTAAATGACCTGGTAATTTGTAGGAAAGATTTAAGCTGCTTAAATTTTCATCAGTAGAAAACTGGGAGGCTTGTGAAAACCAACCATTTGCTGGTCACTGGGGTAAGAGAATGGACCTTTTCCCCAGAAGCCAGAGAGGTAGCGTTGATGAACGGTTTCCAGACTTATGTTCAAATAGCAACAGGAAAGAAGAAAAACCTGATTTGACATGCATCTAATCTGCTTTAAATGTCTAAAAGAAAGCAAGTTCAATGTCAGCTCGCAATTACAAGTGCCAAAATCTGCACTTGGAAGTAATTTTCCCAGTATAACTAATTAGAATTTGAAATCAAAGCCCTAGGAAATTTTTCTTTTTTTTGAGGCTTCTCAACTGCTTGCACTGTGGCATAAAGGATTGGTTCCCAGCTCAGAGTCTGAAGGAGGGGACAGCAAATTTCTCTCAACACTCATTGCTGCATGGACTTGGGGATATCCCTGCCAAAACTAGTGTATCTCTGCAAAGATGTATGCTCCCTCCACCTCACACTGCAAGCTATGGTGGTGAAGCTGCTTTTGCATTTAAGATAACTGGCAGAATTTGATGAATTGTGGTACCAAAGATGCTAAAAAATATACATTAATCCAAAAGAGCTTGTCCCTCTTCTTGGGAGGAGAATATTACAATTCTTCTAACCATTATATACAGGTGTGCTAAGTCACTTCTGTCGTGTTCAACTCTGTGCAGTCCCATGGACTGTAGCCCAAAGTCTCTGTCCATGGGATTCTCAAGGCAAGAATACTGCAGTGGGTTATCATGATCTCCTCCAAGGGATCTTCCAGACCCTGGGATCAAACCCCTGTCTCTTACATCTCCAGCATTGGCAGATGGGTTCTTACCACTAGTGCCATCTTGGAAGACTGTAAATAATATATATTTTAGTATAAACTAAAAATCTTTCAAATGAATCATCTACTGGCACCATTCTTTAAATTTAACATGTATGAAATCTTTTTGTGATATATATATATATATAACCACTAATTATCTTTCTCCTTTTGTTTTATATCAACCACTTCTCCATGGATTAAATCACTGTACATAGACAGACAGATGGATGCATATGTACATATATACAGAGATGTATAGACATACATATTTCATGCATTCAGAATCAAAACAAATAGGTCAGTTTGTCACTGATACATTACTCAAGTCTTTTCATCAACCACTTTAGGGAGAAAGATGTTAATATGAGTCATTGTTTTAAAAAGGAAGAAAAAAAGAGAAACTTCCACAATCTTTTAACGTATCCTGAGACAAAAAGCATAAAAAGCAAAAATATACAGTACCTCAAACATGTATCTACAGGTAGTGAAAATATGCCAGGCGTGAGTGGGGTGTAGAAAAGTTTCAAAGATATACACACTCCTATATGTAAAAGATGGAGAAGGAAATGGTAACCCACTCCAGTGTTCTTGCCTGGAGAATCCCAGGGACGGGGGAGCCTGGTGGGCTGCCGTCTATGGGGTTGCACAGAGTCGGACACGACTAAAGCGACTTAGCAGCACCAGCAGCATATGTAAAAGATAAATAGTAAGGACCTACTGTGTAACATATGGAACTCTACTAAGTGCTCCGTAATGACCTGCTGTACAGCAGAAACTAATACAACACTGCAAAGCAACTATACTTCAATTAAAAAAAAAAAGATGAGCACGGCATTGTGCCAGATATTTTATGTTTGTGCCTCCAGAAACTCTTGCCCACTTTAATCCAGAGCTTTGTCTGAAAGAGGCTGATAGATCTATACCACAACAGTAGATTCCAGTGCCCTGTGGTTTCTGGCCGAGTTTGGCCAGTGGGAGCCACAGCAAGAGACCAGAAGGGCAACGATGTAGTTCCCTGCTTCATCATCTAGCAAGGTCATCCTAGGTTAGCTGCACCCCCCTCCCCCACCCCCTGCAGGTCACTGGACCTCACAAGCCTGCTGCTTACCCAACTCTCTCTTTCCTGGTTCTGGATATCTCTGTGTCCCCTCATTCCTCCAGACCAGGGACTGTGATAGCTCCACTGCTCAGTATCTCTTGTGGTTTCCTTATGCTCTTCCCAAACCTTCATAATTAGACTTCTCTGTAAATACATGCGTGCTTAGTCACTCAGTCGTGTCTGACTCTTTGTGACAGCATGGACTGTAGCTTACCAGGCTCCTCTGTCCTTGGGATTCTCCAGGCAAGAATACTGGGGTGGGTTGCCATTTCCTTCTCCAGGGGATCTTTCCAACCCAGGGATTGAACACATGTATCCCGCATCTTCTCTTTATCACCGAGCAACTGCGGAAGCAACCCTCTGTCAATAAACCTTCATCAAACTACCCTAATCTGAGTGTGTCTTCTGCTTTCTCCCACAGCCAGACTGATACAGGTGACACTCCTCCCCTTCCAATCTTCACAGTCTGGTCAAAGAAAAGGGATGGTTTACATTTAACCCTAACAGCTGCTATGAAGTAGGTGCAAAGACATCCATGATCAAGAGGAGGAAGGGATTGCTTTGAGTCAAGATCTAGAAAGGTTTTGTGACACTCATTCAAGATGGACCTTTATGGAAGACTGACAGGCAACACTAGGGGAAGACAGAATCATCACACGAGGTGAAGGATCAGACCCAGTCCTGACTGACAGTGAAATGCAGGCAGTTTGTAGAGGCAGCTGACACCCAGCATGTTGAAGGGAAGGAGAGAGAATCAGTTCAGTTCAGTTGCTCAGTTGTGTCCAACTCTTTGCGATACCATGAATTACACCACCCCAGGCCTCCCTGTCTATCACCAACTCCCGGAGTTCACTCAAACTCATGTGCATCAAGTAGGTGATGACATCCAGCCATCTCATCCTCTGTCATCCCCTTCTCCTCCTGACCCCAATCCCTCCCAGTATCAGGGTCTTTTCCAATGAGTCAACTCTTCACATGCGGTGGCCAAAGTACTGGAGTTTCAGCTATAGCATCATTCCTTCCAAAGAACACCCAGGGCTGATCTCCTTTAGAATGGACTGGTTGAATACCTAAGGATATATCATCTAATAGAAGATATTTCAGCTTCATAAAACTAGAGAAATGCCGTGGAGACTGGGACTTGAACTAAAATGCGATCAACGAGAATGGGATAGAGACTAAGAATGAGACAGACAATCTAAGATCTCCTGGTGAGAATCACATCGACTGCATCCACCCACTTCACATCGCCCAACTTCAAGCATGGCCAGTTCCTCATCACTACATAGGTGGCTTCCACACAAGATGAAAACTGTCCATGTTCAACACTTAGGGACATATGAAAATAAAATATAAATCAGACCCTGAAAGAACCAGTTATGGAAATAAAGTCTCATGAAAGAGAAAATATACAAAACCATTTTTTTATGTACTAAATTATAAGGACCTACTTTCAGGGTTAAACCTCAGGGGGGGGGCGGAGAAGAAATCAAGAGGTGAATAAATTTAGGAAAGCTAAAATTGAAGCTAAATTATGTGGATGGGCCAAGATTTCCCAAAGATTACTCAGGTACCATGGGTGAGCCCGTACATGAATTTACATATTAAAAGAATAGAATTAAGCATAATTTTCTCATTTTTGTTTCAAAATTTGATCTATTAAAAGTAGTAAATGGTAACAATTCCACTGGAACTACTACGAGGTTTAGCCTCTGTATCAAGTACCATACTGTGTAGCTTTCACAATCTAGTTAAATCTAATCCTCAGAGCAGTTCTGTAACATTGATATTATAATTGCCATTTACAGTTGAGAATTTAAGATTTTTACAAGTCGAGCAAATTGCCCAGACTGTTGCAACTTTAAAGACACACAGCCATAAGGAGACTTTAAGTCTGGATGATTCCATAGCTGGGCACTGCATTTCTAAATTGCTCTAAGACTGTATATGTGCCCGTGTGTGTGTGTGTGTGTGTGTGTGTGTGTGTGTGTGTGTGTGTCTGTGTGTCTATATGCATTTGTGTGTGCCACATGTTCAGTCATGTATGAATCTTTATGACACCACGGACTGGAACCCACCAGGCTGCTCTGTCCATAGGATTTCCCAGGCAAGAATACCAGAGCGGGGTGCCATCTAATCCTCCAGGGGATCTTCCTGACCAAGGGATCAAACCCACATCTCTTGCATTCCAACATTGGCGGGTGGATTTGTTACGACTGTGCCACCTGGGAAAGGCATATGCCTTTGTCCATGTGTTTAAAAACATGAGTGAAATTTTCAGAGTCAAAGGAAAATAAAGCAATGCATCTATTTTTCATTGACAGCCAGTTAAAACTGGGAAAAAATGGGAGGAAGCCACAGCTTTCCTAGCATTCCCTGGGGGAGGGTCAAATGCCAGGAATCCAAAATAGTTATCAAGTTACTAACTCAATGTTTATATTCTAAACTTCCACTCCTTCAACAACTTTCAAAAGAAATCTCTCACAAACTAATTGCCACCAAAACAATTAAGCTGATACTACAAGAACTCTTAGTATAATTTATATATTTGCTGAGACAGTAATGTATCTTTTCCTATCACGATTTTCCCTCAGGCAAAATGAAGCAAGTACAACACGTTTTAAAGTCATTCCACAGATCAAATCACTCAGAGATACGATATAATTAGTCTTATGACAGGACGTACTTAATTAAATTAGGGAGGAACAATTCATTAAATGACAAAAAGGAAGAAAACATCAAAAATTAACATATCGTTAACATTAATATGTCAAAGTGGGAATGTGATTACGGATACATATATTTAAACAGATAGAACTCCCACAAAGAATAAAAAAATTTGCCACTGAGAGAGCTTTCAGGCCATGGTAGAATCAGAAAATCTTTTAAGTTACAGAACAGAAAACTATGGATTCCCTTGAGCTTCTGTGAAGCATTTTACAAGAAAAATTTAATAAGAGAATATCTATAATCTGACCCAAGGAAGATATTCCTGGTGCATTTTTTCCCCATAAAAGCTCTGTCTTTGCGTTTTTGAGATTATGTGCTCTTGAATAATAGATTCAATGTTCTTAGCCACAGTTTTAGCACAGCAGAATCTCAGTTGCTCACAAAAGATGAATTAATGTCCACAAAGGACAATTTTAACAACCATCACCAAGCTGGCTACTGCTGAGGAGTGCTAATGAGTCAAGTTTGTAGAAGCCTAATAACACAAACTAAACATCAATCACAAAGTGACATGATATTCAAGCAGAGGTGGAAAGAACCAGGAAGAAAGGAAAACTTTAGCATCTGCTTTTGTTTACAAATGAAATTTTTAACATTATTTCCCCCAAGAGGAGCACTTTAACAAGTCCAACACTCACATAAATCTTCGTTTTGTTTTTTTCTACTCATCTCAACTGCTTTACAATACCTCTAATACTTTTCTTGCTTGTTATTATTCAATAGATCATTGAAAAGAACCCAGCTACACATACCCTTACAAAACAAATACAGGAGATTGCAGAAAATAAAAGGAAATCAAGGGAAAAAACTTAAAGATGCTTTAATAGAGCAAGGATCTCAAATAATATTATTAATAAAATAACTATAGTGGTAGTAGCAGTAGGAGTAGTAGGAATAGTCCATAGGGATTTTCCTTAATTTTTTTTTTTAATGAAGTATAAGGTTGAGTGACAGGAATTAGATAAGAACTAAAGAAAATAATCTTAATACAATAAGCAGAATCACCACCCTACCGCCTAAAAAAGAATGATCAAGTTTAAAATTTAAAAGATGGATAAAGTACATTAGATGAATGCCAACAAAGAGAAAGCAAATCTTCTGGATAAAATACTCAGAAATGAAAAGTAGAATAGAATATAACTCAAAAGTATAAATAAGATAAGCATGGGGCACATTTTATAATATAAGAGAACAAATGATAAATTTAAGCAATTATAATATCTATGAACCAAAAAACACTGAAGTAGCACTCATAAGGTAGAAATGTGCCATCTGTCAATGAAATATCAAGCAGTAAAAATTATAAGATAAAATAAAGAACAATTTAATCAAACAATTCAGTAGATATATTTGATAAATATCCAATGCTAAATCCTAAAAATAAAAATATACTTTGCTTTTAAATACTAATAAAATAAACATTACTATTGACCATATAAGTTGAAGAAGACATTTTATTAAATTCTAAAAGGTATAAATTTAAAATCAATGTTTTGGCATGGTATAGAAATATTTAAAATTAATAACATCAGAAAATAGTAAGTCCCTTTCACTTAAAAATTAAGTAAATTGCTCTTAAACAACTCTTCATTAAAGAGATATAAAGTTGCACTACTTCTTTAAAAAAAAATAATAGACAATAGCTAATACAGTACACAGAGGAAAATTCAAAGCTTTAAATACATTTATTAAGAAACAAAGAATGTAAAATAATATATTGGACAAATGACTTAAAAAAATTTAAATATATAAAGAAAAACAGAACACCACCAACATAAAAAGCTAAATTAATGAGGCATACAGAAACCAGTTGGAGAAGGCAATGGCACCCCACTCCAGTACTCTTGCCTGGAAAATCCCATGGATGGAGGAGCCTGGTAGGCTGCAGTCCATGGGGTCGTGAAGAGTTGGACACGACTGAGCAACTTCACTTTCACTTTTTCCTTTCATGCATTGGAGAAGGAAATGGCAACCTACTCCAGTGTTCTTGCCTGGAGAATCCCAGGGACGGGGGAGCCTGGTGGGCCACCGTCTATGGGGTCGCACAGAGTCGGACATGACTGAAGTGACTTAGCAGCAGCAGCACAGAAACCAGTAGAACTAATAAATGCATTTCAAAACATCCCAAAAGATCATTCTTTAAAAATAAAACAAACCACCAATTAAGTTAATAGGAAAAATTGGGATGCCATAAAACACACAACATAAGTAATAATTAAGAGCATATTACCTTATAGGGAGAAATTTTTTAGTGCTAAAATTCAACTTTGCTCAATTTCATCCAAGTAAGCTCTATAATTTAGATGAAACTGAAAACTTTCTAGGAAAATAAGTTACAAAAACTAAAAGAGATTTTAAAATGTAAGGAAATCATTGTTCCCCGAAACATTTTTTTAAAGAAATAGGTGAAGGTATCAAATTGAAACTCTTGCTTAATTTCCCCACCCCACCCATCCCAAAATCAAACCCAAGGCCAGACTAGTTTGTGGAGAAATTTTAAAAGACATTTAAAATAAAAGCATTTCCAAATTAATATAAACTACTTAATTTTTTAAGGGAAACTACCAACTTTATAAAATAATTATGAATGTACAGACACAAACTACAGAATAATCTCACTTGCTATTTTTAACATAGAAATTCTACATAAGATGGTAAATAATCAGTCAAGAGAGAAAGCCTGAATGTGCCTCTTCCCAAGGGCACAAGAAAATTTCAACTATTTACATCGAAACTATTTGTGAGAATGATCTGAATGCTAGCAGAAAAGATTTTCCACCTCTGAAGATACAGACAGGTAGGAGGGGCAGAGACATGATATAGTCAAACCCGCAAACGAGAGAATAATTATAATCAGAAGTTCTCCCCAAGGAGCAAGGAGTCAGAGCCTCCCATAAGGCTCGCAAATCCAGGGGTCCTACACCAAGGAAGAGTCCTCAGAACAGATGGCTTCAATGGCAAGCAGGACTTATTCAAGAGAGCCTAATGGCTCTCTGTAGAAACACTGCAGTCTTAAAGGGTATGTGCAAAATCTCCCATGTTCTAAGACCTAGCACAGAGGATCCTGAGTCAGCTCACTTGCTGAACTTAGACAACTAACCAGAGAAGACAACTCCAAACCCCCGGGAAAAAAGTTACTGTCAGCGGTCACTTTGGGTAGCTTGAGCTACCATGAGGACACAGCACTGGCAGGCACCTTTTTGAAGTTCTCTAACATATTGGCACTGGGGGGCTTACCCACCCAATAGGGGGCCAGCACTAGTCCAACCAGGGACCACTGGTCTTCACACTCAGCCAGCCTAGGACACATTCCCACCCACCAGTGGGCTGCCACCAGCCCAAGTCCTGAGGGACCTGCAGCCAATCACATTAGGACCCGGCCTTACCCCAGCAGTTGGCAAACTCCATGATCTTCCACTAGGTCACGTGTCCAGCCTTGCCAGGACCTATCAATGGGTGCGTGAATAAAGATGTGGTATGTATGTATGTGTACACACACGTACACACACACATACATATATACACACATATGCATACACAATGGAATATTATTCAGCCATAAAAAAGAATAAAATCTTGTCATTTGTGACAACATGGATGAACCTAGAGGGTATTATGCTAAGTGAGATACGTCAGAGCAAGAAATACCATATGAATTCACATACAAGTAAAATCTAAAGACAAACAAATACAGCCAAACAGAAACATGCTCATAAATACAAGGAACAATCTTTTGATTGGCAGAGAGGAGGGGGATGGGAGTAAAAGTAAAATAAGTAAGGGAGATTAATAGGTACAAACTTCCAGTTTTAAAAATACTCATAGGAGAAGGCAATGGCACCCCACTCCAGTACTCTTGCCTGGAAAATCCCATGGATGGAGGAGCCTGGTAGGCTGCAGTCCATGGGGTCGCTAAGAGTCTGACACGACTAAGTGACTTCACTTTCACTTTTCACTTTTTATGCATTGGAGAAGGAAATGGCAACCCACTCAGTGTTCTTGCCTGGAGAATCCCAGGGACGGGGGAGCCTGGTGGGCTGCTGTCTATGGGGTCACACAGAGTTGGACACGACTGAAACAACTTAGCAGGAGCAGCAGCATAGGGATATAATATATAGGATAGGGAAGATAGCTGATAATACTGTGACAACTTTTATGGTGACAGATGGTAAACAGACCTACTGTGGCAATCATTTTGTAGTATATAAAAATATCAAATCACAATGTTATACAACTGAAATTAATACAATTTTGTAAGTCCATTATACTTCAATTTTTAAAAATGCTAACATCCAGTGTTACGGAAGTTTCACAGAAATGCACATCTCCTACACTCTTTTGGTGAAGGAGTGAGCTAGTTCACACTCTGAAGAGAGAAAAATTACAATTATCAAGATCATTAAAATTGTTTGTGGTTCAGAAATACCACTGCTAGAAGCTGTCTTAAGGGAGCACAAATACAAAAAAGATTTTTCTGAGCAAGGTGTTTGCTAAAATGTTGCCTGTAATAAAATTTGGAACAGTATGAGACAGTTAAAATAACTATGGCACACACACATAAGGACAATATTATTAAAAGTAACTGAGCACTGAAGAATTATGCTTTTAAACTGTGGTGTTGGAGAAGACTCTTGACAGTCTTTTGGACTGCAAGGAGATCAAACCAGTCAATCCTAAAGGAAATCAGTCCTGAATATTCATTGGAAGGACTGATGCTGAAGCTCCAATACTTTGGCCACCTGATGCAAAGAACTGACTCATTGGAAAAGACACTGATACTGCGAAAGATTGAAGGCAGGAGAAGGGGTTGATAGAGGATGAGATGGTTGGATGGCATCACCAACTTAATGGACATGAGTTTGAGCAGGCTCTGGGAGTTGGTGATGGACAGGGAAGCCTGGCGTGCTGCAGTCCAAGGGGTCTCAAAAAGTCAGATGCAACTGAGCAACTAAACTGAACTGATTAAAAACAGCATAGAAGAATATTCTATGTTACAGGGAAATGCTCATTATCAACAGATAAAACTTAATCATAATCTAATCCTACTTTGATTTTATTATACTCAGTATACTATAGTGGTGGATACATGTCAATACTAGATACATTTCTCAAAATCCATAGAATGTAGAATACCAAGTTTGAACCCTAATGTAAGCTATGAGCTCTGGGTAATAATGATGCATCAATATAGGTTCATCAACTGTAACAGATATTCCACTCTAGTGAGGATGATGATAATGGTGGAAGCTTTGCAGGTGTGAAGGCAAGGGTACATGGGAAGTATCTGTACTTTCTACTCAATTTTGCTATGAATCTAATACTGTTGTAAAAAATGGTCTATTTTTCAAAAGTTTTTTTTTAATGGTACAAATGAACTTATTTACAAACTGAAGACATCCACAGATGTAGAAAACAAGGGAGAAAGGGGAGAGAGGAGATAAATCAGGAGATTGAGATTGACATATATATACTACTATATATAAAACTGATAAGCAATAAGGACCTATTGTATAGCACAGGGAATTCTACTCAGTACTCTGCAATGACCTAGATGGGAAAAGGATCTAAGATATGTGTAAACGATTCACTTTGCTGATTCACAGCAGAAACTAATACAACATCATAAATCAACTCTAATAAAAACTGATTTATAAAAGTTTTATAAAGATGGCAAGTAAGCTTCTGAGAAGATGCTCCATATCACATATAATCAGGAAAAAACAAATCAGAACAATGAGGAGATACCATCATACACCTATTAGAATGGCCAAAATCCAGAACACTGACACCACCAAATGCTGACAAGGAAGTAGAGTAACAGGAACAGTCATTCACTGTTGGTAGGAATTCAATATGATACATTTTGCTACAGTTTGGTGGTTCTTACAAACTAAACATACTCTTTTTTTTTTTTCATTTATTTTTTAGTTGGAGGAAAACTGCTTTACAATATTGTGCTGGTTTCTGCTGTGAAGTCACTCAGTTGTGTCTGACTCTTTGTGACCCCATGGACCATAGCCTACCAGGCTCCTCTGTCCATGGGATTTTCCAGGCAAGACTACTGGAGTGGGCTGCCATTTCACAAATCAGGCACAATTATACATACACCACCTCCCTCTTGAGCCTCTCTGTCCTTCCCCTATCCCATCCCTCTAAGTTATCACAGACAGAAAAGCTGGGCACCCTGTGTTATATAGCAACTTCTCACCTACTATCTATTTTACACATGGTAGTATATATATTCGGAGAAGGCAATGGCACCCCACTCCAGGACTCTTGCCTGGAAAATCCCATGGGCAGAGGAGCCTGGTAGGCTGCAGTCCATGGGGTCTCGAAGAGTTGGACACGACTGAGCGACTTCACTTTCATTTTTCACTTTCATGCATGGGAGAAGGAAACGGCAACCCACTTCAGTGTTCTTGCCTGGAGAATCCCAGGGGTGGGGAGCCTGGTAGGCTGCCATCTATGGGGTCGCACAGAGTCAGACACGACTGAAGCGACTTAGCAGTAGCAGCAGCAGCAGTATATATATTTCGATGCCACTTTCTGCATCTGTCCCACTCTTTCCTTCCCCCACTGTGTCCACACCACACAGTCAAGCAATCACACTCCTTTGTATTTACCCAGTGGAGCTCAAAACTTATATCCATGCAAAACCTCCACATAAATGTTTAGAGCAGCTTTATTCATAGTCTCCCAAACTTGGAGGCAACCATTCCTTTAGAATGGACTGGTTGGATCTCCTTGCAGTCCAAGGGACTCTCAAGAGTCTTCTCCAACACCACAGTTCAAAAGCATCAATTCTTTGGTGCTCAGCTTTCTTCACAGCCGAATTCTCACATCCATACATGACCACAGGAAAAACCATAGCCTTGACTAGACGGACCATTGTTGACAAAGTAATGTCTCTGCTTTTGAATATGCTATCTAAGTTGGTCATAACTTTTCTTTCAAGGAGTAAGTGTCTTTTAATTTCATGGCTGCAGTCACCATCTGCAGTGATTTTGAAGCCTCCAAAAATAAAGTCAGCCTTTCAGTAGATGAATAGATAAACTGTAGTACACCCAGACAATGGAATATTATTCAGCTCTAAAAAGAAAGAAGTCAACAGGCCTTGAAAAGACATGGAGGAAACTTAAATGCATATTACTTAGTGAAAGAAACCAATATGAAAAGGCTACATAGTGTAGGATTCTAACAATCTGACATTCTGGAAAAGGCAAAACTATGCAGACAGTAAAAAAGATCATTGGTTTCCAAGGGTTAGAGGAAATGGATGAATGAACAGGCGGAGCACAGAGTATTTTTAGGAGGGGGAAACTGCCCTATATGATTTTATAATAGATACATGTCATTATATGTGTACCCAATAGAACATGCAACACTAGGAGTGAACTACAATGTAAACTATACACTTTGGATGATAATGATGTATCAAGATAGGTTCATCAGTTGTAATGAGTGTACCACTCTAATGCAGAATGTTGAAAATGGGGGAGGTTGTTAGGATATGGAGTCAGGGAATATATGGGAAATCTCTGTAGCTTCCAGTTAACTTTGCTATGAACCTAAAACTTCTCTGAAAAAGAGTCAAGTTTTAAAAATCCTACACAGTCTACTAAGAAAGATAACCCAGCAACACACTGAAAGAATACTTGTTAAAAATCAACAATTCAAAAAGAAAATCTGATAATATGAATATATTCTTCACCTAAAACATACCTCAGCCCAAAGTTGATATCACGCTCAACAATGAAATACCAGTGGCATTCTAATATAATTCCAGAACAGAAAAAAGATGCCCACCTTCCCTAGCTGGATTTGACACTGTACAAGCCAATGAAATTATACAAAAGAAAAAATTAGAATAATGGAAACTATTGCTGGAATCAAGATTGCCGGGAGAAATATCAATAACCTCAGATATGCAGATGACACCACCCTTATGGCTAGAAAGTGAAGAGGAACTAAAAAGCCTCTTAATGAAAGTGAAAGAGGAGAGTGAAAAAGTTGGCTTCAAACTCAACATTCAGAAAACGAAGATCATGGCACCTGGTCCCATCACTTTATGGTATGGGGAAACTGGAAACAGTGGCTGACTTTATTTTTGGAGGCTTCAAAATCACTGCAGATGGTGACTGCAGCCATGAAATTAAAAGACACTTACTCCTTGAAAGAAAAGTTATGACCAACTTAGATAGCATATTCAAAAGCAGAGACATTACTTTGTCAACAATGGTCCGTCTAGTCAAGGCTATGGTTTTTCCTGTGGTCATGTATGGATGTGAGAATTCGGCTGTGAAGAAAGCTGAGCACCAAAGAATTGATGCTTTTGAACTGTGGTGTTGGAGAAGACTCTTGAGAGTCCCTTGGACTGCAAGGAGATCCAACCAGTCCATTCTAAAGGAGATGGGTCCTGGATGTTCTTTGGAAGGACTGATGCTAAAGCTGGAACTCCAATACTTTGGCCACCTAATGCGAAGAGTTGACTCACTGGAAGACTCTAACGCTGGGACGGATTGGGGGCAGGAGGAGAAGAGGACCACAGAGGATGAGATGGCTGGATGGCATCACTGACTCAATGGACGTGAGTTTGAGTGAACTCCAGGAGTTGGTGATGGACAGAGAGGCCCGGCATGCTGCAATTCATGGGGTCGCAAAGAGTCGGACACAACTGAGCGACTGAGCTGAGCTGAACTGAACTGAACTGATATTGTTGATCTTCAAACAATATTGTTCACACACCTGGAAAATTCAAGTTACTACAAGCAGTAAGAAAACTTTGGACAATAAGAGCACATAAAATTTAGAAACAGCTGCCTTTATATATAAACACAATAATTTGTTAGAAGATATAATGTAAGAAAACATTGCATTCACATCAGCAAAACAAAAGACAAAATGCCTAGAAATAAACTCAACACGAAACATATCAAACTGATTTAAAGAAAACTTTGAAATGCTTTAAAAAGTTGATGAGGCTATGGAAGCAAACACTGCCATACCCTGCTGGTAGAAGCATAAAGTGACACCACACACGAGGGAAGTTGGACAACATCAATCTAAATGGCAAGCACGTACATTTTTTGAACCATCAATTCTAATTCTAGAAATTTATACCATATGTACATGTACATGGATGAAATCATCCATGAAAAATGCATTCATCTCATCACTGTTGCAATAGCTGAAGATTAAGAGCAATTTGTCCAACAATAAAGTGATTAAATAAGGGTAATTCATACAGGGCAGCACTATACACCTCTACACATTTGACAAAGCTTTCTACATACTGATTTTAAAAAATATCCAAAACATAAATTAGGATAAAAAGCAAGATACAGAGAAATTTGTATTCTACCTCTTGTGTAAAAAGGAAAAATATAAATTTTAAAAAATGGGTTAAAAACTTCTTTCTGAACACCTAAGAAAGACATGTCAGTGTTGGACACAATGGCACCCCACTCCAGTACTCTTGCCTGGAAAATCCCATGGACGGAGGAGCCTGGTAGGCTGCAGTCCATGGGGTCGCGAAGAGTCAGACACGACTGAACAACTTCACTTTCCCTTTCATTTTCATGCATTGGAGAAGGAAATGGAAACCCACTCTAGTGTTCTTGCCTGGAGAATCCCAGGGACGGCTGAGCCTGGTGGGCTGCTGTCTATGGGGTCTCACAGAGTCGGACACGACTGAAGTGACTTAGCAGTAGCAGCAGATGGAAATAAGGTTGGAAAAGGCAGAGTAACCTTGCAAATTACATTGCTATCACACCAACATAATGCCTATTTACAAAACTGTACTTTTATAATGGTGCTAGTGGCATTATAACCTGTACCACAATTAGAGTGGTCAAGATAAGCTAGGTTATGCTTCAGTGCATGCATGTGCATGCTAAGTCACATCCAGCTCTTTGAGACCCATCAGCTGTAGCCTGCCAGGCTCCTCTCTCCAAGGGATTCTGCAGGCAAGAATACTAGGGTGGGTTGCCATCCCTCCTCCAGGGGATCTCCCTGATCCAGGGACTAAACACAGGTCTCTTGTGTCTCCAGCACTGGTAGGTGGGTTCTCTACCACTAGCACCATCTGGGAAACCCCAGCCCTAAATTTCAGCGGATTCTCATGACAGGTTTATTCCTCCCCGACAGTCCATATCCATCCATCACGGGTCAATTGGCTGTAGGCTCTGTTCTACGTAGTTTTTCATCCAGGAACCAACTTGATAGAGAAACACTGCCATTCCCCATACAGTGGATAAAGCAGCCTAGATGGTCTTCCAGGACGGCCATTAAATGGCCATTAAATCATTCATCCCAGAAATTATGTGCATCATTTTAGCTCACAACCCACTGGCTAGAACTTATCAGAAAGCCCGTGAAAAGCACAGAGACGGCTCTAAAGAGAGTAAGAATGTATACTGGTGAGCTACAGTCATGACTTCTGTGACCATTTTGGAGAATTTTAGAATATGATATAAAAGGAAAGGTTATTTTAAGTCTAAAGATTTTGACCTGATTATTACACTTCTGAGAACTTAGTCTAAGGAAGTATTTCTAAGTGTCAATAAATAAACGGTAGAAAATTTCAACCCTGTACAGCTAATCAAGATTGAGAGAATTATTCTCTAGCCCTTCCTTAGGCAGCTAAATTCCTCCCAAATACCACCCTTCATCCTTAAAAAACAAGTTATAAATGATTGTGCATTAGAAATCATGCAAGCCTAAATGCAAATACAATGGTTTGCTTTCAAAGCCTGGGGCATTGATCAGCTCTCTTCTGTACTCCAGCTGGGAAATTCGTCAAAAATTCTCTGAAATGAAGTACCATATGATGGTTTCATCTCCAGCCCTGGGGTAGGAGCTTAGACATAATTTTAACACAGATTCATTTCAATTTTAGTAGCAACAAATGTCTTCATTTAGCCAGGACTTCACTAACAATGGAAAGTAGATAATTACAAGGGATGAAAAGATATTTTAGACAAAAAAAAAAAAGGTGCCTAATCTCACTGTAATTATAGGAGTATATATATATTTCTTTTAACAGAAAGATCATTTAGCTAATTCCAGGCAAAGTCATAGTTACTATGATTTCTGAACGCCAATATAATGGATTGCTTAAATGATTAGACCTTGGAGCCTGACAGGCCCAAATCTCATCTTACTTCTGCTCTTTAACAGTTGTTTGAGGTTGGACAAATCACTTAATACCTCCAGATGTAAATCTTTTTGCCTTGAAAAATGAGTGATACTTGTACTTATCTCATAATATTCAATGAGATGGTATATGCCTAGCATTTATTGATGGGGCCCATGAGTAGCTCTCAATAAATGTTCTATGGTGCTATGTGAAAACGTTAGTTGCTCAGTCATGTACAACCCTTAGCAATCCATGGACTGTAGCCCACCAGGCTCCTCTCCCCATAGGGATTCTCCAGGCAAGAATACTGAAGTCAGTTGCCATGCCCCCCTCCAGAGGATCTTCCCAAGCCAGGGGTCAAACTCAGGTCTCCTGCATTGCAGGTGGATTCTTTATGTCTGAGCCACCAGGGAAGCTATGGTGCTATAGTTACAACTTATATTTATGTGAGTCTTTCTTTTTTAAATACTCTCACAAGTATCATATCATTTTCAATATTTAAACCTGAGAATATTCACATGAGATGTAATGATAAGGACACATGCCCTTCATATACTGAAGGACAATGTGACAAGTTCAAGAACAGCAGCAAAGGGTGCCACTGATGGAGCAGAGGTGGGAGCTTCTCTATTCAGTTGAGGAATGTTGGCAAATATTCATGGAGGAAGCAATATTCACACAGATCCGGAAGGATGTGTACGGTTTCAGTGGTAAAGGATATAAAGGAGAAGAAAGATGACTTTGAATGGAAGGATGATTATCACAAAAGTGCCACAGAAGTGGGTACTGACAGAACTCTGACCAATGCAGCCTCTAGAAGTGTTCTGAAGCAGCAGGAAATCAGACTGGTGAGATGGGGAGTGAGGCCAGTGAGAGCCTTGACTGCCAGGACTGAAAGTTCTATCTCACGTGATACATTAGATCCAATTGGGAAAGTCGTAAGCAGACTGGAGCTAAGTTTACATGTTTATTCCAACAGCATCCCAAGACAGGAAGAAGAAAAATGGAAAGGTAAATAAAATTAATAATAAAAAAAATTAAAATTAAAAAAACTTTTTTAAATGAGAAGAGAAAATGAATATAAGGTATGTGATGGGAATGTACATGAAAGAAAGTAGGTTTGAGAGGAGGGAACTGCCAGCCTGGACTGAAGAACACAGAGTAGGCGGAATGATGTTGCTGCTACCGACAATGACAATAAGAACGATGGTAGTGATGATGAAGACAATCACCACTACTTCATGAGCATTTCTCACATTTGAGACTCTTCGTCCAGTGCTTTAAATCCACTTCTCATATAATTCTCAGACAATTCAAAGGATCTTTTTTTTTTTCTGCATTTCACCATGAAAATTTCATGATGATACTGAAGCACACGAAAGTTATGTGGCTAACTCAAAACCTCACAGCAGGGAAAGGGAGGAGTCAGAATTGAAATCTAGCGTGGACAGCGCTGGTTCCAGTGCCCCACACTCAACATGAGTGTAAGGGGTGAATGGGATACGCAGATGTTACCTGGATCCACTGTAATGCCACAGGAAACCACACCTTTGGTAAACTTGGGCCTAACTCTCACAATTGGTGTCTGCTCCAATTAACCAGCCTATTAACTGCAATGTTGAAGGGTGGCAATGCCCCTTGTATTTCATCTATGCACCCCCTAAACAGTTCACTACACACTATTCATTTATATTCATTCATTTACTTACTCCACAAATATTACTCTGTTTCCAATGAGCCAGGCCTTGTGCTCGACATGTTAAAAAAAAAATAACAGTAGTCACAAGAATTCAAAAATGATGGTCCTTTTTATGGCTAGATTATATGTTTGTGGGGACATATAATATATTATCCTATCACTTTTGTGTATATTTGAAAGTTTTCATGATAAAAAGTATTTTTAGAAATAGAAAGGAAGAAAAGATTCTACTGGAAATGTTCTTGCCAAGGTTACAAATGATTTTCTTGTTGCTAAATGTAATGAACATGGCTCTGTCTTCATGTCCTTGACAACTGTCTCCTCAAACAGCTGAAAATATGACAGAGAAAGACTAGTCAGAGAGGAAGGAGGAGCCAACAAAGCAAGGAGCAAGGAACTCACTCTCCTGTTTTCCTTCTGCTTCTCTAGACCCTGTATCTCAGTCACCTTTCCAAGACACCTTTTCCTTTTCCCTTCCTTTAAAAGCCAGTGTTATACATGATCCAGAAGGATACATGCAACCCAATGGTCACTGAAGCACTGTTTACAATAGCCAAGACATGGGAGCAACCTAAATGTCCATCAACAGAGAAATGGATAAAGAAGATGTGGCACATATACTCACTGGAATATTACTCGGCCATAAAAATGGAATAATGCCATTTGCAGGAACATGGATGGACACAGAGATTGTCATACTGCATGAAGTAAGTCAGACAGAGAAGGTGAAATATTCTTTGCCATCCCTTATATGTGGAATCTAAAAAGAAATGATACAAATGAACTCACTTGCATAACAGAAAGAGATTCACAGACTTAGAGAATGAACTTAAGGTTGTCAGGCAGGGGAGGATAGAGGGAAGGGATAGTTAGGGAGTTTGGAATGGACATGTACAGACTGCTATATTTAAAATGGATAACCAACAAGGATCTACTGTACAGCACATGGAACTCTGTTCAGCGTTATGTGGCAGCCTGGATGGGAGGGGAGTTTGGAGGAGAAATGGATACCTGTATATGTATGACTGTGTCCCTTTGCTGTTCACCTGAAATTATCACATTGTTAATCAGCTATACCCCAGTACAATATAAAAAGTCTAAATTGGGAAAAATAAAACCTTAAAAAAAAAAGCCAGTATTACACATCTTCACTCCTCTCATTTTTTTCCTCAAATGACTCCTTCTTTCTCAAAGTCCTCATCCCCTGTCTTCAGGCTTTCAATATTTTCCGTATGATGAAATCTTCCCAGTCAACAACACCACTCCAGATCTCTCTCCTGAACATCAGATAGGAATCCAAACATGGATGGAGGATAAATTCTAGAAAATTCCATGAACACCTCAAAGCCAGAATCTCAGAATTACTTGCTTCATCTTCCTTCCCATTCAGTCTTTACTCAGATCTGCTCCACTTGCTTTGTTAGTTAATTCAGAAAGGAACAATACCACACACCCAAAGTCACTGAAGAAGTCCAGTGGAACTAGCCTAAGAAAGTATTTGATTTATCCATGTCATTTCCTCTATTTAGTAAACAATGGAAGATGAATAAATGGAACACAAGATAATTTCTCTAAATAATTCATCCTGGAGAGCAAAACAAAGCATAGAAGTCAATACAATGTTTCAAATGTTTTATTATGTCCCAAACTGACTGAAAATGTACACCCGTGGTGGATTCATGCTGATGTATGGCAAAACCAATACAATTTTGTAAAGTAATTAGCCTCTAATTAAAATAAATAATTTTTTTTAATTAAAAAAAAAAGCTGACTAAATAAATACAAAGCTAGGTTATGATTGTGATAATCTTGCTTCTGGTAAGTTGCAGGAAAAAAACTAGGCTTTGACAATTATGTTCCATTTAAGCATTTACTCAAAGACTTCCTTAAATTTTGTGCTAGAGGTAAAAAAAAAAATCAGTTACTTGCAGATGCTATGTCCTCAACCCTGCATGCTCTCAGGAGCAAACTCACTCACCTCAAGTGTAATCTAGATAGATTGTGTTTGGGCCATGAGAGATGGAAGAGATACTAAGAGAAAAGCTACACTATAGAGAGAACCATGGTGAACACCATTCATGAGAACTGAATTTAAATAACTGAAATTCTAGTGTGCGGGTAGATGATGTAGACGTGCCCAGTAAGAGTTTTGGGATTTTTTTAGGTATTTGTTATTTACTGAGGGTTATTTTTTACCTTTTTATTTCATATTGGTGTATAAGTGATTAACAATGTTGTGTTAATTTCAGGTATACAGCAAAGTGATTGTCATACATCCATATGTATCTATTCTTTTTCAAATTCTTTTCCCATTTAGGTTGTTACATACTACTGAGCAGAGTCCCTGTTCTGTGCAGCAGAAACTAACACAACATTGTAAAATAACTATGTTGCCATATCGATTAACAAATAAATTAAAAATTTATAAAGAGAATCAACAAAATAAAATGGATCAGCAACAAAGACCTACTGTATAGCACAGAGAACTCTGCCCCGGAAGTCTTTGAAGATCAAGCATTCCCCATATTGTCCTGTATCTGCTTAATAAAAGACATTATTAGCAGGTAGAGCATCTCCAAAATAACTTTGGATGGAAGCCTTTCTCAAAGATATTGGTAACAGGTACTCTCAAGGCAGATGAAAGGTTACACTGGATGCTCTCCAAAAATTCTTCCCAATTAGAAAGTATAATGATTTTTACCTCAAAAAGATGAAAATGAATCTTAAAACAGTAGCAATGGCATTACTCAAAACTGCCTCAAAATAAAAACATGTCTATGCCCATTGTTACTTCCAAGCCTCAAGAGGGTTCAAGGTGCCTTGAAAGTAAAATGTAGTGAAAAGAACCTGCGGGGAGGTAACATTGAGAAATCAACTGACTTTGCTATCTATGCTCCCCGGCCCTGAGTCTCCCCCAGGCAACCAAGAGAACCCTCTATGACAGCACTTAAAGCCCCTCCTTCAACCCCACAGTGGTCAGTGTTGCTTATCAAAACCTAGCAAGTTAATGTTCCATTCCTGCAAGCTCTGTTTCCTCCTATGTACAACGCAGTCTGAATTATGCCAAAGAGAGATGCTGATCTAATAACAAACACTTAGACAAGCTCACATCTCGGGGGCAGGGAGGACTGGAGAGTGTGCAGTCTAATGCCCACCTCTATATTTATGAACCTGATACAACCTCATCCTTTCCTTACAAAGAAAGTGATTATAACAATCACTTTTTGTCATCTGGGTTTTAAAACAATCACTGGTCCAGAATTTTGAGAATCTGATAATTACTTTGAGGGCTTCCCAGGTGGATCAGTGCTCAAGAATCCGCCTGCCACTGCAGGTGATCTAGGTTCAATCCCTGGGTCAGGAAGATCCTCTGGAGAAGGAAACAGCAACCCATTCCAGTATTCCTGCCTGGAGAAACTCATAGACAGAGGAGCCTGGTAGGCTATAGACCGTGGGGTCGCA
Source organism: Bison bison bison (assembly GCF_000754665.1). Classification (NCBI taxonomy): domain Eukaryota; kingdom Metazoa; phylum Chordata; class Mammalia; order Artiodactyla; family Bovidae; genus Bison; species Bison bison. The sequence continues at coordinate 2,313,017 of NW_011494766.1, read as the reverse complement.
TAGAGCCGGACATGACTCAGCATGCATGCAATTACTTTGAAGGTAAGAAGAAAAAAAGAGGAAATCTACACTGTCTAGGACCAAGCCACAGACAAGAAGCACAGTGTTCATCTTCAGCATCCCTTATCCCTTCCTGTCCTGAGTCACCATCCCCACAGCATCATATGGTCCAGATTTCCCCAATCCTTAGCTTCTCAAAACTTCCTTATCCTGGATCTGATCTGAAAAACTAAAAGCATTTATATAGTAAAATCACTAACTTCTGACTTCACACAAGTTAGTTATTCCACCTAGATTATCTGTGGTGATCAAAAACCTTCAATCATGGCTAAATATGTTTATTAATAAAAATCAACCAAAATAATGCAGATCAATGTCATCTCTGTTATTTCTGTGTACAATTGTACAGGGTCATTGGGAGAATAGCCTCCCCCACCTCTCCTTCTAATACAATGATCTCTGTGAAAGTAAGATTAGCATCCTAACATACTCCCTGTGATCCATCAGGTGGATTTTTTTTTTTTTTTTTTTTTTTTGTGCACTGTTAACTGCACAAATGTCATCTGCTTCCTGACCAGCTTCACCTTGCACCATTCTCTACTTCAGTTCCTAAATTCTTCTGCCCACTTTTATTCCTTCTTAAAGACCTGCTGCTGCTGCTGCTGCTGCTGCTGCTAAGTTGCTTCAGTCATGTCTGACTCTGTGCGACCCCATGGACTGCAGCCTACCAGGTTTCTCCGTCCATGGGACTCTCCAGGCAAGAACACTGGAGTAGGTTGCCATTTCCTTCTCCAAGGCATGAAAGTGGAAAGTGAAAGGGAAGTTGCTCAGTCGTGTCCGACTCTTAGCGACCCCATGGACTGCAGCCTACCAGGCTCCTCCATCCATGGTCTTTCCCTCCCTATCTATACCTCCCTTTACCTAGTTAAATTTTTTTTACTTTACCTATTTTTAACTGAAGGATAATTTCTTTACAATATTGTGCAGGTTTCTGCCATACATCAACATGAATCAGTCACAGGTATACATATGTCCCCTCCCTCCTGACTCTCCTTTCCTGCCTCTCACCCCGTCCCATCCCTTTAAGTTGTCACATAGCATGCCTGGTTAATTTTCACTCGTCTGTGCAAGTCTACTCAGAAGTCAAGAATATATGGATACATTTCCTGACCAGGTTTTATTTATATGGTAAAGTCCTTCCCAGCTCCACGTGCTTCTTTTTATATATGTATATTTTGTTTGTTTATTTGACTGCACCAAGTCTTAGTTGCAGCATATTGGATCTTTCAGTTGTGACATTTGGGATTTAGTTCCTTGATCAGGGATTTAACTCAGGTCCCTTACATTAGAGTGCAGAATCTTAACCACTGAACCACCAGGGAAGTCCCTCCAGGTACTTCTTTCACAGCGGTTTCTGAAGCTCTAATTACCTTCATGATGAGTCTTCCAGGACACGAGGACAAGGATCACAAGGATCATCTCTATTATGCTCAGTAATGATCTCCACCAGCAAGTTTAGCAAGCATAGATCAGGGTTTCATAAATATTAGTGAAATGAAAGAATAAACCAGCAACTTGACAAAAAAAAATGATCTACAATGTAGTCACAACATCATCAGTCTGAAAGGTCTGAATTACCAAATAACAACCATAAAGAAATTCTGATTCGAAAACAGGTGGGGAGAAAAGAGACATGAAATAGCCTCAACTTGCTGCAAATGAAAGGAAAACCTTGACAACCCATTTGCCTTAGAACTTGGAAGACAAATCCATTCACACACTTTATCTTTCTGGAGGCTATAGGTATTACATAAAAATGAATTAAAAAAAAAAGGAGCTCTACCATCAGCCATTAAATAAGAAGCTGAAACATGATAAGGAAGTAGCAGAAGTTATCTAAGCCAAACAGGGAGTTGTTTTTTAACAAAAGGATTAGGCCCCAGATGATCCCAGAAAAATCCAGGCAGATTTTAACAAACATGAAAGAAGCACTTAACATTTGTCTCACGGGGGCTGTAGTCTGCAAAATAGTGATGAAAAGAACTCAGTAACTGGAGTGTGGGTTTAGACCAGAAGAGTAGTCCTCAGCTGGCTTCAGAACTGCTGGGTGAGTCTACACCGATTCTGAGCTGATTCACAGCTTCTGACTCAGGAAATTTGGGTAGGAATCATTTCTAACATAAATGTTCATAAGGCATGCTGGTTTAGAGTTCACATTTGGAGAAGCATTATCGAGAACTTTGCAGTAAAAAGCAGGAACTCTATGATGCAGGGAGAGGGGAGAAGTTGAACTTAACCCTTTCCCTCTTTTCTTATTCTATCACTGCTATTGTTGTTGTTCAGTCACTAAGTCTTATTCAACTCTCTGTGACTCCATGGACTGCAGCACACCAGGCTTCCCTGTCTTTCCCCATCTCCAGGAGCTTGCTCAAACTCATGTCCATTAAGTCGGTGATACCATCCAACCATCTAATCCTCTGTCGTCCCCGTCTTCTCCTGCTTTCAATCTTTCCCAGCATCAGGGTCTTTTCCAATAAGTAGGCTCTTAGCATCAAATAGCCAAAGTACTGGAGCTTTGGCTTCAGCATCAGTCCTTCCAATGAATATTCAGGATTGATTTCCTTTAGGACTGACTGGTTTGATCTCCTAGCAGTCCAAAAGACTCTCAAGAGTCTTCTCCAACACCACAGTTCAAAAGTATCCATTCTTCGGTGCTCAGCCTTCTTTATGGTCCAACTCTCACATCCATACATGACTACTGGAAAAACCATAGTTTTGACTAGATGGACCTTTGTCGGCAAAGTGATGTCTCTGCTTTTTAATATGCTACCTAGGTTTGTCATAGCTTTTATTCCAAGGAGCAAGTATCTTTTAATTTCATGACTACTGTTACTGTCTACAGTGATTTTGAAGCCCAAGAAAATGAATCTGCCACTGTTTCCACTTTTTCTCCATCTATTTACCATAAAGTGATGAGATAGGATATAATGACCTTAGTTTTTTGAATGTTGAGTTTTAAGCCAGCTTTTTCACTCTCCTCTTTCACCTTCATCCAGAGGCTTCTTTAGTTCTCTGCTTTCTGCCATTAGTGTGGGATCATCTGCATACCTGAGGTTATTGATATTTCTCCTGGCAATCTTGATTCAAGCTTGTGCTTCATCCAGCCCGACATTTCGGATGATGTACTTTGGAGAAGGCAATGGCACCCCACTCCAGTACTCTTGCCTGGAAAATCCCATGGATGGAGGAGCCTGGTAGGCTGCAGTTCATGAGGTCGCTAAGAGTCGGACATGACTGAGCGACTTCACTTTGATTTTTCACTTTCATGCCTTAGAGAAGGAAATGGCAACCCACTCCAGTATTCTTGCCTGGGGAATCCAAGGGACAGGGGAGTCTGGTGGGCTACTATCTATGGCGTCGCACAGAGTTGGACACGACTGAAGCGACTTAGCAGCAGTAGCAGCAGTACTCTGCATATAAGTTAAATAAGCAGGGTGACAATATACAGCCTTGACGTACTCCTTTCCCAATTTTGAACCAGTCTGTTGTTCTATGTCTGGTTCTAACATTGCCACACTTTTAGAAGTGTTAACTAAAACTTCATAATAAAAAGAAGGAACACTATGATACAGGGAAGGGGGGAAGTTGAACTTAACTTTCACATCCATTCTCAGTCTACCATATACACTTCAAATCCAATATATGCCACTTGCTGGATGCCTAATTCACATCCTAAAGTGAAGAGAGCAGAGATACCCAGTGTAATCTCCTTAAAGGCTGCTTTCTGTAGTCAGCCTTTCTCTCCTCTCGAAGAGAGCCTCTCCAGTGCACGGAGAGGGCAGCACAAAACCACCCAAAGGATCTGATTTTGGCAGACCTTTATTCAAAATAATAATAATGAAACCATTTGTTGAACATGATGACATGCTGAGCCTTGTATCTAGATACCTTAGTTCACACATACCTCCTACAACCTGGACATATGTAGAATCCAGCTTTATTTTGCACAGATTTCACCTACACGAATTCACCTACTTGCTAAAATTTACGTGGAGCTCTAGAATCAATACTCGTGGCACTTTTGTAGTCATTTGCATATATGCACAGAGTGGTGAAAATTTTCAGTTGTTGATGCACGTTCCCAGCATAAGTTAAACAAGGTGAATCTCTGCCCTCTTTCAGCTCTCATGTGTCAACAACTATCCTGTTCACAGTCTATTTAGTACCGCATTTCTCACATTTTGTTGGTGACTTCACTGCTTAAAATGGCCCAAGTGTAGTGCTGACACGGTATGTAGTGTTCGCAAGTGCAAAAGGCTGTGATGCACCTTACAGAAACACGCGTGTGTTAGACAAGCCTTGTTCCAGCATGAGTTAACGGTGCTGTTGGCCATGAGTTCAATGTCAATGAATCAACAATATATATTAAATACGGTGGCCTTCAACAGAAACAGACATAAAACAAGGCTACATACTGACTGGTTGACAGTGTTGTGACCAGAAGCTCATAGGAACCTAACCCGGTATTTCCCCCTGGGAGCCATACATTCAGTATTCACTACTTCAGTGTTTGCAGCAACTTAATAGATCATAACTACTGTGAATGGTCCCTGAGTTAGGAAGATCCCTGGGTCTGGAAGATCCCCTGGAGAAGGAAATGGCAACCTGCTTCAGTATTCCTGCCTGGTGAAACTCCCATGGACAGAGGAGCCTGGCCAGCTATAATCCATAGGTTGTAAGAGCTGGACACAACTGAGCACGTGCACACACACACTATGAATGGCAGTAGTGGTTTAGTTGCTAAGTCATGTCCAATTCCTTGTGATCTCATAGACTGTAGCCTGCCGGTCTCCTCTGTCCATGAGACTTCCCAGGCAAAAATACTGGATTGGGTTGCCATTTTCTTCTCCAAGGGGTCTTCCTGACCCAGGGATTGAACTGGAGTCTCCTGCATTGCAGGTGGATTGTTTACCAACTGAGCCACCAGGGAAGTTGTAATAGTGAATAGTGACGACTGACTGTACTGATATCCACACTGGAGGTATGCTTTTGTTTCTATTTTACAAATAAGGAGATTATAGCTTAAAGATGTTAGAACATATGACAAGGAA